>NC_090803.1:23577750-23896000 GCF_036512215.1 Solanum lycopersicum | reverse complement strand
GCAATGCATAACCTTAGGACCACAGGGAAAATCATGCATATGATCTACACAAGACAACACATACCATCATAGAAGTATAATACCACATAAACATAGTTAAGTCAAGACCTTCATCATATAGTTAACAAGATTAACATCATGCATAAAGACTTATATCATGCACATCATCATAACAAGTAGAAAAATAGTACAATGTCATGCATAGGGAACACATACATAGTGACATGCATTAGAACACCTTCATAGAACTTCCTAAGGAGCAACTTGTGCAATGTCTAGATGGGTTCATTTCTTCATCCTACCCTAAGTAACCTCTCTTAAGTCATTCTATTTAGGGTCCTAGTTATTTAACTTTCATTTTCCATATAAATATAGGTAAACTATAGCCTTAACCAACATAGACCATGTGATGCTAAACATGGAATCCGGTGTCTTAAAACCCCACACCGATAAAGGGAGGTCTACTGGCCTAAGTAGATCCAAATGAGACATAGATTTCTAGGTGGATCCTTTAGCTAGTATCCTATGGTGGCGACATAGTTATCAAACTTGGAGGTACATGTGAAAACCCTCTTTATGCCAAGATTAGGCATTGTAGTTATTCACTTATAGAAACCCGATTTATGACCATTGAGGCATTGTGGTTCTCCACCTCATGAGATTTATGGTGACCTACCTTCCAACCATAAGAAGGCACACACACTCATATTCAATCTCACTCGGTGCAAAGCTAAGTTCCCTTCATTGAAAATCTTTATTATATTTTTTTACTTCATAAATCATAGGTTTGAGAGTCATCCCCTCATATTCTCAACTCATAGGTCATAGATGGAAGTTCAGCAACCTAAATCATGTAAAGAATCCATTCACATGAATATATGTAAACCATCATCTAGTTTAGGGTAAACATAAATACACCATTCAAGGCCCCTCTCTTGACTAGATCTTGATACATGTGTGTGTGTATACATATATGTGAGCAAAACTTTCACATAACACATTATGTCACACAAGTTCATACATACATGTTCATACATATAGAAACAAAAACTAGAACTATCTTATCAAGGTACACATGTGCAATGCATAGGCAAAGTCATGTACCCTTGCCCATACTAGTACACCTATAAATACATCCTAGTAAGGAATACATAACATACTTCACATTCATATACTTTACATGCATAGTAGTATATATTAGTGAATATGAGAATAACCTTTCATTCAGACAGCATGACTTATACTAATTGTAGCATGCATGTGAATGAGAGTGTGTGTACATTGGTCAACATGATCATATAATGGCTATCAACTACATATTGAGGAAGATACCCTATTAAACCATAATATACCTTCAATCATAAACCACACAACACACAATAACATAGGACACAAGCCAACTTCATATTACACTTTAGACTCCTAACTTGTACTATTCATGCATTGACATAGGGGTACATAGGTAAGGGATTATTAACCATTTTTAACTAATCAATAGCAGCACCTGTACTTTATCCTAACATGGATATACACATGCCTACACAATAGTGGTACAACCTAAATCACAACTAGAATAGGAAAGTAGGCATAAGCTTCATATAGTATCATCATAAGCACATGCTCATATATTCATCAATTTTCCTTCATGTCCATGGTAAACATATATATATATATATATATATATTGATAAATAAGTGGACAATACCACAAAATGCCATAAAAGGTTTATTCAATTTCAATACTATAAGGAAAGTAGAAGAAATAAGCGTTCTTACCAATTTCTCACCCTTTGATCATCATTGATCAATAGACCTTGTTCATCAACAATTAATATATATGGAAGTAGCTAAATGTAGTTTAATTATCGAATAAACCATGTACAAGTCGCTACAAGATCATACTATAACATAAAACAAGGCATCTCACATGTACTAGGAAGTGGAAGAACATACATATTTAATCCAATTCACTTGCATTGATCGTAAATTATATTTCATTAAAGGCATAAGTCTAGGTCAGTATATAATAATACACTTAATCATAAAAAAATAATGCTTAAAGCACTTCAAGATTAAGCTACAACATAGGCATTAGACTTGTCAATTCGCTATAGGATAGAAGAATTTGCCAATACTACCAATAATCTACTACCAATAAAAATACATGCTATGCAGTAGCTAATCAAATCATAATCTAGATGAGACGCTACTACAATTTCCATTAAGGTCGACATAAACATGCTTCACGTAAGGATTTCATGGAAGGTAAGTTTACATCAGTTAATCCTATTCAATTTATCATAAATTGACCCATATTGTGTTCATAACATATATGCTTCATCCTCATATTTCGTTATAGGCAGAAGCTATAGATATATTCAAATAACAACTAACCTAACGTTAAAATCACAAGTTACAATTCTATAGACTAGAAGAACCTATATTAATTCGAACCAAGCCTTCTTCATTTTGATCGTACAAGATTTATATCCAAAATTCAACCATAATATTGACCTAAAACAGTAGCAACAAGAACCACAACATAATTGAGTTCAACATTAACTCATAAAAAGGGCCACATTTTAGTGAATTCATAGAATACTAAGCTAGGCATGTTCAATTCTTCATCCATGGATCCACAGATAAATTGATGGAAATAAAAGTAGATACACCATTTCAACGTAATAGAATTATAATTCAATCGATAACAAATCAAGATCATTAAGCCCATGCAAGGCTAAATCATTTTGGTGATGAAGCATGGGTTCATCATGCAATTGGATTGAAAACCACTTCCAAATCGGTAGAAAATCATCAATACATTCATATTATGCCATTGAAATATGTTTAAGAAAGAACCCATGGCAGATTGAATAAGATGGACTTTGATCATATTTTTTCTTCTTTGAAATTTTTGGGAATGGCTCTCTAGATGAAAAGATAACTGGAGATTAAGATCACCATACCTTTGTATAGTTGAAAACCTCTAAAAATTGATGATTCATCCATATAAAACCCAGCTCCAAGCAGTTCTTGAGCTTCACAAACAATGGAGGTTTGAAGAGAAATATTTTTGGAGGGAAAGACTTCAATCGTGTGAGACGATTCTAGAATGGGGTGATCACATTTTGATGACTTATATACACCAAAAAAAAGATAAATAAACCTATTATAGTCAGGTTAGGATATGGGGTGAATTTCCCATTCACCCCTTTAATTAACAGCACACATGCTATCAATTGCAGGCCACATTCGATGATTCTCTCATGCCACTTTCTCGCTCGTGGTTATGGATGGGGCGTCGAGGCAATGACGGGCCGTGCCTCACCTCCGTCACCTGACAGTTATCCAAAATTGGATTAAGAACTTCCCAATTCATGTATGCATCGACCATACCTGCTCGACGGGACGTTGAGGTACCAACAATCCGTCGTTGGGTCCGTCAATGGACAATGCCAAGGTAGTGTCTTACGCAGCTTTGGGTCCTTCTTTTGGGGCCCTTTAGACGTTTTACCCAGACGTTTCCAAAGTGATTAAGAACCTTAACAAGTTATACACCTTAAATATAAATTTAATAAAAAACAAACACCTATAAGACGTCCAAACCTTCCAAGCCCCATCATGACACACGTTGAACATCTTAATGTCTATCTTTTGAACGCCTTGGATGTTCTTGGTTGTTTGACCTCCAAAATTCACAAAACTTCATATACAATCATTTAACATCATCATAACTCATTTAGAGACTTTAAAATATCATGAGACACAAATATAAGCATGCATTTACACATGAGGCACATAGCTTACTAGTCGTCGAACATTTTGGTCGTCCCTTGACGTTCGACTTCCAAATCACTTCAAACTTTACACACTTTGTCTAAACCATATTGTAAGACATTTTAGAACCTTAGAACCTTAAGACGAACACGTTAGGCTCTAGAAACCCTATATCATTTTGGGGTCTTACATTTATCAAGAACAACTGAATGCGTTACATGAAACTAACTCTTGAAAGACAACATGAAAACTTACATATACACGTCCTATTTTAGGATCTAGACAGAAATACCATTTAGAGTTGGAAACATACCTAAGGAAAATACAATGGAATGAATGGTGAAGGAAATAGTTAGATACTCGAGATGACATATTTGGAAAGCATTCACAACCAATGATTCGAAGAAAATTATTGCCAGGAGGGCGATGGAAAAGTATTTGAAAATGAGAAAATCCTTGAAAATTAGGGCTTGACAATCTTTTAATGGTATAAAAAACATGATAAGTGACTTCAACCCAAAAATTAGACGGTAAAGTAGCCCCTAAAAGAAAGGTAGACACCATTTCAATAATGTGTGTATGTTTCTGTTGAGCAACCCCATTTTGTTGAGGAATCTCCGAAAAAGACTTATGAAAAGAAATACTCGAGCTATAAAAGTGTGAAAGCATAGTCATGTTATCAAGTTCAACACCTCTACCACTTTGAAAAGTCCATATTTTGATGTTAAATTTGTTCTCCACTAGCCTCTGAAAGGCACAAAAATTTACAAAAACCACATATTTATTTTTCATAGGGTAAAGACACGTAAATCTAGAGAAATCATAAATAAAAATAAAACACTATTTATATCCCAAGTTTGACAAAACTGGTGATTGTCAAACATCTGAATCAATAATACCTAAAGGAAAAAAACTACAATGTTCCAGTGAATTCAATAATAATTGTTTATATTCTACTAATCGAAAAGGTATACAATGATTACTTGAAGGAATTAAGCAAAATAATTGAATTATTTTTCCTAAGACAATCTAAAGTATGAGATCCACTAAGTGCTGAATATCACCAGGTTGACGTAGAGCAACAAAAGCTTGATGAGAAGAATACAATGATAAAGAGGGTAATGGATAAATGTTACCCTTAGTGTATTATGACCTTAAACTTTGTCCTTAATAGAAACAAAATAAGAATTGAAAAATATAAATAAAAAAATTATTATCCTTACACAACCTCTTGACAGAAAGGAAATTATGACGAAGACGGGGAACATGAAATATGGAGCATAAGTGGAGGGGGCGTGTTTTAGATGGAAATTGAGCATATGTAATGTTACCAATATTGAGAAAAATACTATTTTTAACCAAAACATTATCAAAGCCAATTTAAGGTGATTTATCAAGAAATTACCTTCTGAAAGGGTCATATGAGTGGATACAGTTGAGTCTAAATACTAACTATGGTCATTTTCTTTGTCAATAGACATAGTGGACTCAAAATAATTAGGAAGATCATTGACAACAAAATCATGGATAAATTATTAGTGCATTGTAATGACAAATGACCAGGAAACCCGCAAATTTGACAAACAGGAGAGAAAGGTTGTGCTTCTAAGAGTTAAATGGTGAAGATGAAATAAAAGATTGTGAATGATAAGGTGAAGGATAGGAAACAATCATACCTGATGAGGACTGCCCATGAAAGCCTTTATGGGAAAAAATACTGGATGTGGTGACTTATTATGGCTGATTTCGATGGAATGAGCCTTGACCTACTCCACCACCACCCTGACTTTCTAGATGAGGAATAACGACCTCTACCACGACCCCAATATGATACACCATTGCTACGACCCAAAGTATCCCCTAAGCGCAACCGGCGTCGTCGTCCTCTAAGAGGACTAAGACAAGCCCTTAGTGTTCGTCATAACACATCATAGGTAAAGAAAATACAAAAAAATTAAAACTTTTCTACATAACAAAGTATACTTACACTTCTCGCATATCGCGTATGGGGTTTACATTCAACCCTCACTTATGAAGCTTACATTGGATTTTCACTTAACATTTAACAACAACATAGTCTAATAGTTCGTCTCACATTTAAAAATCTAAAGAATGAGTCTAAATAGTTTGCGTATAGCCCTTAGTCTATTACAATATGCCTATATAGGCTACAATGAAGTCTCAACATGAGAATGTAATAATTATATCAAAACATAGACAACACTAATAAGGCTTGACGAGTGGTTCTATCTTCAAAACTCAAGAGGACTCATCAATTGACTTAGGCAAGAGCCAAGTTTTCTTCTTCAATGACCACAAATCTCCTAAATGGCCCAAATCTAAAATATTTAGGGGAAAAGGGAGAAATATGGGTTATTACAAAACACATGTACTAAGTATTGTCCCTATGCATAAAAATCATTAATGCATGAGAAAAGGCATAATTTAGTCAAAGCCATGCATAATGTCCAAAAATTCAATAGACATATTAAGGAACCTCATAATCATATCAACTTATAAGTAACTCAAGCAACACTTGTGCAATGCCAAGAATAAAGCCCCATAATCCTATCAAAAGCTAAGTATCACATTAGGCAACCTACTTCATACATACAACATATTCTAATATATAACATGTTTCTTATATCAATACTACTCATATATTATAATCATAATCATAATCATAATCATAAAAGAACACTTCTAGAACCATCCCTTAGGATCCCATATGTGCAATGAACAAGAGAAGTCCCATACTCCCTTACCCTATGTGGTAGCCTTTAAGACAACCCTATTAATAGTTTACATACTTAAGTTATTCATTTACTTTTATATTAGGGAGATAAGTGCAATAACCAACATGAGATCATGTGAGATACATCGAATCTGTTGTTCTACTCCCACACCGAAAAGAAAGGGTTAACACTTGCATAAGGTGTAACCATTCAGAGGTAGCTAGCTAGGTGAATCCACCAAGATAGAGTCCTATGTCGGCACATAGTTAAGGGTAAAAGAGATTGTTGGTGGAAACCTTAACTTATTAATGTGGAGGTTTCCATCAACAATCTCTTTTACCCTTAACTATGTGCCGACATAGGACTCTAGCTTAGTGGATTCACCTAGCTAGCTACCTCTGAATGGTTACACCTTAGGCAAGTGTTAACCCTTTCTTTTCGGTGTGGGAGTAGAACAACAGATTCGATGTATCTCACACGGTCTCGTGTTGGTTATTGCACTTATCTCCCTATTAGAAAAGTAAATGAATAAGTTAAGTATGTAAACTATTAATAGAGGTTTCCATCTCATGAGACAACACATAACTAGGGAATCCAAACTTACTAACGTGAGGAAACCCATGTGGGAGGCCGGACATACTAAATGTGAGACCTTTATCTCATTTACATGCCATTTCAGTGCTAGGAAATTATTCGATTTAGTAATCATATTATTTCATCATACAAGTTCACATTAGTCTTTTCTAGACCCATTTATAAACATCTTAGCATATCTAGCTCAGAGGTCATCACAAGTGAGGACAATCCTTTCACTTTCGACAACACTTTACAAGTGAGTAAACCTTTCACTTAACACTTTATTATAATAGTGATGAACTACTTTCAATCCTATAATATTCATATCATAATATATATCCATAATTCATGTCTAATTCCATGTCTTAGCGTTAAGGATGAGGAATACCTAACATCAATATCACAACCACACAATTGGCATCGAAGCATTGCTATCAAATTAACTCATACTTCGTAATTGAATTCAAGAAGAACCAATCAACATACGTCATTGCCATTTTAAGAACATTCATACTTGCATTACCAATAATACATAATCAATTACATAAACAAGGTAAATTAAAGAACTAATTACAAAATTAACAATAATGCAGTCAATCTACTAGTTCATCATCTTCACAATTAACCCTACTAATTCAACTTTTCATAAAACTGGGGTGGGGGGGGGGAGACATGGGTCTAGGGAATTCTAATAGGAAATAATAAATTAACTATCAATATATAATTAAACAACATTAATTCATCACAATTCATCATAATTGATTCATAATTTCATTTTCCAAAGAAGACCCATGTGTAGAAGAAAAACCTAGATTTGGAGGATTCAGAAACCATCTTTTTGAGGGACCTCTTGGGAAAAGGAATCCCAACAGTGAAAGAAACCATACCTTACAGATGATAAATCCACAAAATTGGGTTGGAAACTCGAAGGCTTGATCTTCTTCTTGAAGCTCTAATGGTCTTCAATGGAGGTTTAGGGGAAGAGAGAATTTGAAAGGCATGAGAGTGATTTTAATTTTCTACTTTTGATACTTGATTTGGGTGTGAAAATTGACCTAACAATGACCCTTATACATTATAGAGTCACCCATTAATTTACCCAAAATACACTTCACTTAGATGGGTGTTTTTGTGAAATCAAAATGTTTAAAATACATCTTTTACGAATCTAGGAAGTGGCTGCGTCGCGGGGTTACTCTGAAAATTTATTTTTGAAGTACGGTTTGAGGTAGTGGACCACGTGTAGGCCCCTCATCGCGAGGCCAAGTTTGGATCCCTGCGTGATGGCTGCACGTTGTGCAGTAGCCAAAAACATCCTGTCTGCGCGCATGCTGCTTTGGCAGACTGCTCGCCCATGTTCGGGTCCTTGGACCCTTACGGTAGTCCTTGGGGTGTAGTGACTGTACTTTTTAACCTTATATACTACATTTTACCTATTTAAAGTCTTTTACAAGTTTTGGATTTCATATGACCCTTTCAAACATTCAACAAACACAGGGACCTTAACTAGTTCAATTTTGCTGGTTTCCAGACGTTAATGTGTTTCTTTAATTGTAACATTCCAGAAAATGTACTTGTCTACTGAAGATCCTATTAGGTTTTATGAATATGCATTGGGGTACAAAGGCATCCCAATGCCCAATATTGAGTAATATTGGGCATGTTATAGAATATTGGTTTAAGGGTGTTACCCAATTTCTATGTATTAACAAGTAACTTAAAATTCACCTTGATTTTCAATTTAGCTAGTCCAAGCTTGTTTAGGAAATGTACCTGCAATGAATATCCTACGCTAAAAGATTGAATTCGTAGCACATTAGGTACGAGTCATCCAAGTGTCAAGCCTAGGTACCATGGCACATGATCATTTAAAATGGTCATGTTTATTACACAGTGCCTAAATACATAGTGAGGGTCCTTGGAAAAGAAATGTTCAGCAACACATGTGCAAGAACATGTGCTAACGCGCCAATAGACAAGCAACCAAGCCCAACCAAATTCGGTTAGGGCGGTTACGTGGCAAGCGCACACACGGGTAAAGCCATGTGGGTCCTAGCTTCCTAACAACCTCTAGGATCTAAACAACTTACCTAACTAGATAAGTAAGCTAGGACTAACCGAAATTAACTTACTAGTGTGCCCAAATCCTAAGACCTAACCGGGTGACACTAGCCTAGTAACTAACTCAAGAAATATCCTAGTACCTAACCTAGGATGGTCCAAAGGGGTTGATTATGGTACTAATGACTTAGGGGTACTTTAGTAATTAACATAGGTCACATAATTAATTTAAATTATCAATTTAATTAATTAATGAAAATTCAATGTCAAAGCCGAAACCCTTAGAAAAATTTCAGATTTGTCTAAGTCAAATGCTCTCCTATTTTTAGTCAATTTAGGTGAAGTGTTTTGGTAATTAGCTAATTGATTTATTTAATTAACTCAATTAGCCTATGTTGAATTAGTCAATATCAGTTCCTAAAACCTAGAAACGACGAATGAAAAATAGTAAACAAACGTGACAAAAATAGAAAATTTCTCTTAATTCTCCTTAGGCAATTTCAAAGGGATTCTACAAGGTTTTCGTGCAAAGTAAAAGGTAATCTTTGTAGATCCAATTCTACAGTTAGGTATGAGTTTTCTCTCTTGGATTCCTTTCCCCAAGAGTCTTTTTACACGTTTTGAATTCAAGAAATCTGAAACTAGGCTTATTCCCAATGGTTGTTTCGAATGTCCATCTCCCTAGTTCTCCCTATTTCCGATAGACTACAAATGAGCTTGTGCAAGCACATGTAAGCCTCATGAGACAAGGCTAGCACCAACGTGGATAAGTAGTCTCCGAAATCTCCTAGTCTTTGAACTATGTTGCCAGCATAGGAACTAGCTAGTGGATTCCACCTAAGAGAGCTAGGTAGTATTCGATTTCACTTTGGCAGGTGAGCCACCCCTTTTCAGTGTGGGGCCAGACACTGAATTTCATGTTTAGCTCACATGATCTATGTCGATTAATGCTCAAATAAAGTATTCAGTTTTACTTTATTTGTGAACCATCTCTTTTTTGTGTGGAGAAGACACTGGAATTGGTTTCACTTTAGCCGGTGAATCACCCCTTCTCAATGTGGGGCAGACACTGGATTTCATGTTAACTGATAATCTCAAGTTTAATTCTCGAAAAGAAGTATAAGCGGTCGTATCAAGTAGAGAACCCAACTATGAGGTTGGGGTCGATCCCACGAGGAAAATGATTTAGACTTAACTTAAACCTATTATTACTTCTATTTTGTCAAGTCCTTTCCAAAAACATGTAACAAACAGGTTTTTTTAAGCATTTAATGTAATTAGATATTTCTAAATAAACAAGTGACAGGTTTAAAGATTTGAGTTTTATCAAGTAATGAGAGTAACTAGGGCTTAAGTATTCCCCACAGGTTCATAACACGGTAATTCTAGCTATAACAATCCATTCCTTGTATCTTGCATACAAAGTGGTAAGTTATATATCCCTAATTCCTTGGTCCGGCAACTAGCAAATTTCACCCTGAACCTTGGTCCGGCTACGTGTGTATGCTTTAATAAACTTTACCTTTACCTCATATTAAGCATCATAATTGATGTATGTCTTAGTTTTTACTTCGCACCAATCGACATTAGCCTATTAGATACTATATAATAAATCTATGTTGATAATTCTTTTCTTATTTTCTACCTCCTTGTGTCGGTAAGTAGCAACAAGGCGAGTTCTAACCCATGCACTCGTTAAAAAGACTTCTAAATGAAAGAATTATCAATATATGAAAAATACTATTCTAAGATTATTATTTTAGCTAGTTTTTACCTTGTTAATTACCCATGGTTCCCACAATCCTAGCTATGGATTTAGTTACCCATGTTAACCATCGCACAATTCATATTGAGTTGATAAGAATTTGTGTACTTTCTTTGATGATATAGAAGAAAATCCACAAAATTACTTGAATTAATCAATAAGTTTGCAACAAACGATTTCCAAAAAATAGAATAATTTCCCAAAATCACAAATTCACAACTAGAACAATAAAATCTAAAAATACCGAAAATAGTGTAACCCCAAAACGAGGTTTTTACAAGTATTTATAATAGACAAAGTCTTAACATAAAAGGTAAAAATATTTAAGGAAAATCTACCCTAAAATGCTTCTAAGTCGACGACTGGAGCGACGGACCGTCGAAGTCACGACGGACCGTCGAGGCCCTCCGTCGTTCCATACTTGACTTCTTATTTTGCTGCTTTCTTCAGCAACTTCCTATTACCATCGATAGACATGGATGATGGTCCATTGCGTGCACAACGGTCCATTGATGGATTTCGTTTCTCCGTACTAAGAATTTTTTGAAGATGCGTACTGGGGCTACTTTCTGTGAACATTGATGGATGTGAAGGATGGTCTGTCGAGAGCCTCTGTAGCCCCACTCTTAGTCAGAATTCCCAAATTCCTTTTGCAGACTTTTTCTTCGTATGACGGTGTCCACCTACGGACCATCGAGGTCACGACAAACCGTTGATGGCTCTGTAGGTCGTCACTTCTGCAATTTTCAGCACAATTCTTCCACGTTCTCCTTAAGGATAGATTTCTTGCAAACAAAGAGAAAACTACGTTAAAACCAATATAAAAAGGCCTTACACACACACTAAACTTAAAGAAAAAAGCATTGAAAATATCGTGAAACCACGGTACATCATTAACTCACATGATCTAGATTTACTTTGATCGATGAACCACCCCTTGTCGGTATTGGTAGACACTGGAATTCATATTAGCTCACATGATCTTAATGTTAAAGATTTCTTTAAGAAAGTAAGAAAGAAATAAGAAGAAATGTAAGTTCAAAGTGAACTATGTAAGCAAAAGCATAAGTATATCAATTTTTCACTGTTTGATAAGTATGAAGTTTTAATAGTTATTGGCTTATGCAAACAAAGAAAAAGATTGGCTTATAATGACTCCTTATATAATGTAAATGAACGAGTAATGAGAATAACCCATAAATCTTGGCTTATAAAGACTTCATGCCCAATTCAGTCAAATCATTTCCTTAGTTTTTTAAATTACTTAGTTGATTCATTGTAGGTGTGGGACTATAATGAATCGTTGCACTTGTAAGTAAAACATGGGATTAAAGGATATCATTGGACTACAAAACAAAAAGAAGAAAATATTGAAAACAAATAAATTAAGTATTGAAAAAGAGCTCTTGCGTTAAGAGAATTATGTTCATGATTCCAAGGTCTTATGTTCATATATAAAATGAGTTGTGTGATTTAAATGCATGAAAAAATGTCATATTTATAGAATAAATAACAATTAACGAATTAGGAAAGAAAAGTGACTTCACTTTCTATAAATGACATGTTGCTATCGGAAGAGCTTTCCTTGATCATGCATAGTCCATATGTGTTTATGTGCATACACCCATACTTAGTACAAGTGTGCACTAACCCTATACTATTACTACTTTTATAGGTACAAGTTCTTGAAGAGGATTGAAGATTCGATGAAGCGGTTCGGACTAGTAAATCCAGATCTTTGGTAGGTCCTCTTGAGTTCAAGGATGCTACATTTGCTTTCTAGATTTAGTACATTGGACATAGCTAGTGGATGTTGTCCCTAGAATTTCCTTTCAAACAGTTGTTCAAAGCTTTGTATTACGGCTATTTGGCAAACTATTATTATATTATGAATTCTTTATTTCTATTGTTTAATATATTATAGATGGTTGCTTAGTTTGAGACGTAGCATATCACTCTTATGCAGTAATTATATGGAGTCTATGTATACTTATTTAATTTTTAAAAAGTTTTAAAATTTTCCAAAAATTTATGTAAAATTCCGGAAAATGATATGTCTAATAAAGAGCCAGTATGCCCTTAGGATAGCCTATTAGGGGTACATAGGCACCCCAATGCCCAATATTAAGAAATATTGGGCATAGCATAGAAAATTGGCTAAGGGATATTAGCCTATTTTCTATATACGAATAAGAAATATACTTTTTGGGTTGTCATACCCCAATCAAAGATTGATGTTTAAAAGATGTACTTGCAATGAAGACCCTAAAATAAAAGAAAATATGTTATGAATGGTTTAACACAAAGTACTAGGCATCCAAGTGTCAAGCCTAGTACCATTCCACATGACCATTTAAAATGATCATGTAAATTAAGCAGTGCCCATGGACATAGTGAGGGTCCTTGGGACAATAATTAAACATTCCCAAAGTAACCATAAATTATAGTTAGTTTGGAAATTACAACTAACCATGTGCAAGACATGTGAAGAAGCACCAAAGGAGGGGACCACCCTAACCGAATTCGATTAGGGTAGTTAAGGGGACAAAAATATGCATAAGGAACCACTCCATGTGGGGACTTACTTACTAACCAATTTTAAACTTTAACCTACTTAACCATATAGATACATAACCTACGACTAACATAAATGGACCCATTAGTGCACCCGACAACCTAGGACGAAAACCGGGTTTACACTAACCCAGTACTAGTTAAAGAGACAACCTAGTACCTAACCTAGGATGGTCCAAAAGGTTAGTTATGGTCCTATAAACTAGGGGGTACTTTAGTAATTCCCCTAGTTTACCTGATTAATTTATTTTTCAAATTAATTAATTAATTTAAAAGGGATAAAACCAAAACTATAAAGGAAATTTGCAGATTTTGGTTAAGACAAGAAAGGGACAACCTAGTACCTAACCTAGGATGGTCCAATGAGTTAGTTAAGGTCCTAAAAACTTGGGGATACTTTATTAAGTACCCTAGTATACTTAATTAATTAATTTATAAGCTTAATTAGTTAATTTAAAGGGTCAAAACCTAAATCACAAAGAAGTTTCAAGATTTTGGTTGAGACAAGAAAAAGACAAACTAGTATTTACCCTAGGATTGTCCAAAGGATTAGTTGTGGTTATAACGACTTAAGTGTACTTTAGTAATTATCCTAGGTTAATAAATTAACTAAATTATATATTTAATCAATTAAATTAAAGGGGTCAAATCGAAATTGTTATGCTAAGCTAGTATAATGCACGAAACATCCTAGTACTTAACCTAGGATGGTCCTAAAGGGTTGATTATGGTTCCAATGACTTAGGGGTACTTTAGTACTTACCCATAGGTAACCAAAATTAATTAAATTAAGGATGTAATTAATAAATATAAAGTCAAAATATTGTCCAAAACTATAGTCAACACAAAAATTTCAGATTTTAGGTCAAGCCAACATTCTTCTTTGTTTAGTCAACTTAGGAGGTTTTTTTAGTAATTAGTTAATAAGTTTATTTAAATAACTTATTAAACCCTAGGTTTAATAAGTCAATGTCAGTTCCTAAACCTAAAAACTACTTCCAAAGTCAAACAAATACAAGACTAAAACAAGGAAAAAGCGTGAGAAAAACAGTGAACAAAACGCAATAAAAAAAGTAGAAAATTTCATAGACGATTTTCAAGGTGTCTTCAAGGTTTGTTCAAGGTGGTATTTTTAGATTAAATTATACTTAAAGTATGGGTATGGGACCTTTTAATAAGAAAGGTCCTTCTTTACCCCTAAACCTTCTATAGGGAGAACGCAAACTGGATTACCTATACATTTCTTAAGCATATAAATGTGGAATACAAGATGAATCATGACAAACTCATTTGACAACTTAAATTCTTAGGCAACACTCCCAACTCTCTTCAAAATTTCATACGGGCCCACATATTGAGGACTAAATTTTCCCTTCTTTCCAAACATCATCACCCCTATTATGGGTGAAATTTTCAAGAAGACCCAATATCCTACTTCAATTCAAGGTCCCTCTTTCTATTGTCGGCATAAGATTTTTGCCGATTTTAAGACGTATTAAGACTATCCCTTATAACACAATCCTTCTCCAGTGCTTCATAAACTAAATCGGGACCTAATTGGGGCTCTACACCTCCTCCCATAAAGTGCCTCGAAGGGTGCCACAAATAGTTGAATGGTAGCTATTGTTGTAGGAGAACTCTATCAAAGGTAGGTGGTCATCCCAATTACCTTTGAAGTCGAGAACACATGCCCTCAACATATCTTCTAGGAATTAATTATTGCGTTCCACTTGACCATCCGTCTTGGGAAGAAAGGTGGTACTAAGCTTCACTTTTGTATCATCCCACTTTGGAAAGCCTTCAAAATATGGGAGGTAAATTGAGTGCCTCTATCAAAAATGATGGACAAAGGGGGTCCATGTAACTTCACTATTTATTTGATGTACAATTTGGCATAATCTTCCGTTGAATATGTGACTTTGACGGGAAGAAAATGTGCGGACTTGGTTAGCCTATCCACGATGACCCATATCAAGTTATGTTATCTTCTATAATTAGGCAACCCTACTACGAAGTCCATGTTAATATCCTCCCACTTCGATGTAGGAATATCTATATTTTGAGTCAAGCCAACAATCCTTTGGTGTTCCACTTTTACTTGTTAGCAATTCATGTACTTGGAAATAAAATTTTCTATGTCCCTTTTCATACCGTGCCACCAATAAATTTCTTGTATGTCGCGATACATCTTTGTATATCCCGGGTGCACGGAATATTGGGAGACATGAGCCTCTTCCATGATCAATTCCTTCAATCTATCCACATCTCACACGCACAATATTCCTTGGTGACTAAGCCCTTTTTCTTCTCCTTGAGAGAAGGACTCATTAGATTCACTAAGGATCGTTTCCTCTAGCTCCATCAATAGAGGATCAAGGTGTTACTTGGATTTCATCCCTACCATTAAAGACGACTCGGATTTGTGTCAAACCATCAAAACACCCTTTGGAGAGTCTTCTAGTCGGACACCCAAACAAGCCAACCTATGAACCACTATTACAAATTTTTTCTTATCATCAACCATGTGAGTCAGAGTACCCATGGAAACTTTACTCAAGGCATATACTACCACATTAGATTTTCCGGGATGGGTAAATGAGACTCATGTCATAGTCCTTTAAAAATTCTAATCATCTTCTTTGACGTAGGTTCAAATCTTTTTGGGTAAACACATATTTTAAACTCTTGTGATCGGTGAATACATCAACATGTAATCCATAAATATAATGTCTCCAAATTTTCAATGCAATGCCACGACCACAAGTTCATGGCCATGAGTTGGATAATTCTTCTCATGAGGCTTGAGTTACCTAGAGGCATACACTTTTACTTTTCCATGTTGCATAAGTAGACACCCTAGACCCTCTCATGAGGCATCACATTAAACCACAAACCCAACGGTACCCTCCGGTAATGTCAATACCAAAGCGAAAGTGAGTCTATCTTTAAATAGTTTGAAACTCTCTACACATAGTTTCGACCATTCAAACTTGGATTTCTTTTGGTGCAAAGTTGTTAATGGAGATGAGATGGATGAAAATCTCTCAACAAACCTCCTATAGTAACCAGCCAACCCCAGAAAACTTTAAATCTCGATAGGATTCAAAGGTCTTGGCAAATTTTTGACCACTTCTGTCTTTCTCGGATCAACCTCAACCCCTTCATTAGGGACAATGTGGCCAAGAAACGCAACCGTCCAACTACAATTCATATTTACTAAATTTAGCAAAAAGTTGGTTATCCTTCAGAATTTGCAGAACTATCCGTAAATGAATCATATGATAATCCTCACTCATCGAGTATATCAAAATATCATCAACGAACATATCACAAACAAGTCAAGATCATTTCTAGAAAATCAATTCATAAAGTCTATGAAAGCAGCCTGGGCATTAGTTAGACCAAATGACATCACTAGGAATTTAGTGTGACCATATCTTGTTCGAAATGCCATTTTTTGAGTATCAATCTCCCTTACCATAAGTTGGTGATAACCCGATCTCAAGTCAATCTTGAAAAATAATTCGCTCCTTGGAGTTGATCGATTAGGTCATCAATCCTACGAAGTGGGTACTTATTCTTTATGGTGACTTCGTTTAATTGACGATAGTCGATGTACATTCTCTATTAAACATCCTTCTTCTTTACAAACAATACCTTAGCACCCCATAGAGATATGCTTGGTTGAATAAAGCCCTTACCTAACATATCTTTGAGTTGAGCCTTTAGCTCGTTCAACTTGGTCGGGGATATCCGATAAGCAGGGATCGAAATAGGTTGTATATCTGGTAATATATCTATGTCGAAGTCAATCTCTCGTCCTGGAAGAATTCCGGGAAGATAATCAAGAAATACCCCAGAAATTCCCTCACTACGGGTACCGACTCTATTAGAGGGACATAGGGTTCAAGATACCTAACTCTTACTATGTGATAGAACAACCCTCTACAATCAATTTCCCTTAGGATTTGAGTTTCCTTCCTTCCACTCAAAATGGGTTGATTTGGAATTTGAAATTTGACTACCTTTAGCCTACAATCAATAGAGGCAAAGCAAGCATGAAACCAATCCATTCCTAACATGATATCAAAATCTAGCATATCAAGTTCTATCAAGTCAACTAATGTAACTCTATTGGGCAAGGAAATAGGACAACCTTTATAAACTCTTTTAGCCACCACTGATCACCAAATTGGGTAGAAACCGAAAAAGGCTTGTCTAATATGTCGGGTAGTATTTCAAATTTCATGGATAAAAGAGGGGTCACAAATGACAATCTATCACCCGCATCCAATAAAGCATATACGTCTACAGAAAATAATTGTAACACACTAGTAACCACATCCGACGAGCTCTCTTGATCACCTTGGGATTGGAGAGCATAAAAGAGATTCTTCTTAGGAGCATCTGGATTTGGGGCACTAGCTTGTGCTTGAGCATTTTCCCTTCTTTGAGACATCATCATAGGGTAATCTCTCTTCATGTGACCACTCTTTCCACAACCATAGCAATTACCCGTGCCAACTAGGAACTTACTATCATGTTTTCTACTACATTTTGAACAAAGAGGCTTCTCAACATAAGAACCACCACCTTTCCCCTCTTGGGGCTTAAGAGTAGACATCTTACTTTTGTTGAACCTTGGAGCATTAGGAAGGACTTGGTTGGAAAATCTCCTTTTGAACCTTGGTTCGTCTTGCACCTCAAATTTATTCTTGTAAGAATTCCCATCTTGGGTTATTACATTCTTCAAATGTCTACCAACTTGCTTAAGCTTTTGCTCCTCAATTTGTTCGGCAGGAACCACAAGGCAAGAGATTTCAATGATAGGAATCAACATAGCGGATGTACATTGATTAACCACAAGATAGTATATCCCCATAACAAATGTGTTCATCTTAACTCTAGAATCTGCAACCATAGCAGGAGCATGTTTTGATGGTTAAGTAAATTTGAGACTATACTCCTTCACAGTCATACCCCTTTGACGAAGGTTGATGAATTCTTGCATTTTTCTGTCCCTCGATTTCAAAGGAAATAACCTATCAAGGAAAGTCGTCTTGAAAGATCCCAAAGTAATCTGACCATCTAACCGACCTTTTATCCTTCCATTGCTCATACCATACTTGGGACACATCTTTGGGTTTGTAAGCAGCTAGTTCCACCTTTTTTAGAAGAGACACCCATAACATCAAGAGCATCGAACACTTCATCAATGAACCCTTCTGGGTCCTCTTCCACCTTAGATCCATAGAAAGTAGGAGAATTCATCCTTGTGAAATCGCTAATCCTTGAAGCATTGGTGTTAACATTGGAGTTCACTTGCACCCTTGCATCCCTAGAAACTTGTGTAGCCAACACTTGAGTCAATATATGAATAGCCGACCTTATGTCAACATTAGACATAGCCCCTTCTTCAATAGAAACTTGAGGGTTATGAGGAACTTGAGGGGGCACTGCCTCATTGAAATTATCCTCGAATGACTTTCGAGCATTGTTCCTACTTGTATTCATTGCCTATAAACACAAAAAAATGATTAGAATAAAGGACTACATAGAACAGGGACTTCTTAGGCACGACTAAGGAATAACAAGAGAGTGGATTCCTAAGCATCACATAGTCTCTCATTCATAAGTGTGGCACACTTCACAATTATAAATAAGACCCTACATAGACTTGGTTTAGTGAGACATCTCACCTAGGATTACTCAACCTCATGCTCTCATATCAAGTTTTTTATGACCCAAAGTATCCCCTAGGCGTAACCGGCGTCGTCGTCCTCTACGAGGACTAATAGAAGCCCTAGTGTTGGTCATACCACATCATCGGTAAGGAAAATATGAAAAAATTAAAACTTGTCTATATAACGAAGTATACTTAGACTTCTTGTATATCGCATATGGGGTTTACGAACACCCCTTTCTTATGAAGCTTACATAGGCGTCTCAGTTAACATTTAACAACAACACAGTATAATAGTTCATCTCACATTTCACTATCTAAAGAATTAATCACAATAGTTTGGTCATAGTCCTTAGTTTATTACATTATGCCCATATAGACTACAACGAAGTCTCAACATGAGAATGGGACAATTGTCCCAAAACATAGACAAAACTAATAAGGCTTGATGAGTGGTTCTATCCTTGGAACCCACGAGGACTCACCAATTAACTTAGAAAAGAGCCAAGTCTTCTTCTTCAATGACCACTAATCTCGTCAATGGCCCGAACCTAAAACATATTTGGGGAAAAAGGGAGAAATATGGGTTATTACAGAACACTTGCAATGGGTTAGTACAAAACACATGCACGAAGTATGGTCCCTATGCATAAAATCATTAATGCATGAGAAAATTCACAATTTAGTCAAAGCCATGCATAATGTCCAACAATTCAATATACACATATTAGGAACCTCATAATCTTATCAACATATAAGTAACTCAAACAACACTTGTGCAATGCCAATAATAGAGCCCCATAACCCTATCCAAAGATAAGTATCACATTAAGCAACTCACTTCATATATACAACACATTCTTATAAGTAACATTCTTTTTATATCAAAACTACTAATAGATTATAAATATAATTCATAATCATAATCATAATCATACAAGAACCATCCCCTATGATCCTACATGTGCAATGAGTAAGAGAAGTCCCATACCCTCCCTTACCCTATGTAGTAGCCTTCAAGACAACCCTAATAAGAATTCACATACTTAACTTATTCATTCACTTTTACATTAGGTAGATAATTACAATAATCGAAATAAGCCAATGTGAGCTACATGGAATCCGGTTTTCTACTCTCATACCAAAAAGAAAGGGTTTACACTTGACTAAGGTGTAACCATTCAGACGTAGCTATCTAGGTTGATCCACTAAGCTACTGTCCTATGTGAACACATAGTTAGGGGTCAAGGATATTGTTTCTAGAAACCTTGACTTACTTACGTGGACAATACATAACTAGGGAATTTGGATTTACTAACATGAGAAGACCCATGTTGAAGGATGGACTTACTAAAAGTGAGACCTCCATCTCATTTACATGACTTTTTGGCGCTATGAAATTATTCCCTTTATTAATCATATTATTTCATAATATAAGTTCACATTAGTCTTTTCGAGACCCATATGTAAACATCTTATCATATCTAGCTCAGTGGTCATCACAAGTGAGAACAATCCTTTCACTTTCTACAAAACTTCACAAGTGAGTAAACTTAACACTTTATTATAATCATGAGAAACTACTTTAAATCATATAATATTTATATCATAACAAACATGCATAATTCATGTATAATTCCATGTCTTAGGGTTAAGGATGAGGAATACCTAGCATAAACATAACAACCACACAGTTGAAAGAGAAGCATTGCTATCAAATTCACTCATACTTAGTAATTGAATTCAATAATAATCAATGAACATACCTCATTGCCCTTTAAAGAACCTTCACACTTGTAACACCTTGAAAAGTCAAAGACACATTGTGAAGCCTAACATAGGTGTCATTAGGTCTAAATACTGTTTCTAAGTCTAATTTTAATGAATATAGGTCATTTAGGAGGTTTAAGAACTAAAATGTCCAGGAATGTTTATGACATCTGGGAAGTTAGTTCAAACGGATGTTACTGTGCCTTAGCCTATTTGACTAACTTTTAGGAGTCGAAAATGTACAAAAATTGGTGGAAAGGTAGCAAAACAGGGTTTGAGTTGTTCCATGGTTGAAACATCCGGGTATGACTCCCCAAGGACCAACCAAGGGCCCTTGAGGAGGACCCTTCTAGTTTGATGCAACACTTCCTGGCAGTAAGCATCGATGGGTGATATACCGCGGTTTCACGGTATTATAAATACTTTTTCCTTAAGTTTAGCGTGTCCAAAATCCTTTTTGTGCTAATGTTTATATAAGTTTCTCTTTGTTTTGAAGGAAACCTGTCGAAAGATAAATGCAGAGATTTTGAGCTAAGAAATACAGAAGAGACCACCTACGGAGCTTGTGCGGTCCGTCGTGCTTGTGACGGTCCGTAGGTGGTAGCGTAGTGCAGCTGCTGAAGGAAGATGGGGAAGTCTGACCAAATGTGGGGTTACGAAGCTTGTGACGGTCCGTCGTGTCTATGACGGTCCGTTCTGCAGGTTCGTCATGAAGTTCAGAGAAGTAATCCCACTACCCATATTCCAAAAGTTGAAGTGTTTTGGAACGAAGACCCTCGATGGTCCGTTGTGCCTATGACGGTCCGTCATACTTGCCGTCGAGGTTAATGAAGTGAGTAGCAGAAGAAATTGCATAAGTATAGGACGACGGAGTCCATGACGGTCCGTCGTGACCATGATGATCCGTCGCGAGGTCCGTTGACCTAGCCGCATTTTGGCAGATTTCCAGCAAATAGAGTCCTTGCTTAATTAGGTTTTTATTTTCTATAAATAGTTTGAAAAACCTCATTTTTGGGGTTAGACTCAGGATCATTGTAAGACTCTGTATTGTTAGACATCATATTAGTAGACATTGTATTGTTAGACTTTTGAGAATCATTATACTTTTTGTGAGATTGTTGATTATTTTAAGATTCTAGCAAGTGATTATTGGTGATTAATCAAGCAAAATTTTAAATTTTACTCTTTCTCATTGAAGTAAGTGCATGAATTCTTATTTAGTATATTTGAATATTGTGATTATGACTATGAGTAACTGAACTCCATAACTAGGGTTGTGGGAACCGTGGGCAAATAATGAGATAAAACCTAACTAAAATAACAATTCTAGAATGGTGTCTTGCATTTATTAATTATTCTTTCGCTTAGAAGTCTTTTTGACGGATGGACAACGTTAGAACTCGCCTTAATTCTACTTGCCGAACCAAGGAGGTAGATAATAGGAAAAGAATTATCAACATAGATTTAGTTTATACTATCTAATAGGCAAGTATTGATTGGTACGAGGTAATAACTTAGTCAAATATCGAATATGATGCTTAATATGAGGTAAAGATAAGGGTTAGGATAGCAACACACATAGCCAGACCAAGGTGCGGAGTGAGATTTTCTACATGTCGGACCAAGGATTTAGAAATACATAACTTATCACTTTGCATGCAAGACACTAGGAAAGAATTGTTCTAGTTAGAATTATCAAGTTATGAACCTGTGGGGAACACGTAAACCCTAGTTACTTTGAGTAATTGATTAAAATCCAACATTCAAAGCTGTTAAGTGTCTCTTTCAATTGTGTTTGTTATTTTCAGTCATTTAGAAATAGAAACCCCCCTTTTATTGTTTATACTTTCCAAGGAAGTCATTGACCAAACAATAGTAATAAGAGGTTGAAGTTAAGTCTAGGCTATTTTCCTCGTGGGAACGATCCCAATCTCACTAGTTGGGTTATTTACTTAACACGACCGCTTTACTTCTTATTTGAGAAGTAAGTTTGAGCGTATCAAATTTTGGCGCTGCTGCCGGGGATTGTAGCTTTTAGATTAACTTGAACTTATTACGATAGTTTAGTTGACATTTTGTCGATTTTACTTTGTTTTATTGTTTTTGATTTTTTTCAGAACTATCCTCCTTGTATGCCAAATACACGGAGAGGAAGAGAACTCTTGTTTTCCTACGATCATGAATTAGAGCGTACACTACGCAATATGAATCGAAACTTGGAAATCAATGATGATGATCGAAACAAGAACATCCCAGCTCCGGTTGATGTTCATGGTCAGTTGTTACCCGATGCTCTGGGTGAACACCAATAGAGGGGACAAAATCTCGCTCCACGACCCCAATCATACTACAGAGGCTATGATAACATAGCAGACTCCGTCGGGCCACTTGTTTTACCTCCTCTACCCACATGGCACACATTTGTGGTAACTAGTAGCCTGATGCAAATGCTCACTACTAGAGGTTTGTTTTCAGGGCTACCCTCTGAGGATCCACATGCCCATATAGCTAAGGTAAGAGCAGTGTGTAAAAGCTGTGTCGGGAGGCCTGATTTGGATTTAGATGTAATAGGGCTCAGAGTGTTTCCTCTCTCACTAACGGGAGAGGCTGCTATATGGTTCACTGAGCTCCCATACATCTCAATCTTCACTTGGAACCAACTAAGGGATGTTTCTTAGCACGCTATTATCCGGTCTCCAAGAAACTAAACCACAAAAATAGAGTGAATAGCTTTGTGTCACTACCAGGAGAGTTAGTTAGTAGTTCTTGGGAGAGATTCACCTCATTCTTGAGAAGTGTTCCAAATCACCGTATAGATGATGAGTCGCTGAAGGAATACTTCTATCGGGGATAGGATGATAATAATAAAGCGGTATTGGACACTATAGTAGGTGGATCTTATGGGGAATGTCCTTATACTGATATTGCCAAAAAATTAGAGAAAATCTCCCAGAATAATAAAGCTTGGAGTACTAGGAAATCTGATACAGGGAGAAACACCTTCGCAGTGCAGTCCACTCACAACCCAACCACAGATGTGATTCGTGAAGAAATGGCTCCGATGAGAACTGAGCTTGCGGTGGTACTAACATGTCACTGGGGTGCAGAAAAGAGAAATGCAGTCAACTACTTGCCTAAACCACCACCTCCTAATGATGAATGCTATTATGCGGAGGACACTTATGCAGTAAATGAGCAGACGGGGGGTTTCCGACCAAGCGCCCAAGGCTCAAATCAGGATAATTGGCGCCAAGGTCAAGGTAACCAAGGTCTGAACTATGGTAACTATAACCGTGAGGGTAATTATGTCCGAGATGGAAACTACAACCGCGACAAACACATCAACAGGGGTAACTATGGTAACAGAAATGATAGGAATGGGCCATATGTCCTTCCTCAAAATCGTGAAGTTACTTCTAGGGATGGTGGATATAGTATGCGCAAGTTGAGGATATAATGCACAAAATGTTGAGGAGGTTCGATGCTAGTGATGAGCACATTAAAGAGTTGAGGTGTGATTTAGCTAGTATTGGGCAAAAAGTTGATACACATGCAATATCGATTAAACAGATCGAGTTGCAAATGGCCCAATTATCTGCGACGGTGAACATACGGCAACCGGGCACTCTTCCTAGCAACACTGTCCACAATCCAAAAAATGATGTGCACTGTATGGAGATCACTACTCGGGGTGGTAAGCAAACCATTGACCCACCTATACAGTCTGATGAGGAAAATATGAGAAAGGATGATGATAAGGTGGTAAAGGGTAGTGTTGAGGAAGAAAAGAGCAATGGAAAAGATGTAGAAGTCCCTATGATGGTAACTCCCATGCCTAGACCACCACCACCCTTCCCTCAGAGATTAGTGAAAAAGACCGAGGATGGTAAATATCAGCATTTTATAACAATGCTAAAGCAGCTCTCTATCAATGTCCCTTTGGTAGAAGCTCTAGAACAAATGCCCGGTTATGCCAAGTTTGTGAAAGATCTGGTCACAAAGAAAAGATTGGTCACTTTTGAGGTTGATGATAGACTGCAACATTGTAGTGTTATTGCTACAAGATCCCTCGTACAAAAGAAAGAAGATCTGGGTGCGTTAAGTATTCCTTGTACAGTTGGGTCATTACATTTTGCAAAAGCATTATATGATCTGGGGCAAACATAAATCTCATGCCCCTCTCGATCTACAAAAAGTTGGGTTTGGGTGACCCAAAACCCACTGGGATGCGGCTACTGATGGCTGATCAGACAATGAAACGGCCTATAGGGATACTCCATGATGTGCTAGTAAACGTGGAGTCATTCATCTTTCCGGCTGATTTTGTTATTCTTGATTGTGAAGTCGATTTTGAAGTGCCTATTATTCTTGGGAGGCCATAACTTTCTACAGGTAGATCCTTAGTTGATATGGAAAAGGGGCAGATGAAATTTTGGTTGAACAATGAAGAAGAGACCTTCAACGTGTGTAGGACTATGAGGCAGAGTGGTGAGCTCCAATCATTATCCGCCATATCCCACAAAGAAAAGATGAAGAAGGAGAATGAACAAAAAAGTGCAAAACAAGAGTTTAGGGTTGGGGATTTGGTGCTTGTAGACAGTTCTGGGTTGCCTTGTCTTCCGAGCAAGCTCAAGTCCAAATGGACTGGCCCTTACTTGATTACCCAAGTATTCTCTCATGGAGCAGTTGAGTTAAAAGACAAGGAGGGAGTGCGGTTTAAGATGAATAGAAATCGACTAAAACTCTATTTTGAGCATATAGCATCGGGGAATGAAGTGATAGAGGCATACCATCTTGATGAAGTCTGAGTAATCAAGTGTCCCCAGTCGTGCCGCGACATTAAAGCAGGCGCTTGTTGGGAGGCAACCCAATACTTATATTCTTTTTAGTAATGGTAGCATTTTTCTACTAATGGGTTTTTAAATTTGCACGCACATCACCAGGAAATTCTGCAGAAAATTACTCTGCAGCAGTCACTGACGGATACATCTACGGACCGTTGGGCCCGCGAAGGATCGTCGTATGCCTCCGTCGTACCATGTACGTCTTTCTGTTATTCTAAAACTAGGTTACACACGACGGACCCAACGAAGGGTCGTCACAATTGAGACAAACCATTGTCAGGGAGTCGTTGCGTCATTAATGAGTCGTACCCGACCTGACCCGGCTAGAGTCTTTTTCAAAATCAGACCGTTTAAACCCCCCAACCCCTCATTTAACCCACATTCCTTCACTACTCCCCCTATTTCCCTCTTTTTAAAACTTCCACAATATCTCCTCTATCAACCGATCATTGTTCCCCAAAATTCTCCAAAACCCTAAAAGTTATATTCTACTAGTCGGAGTTGCTGCTGTGGGTGTCTTCTTGGTCACCGAATACTTGCCCATCTTGTTTTTCTCCAATTCTAAGGTATGTGTATCTAATTTCTACTCATTTATCTTTTATTTTTGTTTATTAATTAGTATTATCTTAGTTCTTCGTTATAGGTTCGTTTCTTATATATAAGATTTTGTCTAACCTAGGTTAAAAATGTTCGATATTGTCGTGTTTACAACCCTAGACATAGGTGCTTTCACATTGCTAGTTTCCTAGGTAGTTGGGTTAGACAAATGTAGATCCAAAACACTACAAGTTGATATGGGTTCATCAGGACTGCCTGGGGTACCCCCAGTTCTCTCACTGATCTACAGAATGAGACACCAATGACTGACCGTCGGACCCACGATGGACCGTCATACCCACAACTGTCCGTCCTGCACAACCGTTCTGGTTGTCAGAGACCCTGTTTCTGAGGGTCTCTCACTTTTTCTAAGTGTCCTTCAACGGACACATGTGACATACCATCGTACCCACGACGGTCCGTCCTGCATGACCTTTACGACGGTCAGAGACCCCACTCCTAAGGGTCTCTCATTTTTTTCTAAGTGTCCTCTGACGGACATCTACGACGGACCGTCGTTCCTGTGATGGTCCATCCTGCACATACCGTCATACTAGTCAGAGACTCTCCTTCAGTGTTCTCCATATATGCATAGTCTAAGTAAGACACGACAAACCCCATGACGGTCCGTAATAGTCACGACGAGCCGTCACCAGGCGCGTCGTGTGTCACTGTTACCATAGAAATGTCATATTGTTTTAATTTTTTTGTGTGGTTTTATTTGTCTTGTTTGCCACTTCTCGTACTAATATTGATCCTTTACAGGTACTATCTACTATGGCACCCAAGCAAGATCGAATCTATGCACGCGGGCGATAGAAGTTTGTCGCCCCGTCTGCCCGCATGGTCATTTGCTCTGATGATGAGCGTGACCCCGAGTACGTGCCCCCAAGAACTTCCACCCCTTCGTTCTCCCAGAGCCACACCCAAAAAGGTGGCATCCGGCGTAGTCACTGCCTCCCAGTCTGATGAGGAGTGCACACTGACCGGCACACTCTCTGGGTCAGCCACAAATGAAGAAGAAGCGTCTGGCTCAATAGGAGTATCCTAGTTGGAGGAAGCCTCCAGATCTGCTGAGGTTCCCGCACCCATAACCGCTGCAGCGTCAGCCTCGTTTGATGAGGTGACATTTCGGAAAATCCACGTCAGGTTCACCAGCTCAGGCCCCCATCCCAGCTACTGACCAGCCCAACCGGTGGTGTGTCGACGGGCAATTTCAAGTCTACTCTGATGCCAAGTTCCTCACTGACAAAGGAGTTATGACTCGAACACTCACCTTGGAGCGGCGGGTCCTTACAGTGAGTCTCCCGACGATGCCTGAGATCCACAATCTCTTCACCAAGCATCCCTGGAGTGGACAGCACATCCGTTGGGACGTTACAGTGAAGAAATGGTCCGAGAGTTCTACGCATCCTACGTAGCGACTCTCCGATCACAGATAGATAGGCGGGCTGCACCCGCCTAACAGGCCCCACTGGAGCAGGTCCGAGTACGGGGCGTGCAGGTTGACATTTCCCTGCCTGCCATCCGCCGGTTCCTATACGGCGAGGGTGTTGATGCTACTGAGACCCCACTCAATGTCGAGTTTGACTACTGATGGCAGATTGTTACGGATGACCAGTTCCTGCGCGAGCCATCGATGAGAGAGACCACCAAGAGGTGGATGGCCCTGCACCTGTCAGTTGATGGAGAAGGTGCTGACTGGATGACGGATCCAAAGGAGGCCACAAAGAAGGCCAACCTAACTTTCACGGCGAAGTTCTTGTGGCTGATTGTCAGCCACTGCCTTTCCCCCACAGCCGCTGATAATATCATTACATGGGATCGAGCAGTGTTGATGGCGGCAATGATTGCTGGGTTCGAGGTGGATTTCACGTGGCTTCTACTGGCAGTCATGCACGACAGGGCTTTCAAGGTCATTACTACTTACCCTTTCCCGTGCATTATCTTTTCTCTCTACAGGTCCACAGGTATGCCTATATGGCACGTAGATCAGCTCAAGACCCCGCAGGGCACTGTTGACGTTGGCCTCATAAGAGATTAGGACAATGAGTTTGCTCCTCGTAGAGGGACCCGTCCAGAGCTGCCCTCACTTGCTGATGATCCTGCTGATACGGTAGCCCAGGCCCGCACGGCTACACAGGCGGCGTCCACAGACACTACCCTAGTCGAGTCTATCCCGGGTAGTAGCACTGCCCCGAGCTCCTCTCGCACAGCCCCTCTACCGGCACTGGTCCCGCTTGCTAGGGTCCAAAAATTAGAGGCGCAAATGGCTACACTTCTGCATCATATCCATCTGTGGATGCAGAAGTCTATTACTGAGTCAGAAGAGCACCTAGAGCAGAAAATGGTCCAGTATACGGAGAGAAAGATCGCTGAGGTTCACCAGCGCTTGGACACCTTTGAGTTGAGGGTGCTAGCCCGTACAGCCCCTCCAGTGGATGTGTCGATTCTTTAGACTGTGGTCGACAGCCTTCACGCAGATATTGACACGATCTTAGAGCCTAAGGTGCCGGAGTCTGAGGCCCCTTTCGTCAAGGCTGCTGAAGACACAGTGTTGGCGGCCCTATTTGCTACTTTAGAGATTCCACCACCTCCCCCTCGAGAGCATGCCAAGAGGCGTAGGGGTCGAGCAGAGGATGAGGCGCGAGCACTGAAAAAGGAGCGCCGAGAGATGGAGGCTGCGAGGAGAGCCTCACTTGCTGAGGAGGAGGTGCATCAGATGAGAGCATAAAAGTTAGCGGCTGGGGCGTCCTGCTCCCGAACTATGGAGATAGCAGGAGGCACTACTGATAGTGTGGTTGTTGCAAAGGACACCACTGAGGGTGTCCATATTGCATAGGACGTAGGTTCCGGGGAACCAGACGCACCAGCTTGCTGATCGATGACACCTTGCGCCACATGTTTGCTTCACCTACCACTCTAGTATTTAATTTTTTTTATGCATTGGGGTCAATTGCATGTTTTTTTGTTGGGGGTGGGGTAAATGGAAAGTGAGTGTTAGGGTGAAGTCTGAGTAGCCGAATTCACTATCCTCTTTTGGGGTTTTCTTTCCTATGTTCTTTTTCTCCAAAAGACTGATTACTTTTTTCTGTTAAACTGGCATGTCTATATCTTTTGTACATAGTCTAATTCTGGGGCATGATGGCTAAAATGATATCCTGACAAATTGGAAAATGATGCAGACTAGGCATAGTAACTAATAAATGTGTGGCTCTAAGCATGACATAGAGGTACACCATTGCATTACCCTAAGTCTGAAATTCAAACTAGGTGTCTGATAATCTGGGAGAGTGATGAGATGTCAAGTGAGTGTGAGGAAGATTTGAATAGTGCACTGTTTGTACTGAGCTAGAACTGGCCTAGTTAGTCCTGCTAAAAGTAAGCTATAATAGACAATTAGGAAAGTCATAGGCCCTTATTCAATATAGCCCATTTTTAGCCTGAATAAAAGAAAACCAAATGAAATGTATCCTT
Source organism: Solanum lycopersicum (assembly GCF_036512215.1). Lineage (NCBI taxonomy): Eukaryota > Viridiplantae > Streptophyta > Magnoliopsida > Solanales > Solanaceae > Solanum > Solanum lycopersicum. The sequence continues at coordinate 23,866,142 of NC_090803.1, read as the reverse complement.
CTTTGATCCAAATGATTTGAGCTTAAATTAGACCTTTCTTTTTTTACCCCAACTGATCTTTTCTGGGAATAATGTGTTGACCCTGGTCCCTCCTTGGACATGTGCACCTCAGCTTATGCCAAAAGCATAATTTGAGTGTTGCTAATGCAGTAAACAACCTTTGTTATGGCCCTGACCCAACTTTGGGTATTGTGTACCTTGACTCATGGTAAAGCCATGAGTTGAGGGGGGCTATTATGAGGAATGCTCTGGATAGTGGGGTTGAAAGAACAAAGAGAGAGAAAGAACAAAAGTAAAGTGACTCAAGAATTATTTGAAAGAAAATTAAAGAAAAAGAAAAATATACAAGAAATACAAGCAAGAAAAGAAAAGAGTCACTTACACGAATGAAGAAAAAAGAGAAAGTAGCAAGGTGAAAGAATATGAGAAACTGGGCGAGATAAAATGATAGAAAGTGAAAGGTTTAGCCGATATGTCAAGGAGGACAAAAATTCACTAGTATACCCTACCTGACCCTGAGCCTATGTTACAAGCTAAGAAAGTCCTATCGTAATCCTTAGGGTTGTATAGCGAACTTAAGGCAGTGAAAATAAGGGCAAGCTTATGGCAATAGGTATGAATGAGTGTGACTTTGTTCTGAGAGCGAGTGTTAAAAAGTAATCCTTATACTCAAACTGAAATCATTATGTGATAAATGAGGATTTTGTTTTAAAGTGAGGACACTAGTTGAAATCCCGGAATTGTTAGCACCTCGGTGAGAAATTGAAGAGGATAGGTGTTAGTGCATGGTGAGTCTGTGTCATGTTCTGATCCCACATAATTCAAGCCTAATAGTGATAGTATGCATATATTTAATGACATTAATCAGGATTTATAGCAAAATGATTGCAAAGGATAAAACATGGATACTATTGTTCAACGATTTTGTATTGAGTCATAGTGCGTGGATTGAGGACAAAAAACGAATTTAAGTTGAAGGTGTAGATATACCGTGGTTTCACGGTATTATTAATACTTTTTCCTTAAGCTTAGTGTGTCCAAAAGCCTTTTTGTGCTAATGTTTATATAAGTTTCTCTTTATTTTGCAGGAAATCTGTCCAAAGATGAATGCAGAGATTTTGAGCGAAGAAATGCAGAAAAGACCACCTACGGATCTTGTGACGGTCCGTCGTGCTTGTGAACCATAGGTGGCAGCCTAGTGCAGCTGCTGAAGGAAGATGGGGAAGTATAACCAAGTGTGAGGTTACGAAGCTTGTGACGGTCCGTCGAGTCTATGACGGTCCGTCCTGCAGGTTTGTCATGAAGTTCAGAGAAGTAATCACAGTACCTATATTCCAAGAGTTGAAGTGTTTTGGAACGAAGACCCTCGACGGACCGTTGTTCCTATGAAGGTCCGTCATACTTGCCGTCGAGGGTAATGAAGAGAGCAGCAGAAGAAATTGCATAAGTATGGGGCGACGGAGTCCATGACGGTCCGTCGTGACCATGACGATCTGTCGCGAGGTCCATCGACCCAGCCGCGTTTTGGCAGATTTCCAGCAAATAGAGTCCTTGTTTAATTAGGTTTTTATTTTCTATAAATAGTTCAAAAAACCTCGTTTTTGGGGTTAGACTCAGGATCATTGTTAGACTCCGTATTGTTAGACATCATATTTGTAGAGACTGTATTGTTAGACTTTTGAGAATCATTAGACTTTTTGTGAGATTGTTGATTATTTTGAGATTCTTGCAAGTGATTATTGGTGATTAATCAAGCAAACTTTCGAATTTTACTCTTTCTCATTGAAGTAAGTACATGAATTCTTATTTAATATATTTGAATTTTGTGATTATGACTATGAGTAACTAAACTCCATAACTAGGGTTGTGGGAACCGTAGGCAAATAATGAGATAAAACCTAACTAAAATAACATTTCTAGAATAGTGTCTTGCATGTATTAATAATTCCTTTGCTTAGAAGTCTTTTTAACAGATGGCCAACGTTAGAACTCGCCTTAGTGCTACTTGCCGGACCAAGGAGGTAGATAATAGGAAAAGAATTATCAACATAGATTTCGTGTATATTATCTAATAGGCTAGTATTGATTGGTATGAGGTAATAACTTAGTCAAATATCGAATATGATGCTTAATATGAGGTAAAGATAAGGGTTAGAATAGCTACACACATAGACGGACCAAGGTGCGTAGTGAGATTTTTTAGATGCCGGACCAAGGATTTAGAAATACATAACTTATCACTTTGTATGCAAGATACTAGGAAAGAATTGTTATAGTTAGAGTTATCAAGTTATGAACCTATGGGGAACACATAAACCCTAGTTACTTTGATTAATTAATTAAAATTCAACATTTAAAGTTGTTAAGTGTCTCTTACAAATGCGTTAGTTATTTTCATTCCATTAGAAATAGATACCCCCCTTCTATTGTTTTTACTTTCCAAGGAATTCATTGACAAAACAATAGTAATAACAGGTTGAAGTTAAGTCTAGACTATTTTCCTCGTGGGAACGATCCCAACCTCACTAGTTGGGTTATTTACTTGACACGACCATTTTACATCTTATTTGAGAAGTAAGTTTGAGCGTATCAATTGGACAGAGAACAGACCGTGTGTGGATCAATGGGGTATCGATGCCACTGTTTTCCCACACTTAGGCTGGTGGATAAGACCTGTTCACCCGCACAACTTCTGAACTCATCGACAGAGTGTAGAGTTGCAGGTTAAGGTCTAAGTGTAGGCCTGGGTGTTTGGTCAGTTTGGTTTGGTTCGTAAATATCGGTTAGGTTTTTCGGTTTTTGGTTTGGCCAAATATGAAACCAAACAAAACCGAAATAAATTCGGTTTAGTTCGATTATTATAAATTCTATTTGGTTTCAATCTAACACAATTTAACACAAAAGATAGTAAAACGGTCATCGTGATAACTAGATATTAGTCAATCGGTAATAATAAAAAAACTATCAAAAGTCAAGACAACATCACAACAACATTAGAAAGTTCAACAAACTTGTGTCCATCACTAAAATAGAGTAAGTTACAAACTAAAGTCATCATTATCTTGCTCATTGCAACTTCCAGCAACAAAGAGATTTAGAAAACCAACAAAACATCGTTACAACATGCTACCTCTATCAAAAGACAAGACAACAACACAACAACACTAGAAAGTTCAACAAACTTGTGTCCATCACTAAAATAGAGTTAGTTACAAACTAAAGTCATCATTATCTGGCTCATTGCAACTTCCAGCAACGAAGAGATTTAGAAAACCAACAAAACATCGTTTCAACTTGCAACATCCATTGCAATAGCTCCAAAGTTCTAGTAGATAGCAACCAAGAAAATACCAAAACATTGATGGACCTACGAGAAAATAGAACTGTTTAGACAAATGATCTACATTTCATAATAGAATATATAAAACTATCAATCAAGTTATGTAAATAAGTTTTTTACTTACTCGTTACCACACATCACTAGTTCATAGTTGAACTCACAAGCTGCAAATATATATCAATTATACTAGATTCAGTCCCACTACAAGAAAAATCTAAAAAAATATGAAAGAATTTGTTAGTTGTTAAGAAACAAAGTAACAAAATTATTTTCAATATAGTTAATACAAATATCAAATTCTTACCAAGTTCAAGTTGTTCAGGATACTCTAAATCTTCCTCAATATTGATTCGAAAAGACTCACTTATAAGCCAATCTTGAACACAAATAAGAGATTGCACAACTTTTGGAGTTAATGAACTCCTAAAGGGATCAAGAATACGACCTCCTGTGCTGAATGCACATTCTGATGCGACACTTGAAATGGGAATGGCTAAAACATCACGAATGACCTCCACGAGAATAGGAAGTCTTGGCTCATTCACTTTTCACCACATTAATATATCAAAGTCATCACTATCTGGATCAATATCCTCCGCAAGATATCTTTCCAAGTCTGATTACCCTAACCTCCACTAACTTCATTATGCTTCTCAAATTGTTGTTTCATATTCATTCTTCCTCTATTTACAAAGTTGCCACAACCAATCACACTAGATATACTTGATGAATTGTCAGATGAAGTGGGTAAAGATGGTACATGTAAAGTGCTTTTTGGGGATTTCTTGACATAATACTCAAACAGTTTGTTCATGTATTTTTTCACTTTTGAACATAACTTCTCCCCAACTTCTTTTCCAAACATATCAAAAATTGCAAATGGAACATAATCAAGCTTGTTACAGGGATCCAATACATGTGAAATAAAGATCATCTTGTTTATTTTTGTGGTTCACCTCAATACTTTTTGAATTTCTCATTCATACTTTCCGCCAATTCTTTCAAATTACGATCTTCATTAGTCATCATCTCTTTCAAAATAAGATAAAGTTCAGCATTTTCAGCAAAGTGTGTATTGCTAGTGAAAAAATTATTACCAAAGACCTTCAAAGTAAGTACATAAAAAGTTTCAAGAAATTTCACCATTGACCTCACATTTTTCTAGTCAACACTTGAAAGGATATTTGCAATAGTTCCATCTTAAACACTAGTTCCATCTTCAACACTAGTTTCATCTTCAACACTAGTTCCATCTTTGTTTTCAGAAGAATCAGAACCAACGGTACGAAGATGATTCAAGTATCCAATATCATAGAAACTATATCTTTTAAATGCAAGCTCAAAATGTTGTGCTATATCAAGCATCGAATATGTAGAGTTCCACCTAGTAGGAACATCTAAACATAATGATTTCTTACAAGTAATCAATTCAGATTCACAACATTCTTTAAACTTTCTAAGTCTTGTGGGAGATTGTTTAATGTATTTCGTGGCTTGTCTCACTAGCTTGACAGACTTACCAATTTCCTTCAACCCATCTTGCACAATAAGATTAAGGATATGTTCCATACACCTCACATGAAGATGGTCACCATCCATAATATTAGTTCCAAAATTACTCAATTTTTTAGACATTTCTTTCACAATAACATCATAGAACTAGCATTATCAACAGTAATAGTAAGCATATTATCCAAACCCCATTCAAGCAAACAGTTATTATTGAAAGCCGCCATATACACACCCTTATGACTAGAAATAGGACAAAATTTATCATTCTTTTATGCAAAATCAAATTTCTATCTATAAAGTGGTTGTCAAACACATGTAGTTTATTTTTTGTATAGAGGTCCAAGTATCTGTTGTAAGACAAACTCTTGGACGTGTTTCTTTGAAAACCATCTTCAAAAGGTTTTTTCTTCAAGGTATAGTTCATAACAATCTGTCGTCACAGTTCTACGAGAAGGAATATGAAATTGCGGCATTGTAACTCTCATGAAGTTTTTAAAACCCTCTTTGTCAACAAAACAAAATGGTAGCTCGTCAACAATTATCTTTTTAGCTAAAGCTTTCCTACTTTGTGATTGGTCAACTTTCCAAGTACTAATGACCACTTCCTTTGCTCCCGTTGAAGATGGTAGAAAATTAATTAGATTTTGACCTTTATCTACGGTGTCACGAGGAAATTTAGGACATGTTCTCTTATTAGTATTCATTGATGACGTACCATAAATGATGTAGAAGTTGCATAAGTTTTTGCACAATATTTACATTTGGCTTTATTAGCTCCATTTTCACCGGTAAATGTTTCAAAATTCGTCCAACAATTAGCTCTAGGTTCCATCGTTTTTCTTTTCTTTGATGTATCAACATCAACTTCAACCTTACTAGGAGATGAGGTGTAAGGTATACTCTTATTTGAAGCTCCAGTTTCACTTCCCTTACTTCCATTTTGTGTCATCTATACAAAAGTGAAACAAACAACAAGAACAACAATCAACAAAGTTACAAGGATCAGGCCTCACAAAGTCACAATTGCCCTCGCCCCTCAGCTTTGTTACAACATACAAGTAAACCAACAATAAAATCAAACGCAAGAGCACAAGGAGTAGGAACAACTACAAAATCAGTACATGAGAGTTGAGAGATGACTGATGATAATAGTTTAAGACGATTTGACTAACTTACAGTTATGAGTGATGACAAACGAGAGCTGAGAGTTGAGAGATGAGTGAGAGTGACGAACTGATGATAAGACAGAAATGGCGACCGACGCGGCGGCTAGCCGGCGACCGACGTAAGCTTGTGTTGCTGCTACGGGTTGCGAACTGCATATCTGCGTGACAACGTGGGTCATGAGTCTCATGACTGGCTGACCGCGTCTGCGTACTGACCGGCGTGGCGGTGTCAGGGACGGCGTGGTTGGTTGGCATTACGAATGGCGTCACTGGTTGGTGTGTGTGTTTGTAATTTTGTATGATGCTAATTTAGGGGTTTATCAATTTAGGGATTTATCATTTATCAATTGATAGGAAATTGGCTTGGGTAATTTGGTATTTAGGTTAGTAATTTAGATAGTTGGCCTTGGGACTACTGCTGAGTAAGATTAATAGGAATTTATGTAGTTGGGCTTGGGCAGACTTCTCAGAATAATAGTATGGGCTGCATGGGAGGATTAGGAATGGGTTATGGATTTATTGGGTAACAATTATATATATATAATTTTGATTTTTCAGTTAAATGAATATTCAAATAAAAAATCCGAAAACCGAACCGAAATACTAAAATGTAGAAATTCAAAATCGTGACCGACCAAAATAACTGAAAAACCGATACCAAAATTAAAAATAAATCGGTTCGGTTGGTTTTCTCAGTTTGAACCATATTATGCCAAGCCCTACGTGTGTGGGTCGATGGGGCGCCGATTCCACCGTCATCCCACACATAGAAAATTGGAGGAAGCCCCTCGCCTGCACAATCTATGACCAAGACAACGCAGTGCAGGATGGATGGGGGATGTCCGTCGACTCACAGATAGCCCGTGAGCGGGGTCTCATCTGTGAGGGACCTAAGTTGCTGCACGTTTTTAATTCACTTTATTTAATTAATTAGGTTGTTTAGGGGTTAGTTAGGGGTTAAAGGGAGACTAATTAATTTGATTAAGTCCCACTATAAAAACCCGTAACCCTCATTAATCTAAAGACAACTCAAAAATAAACTCTCTTCCTTCTCTCTTATTTCTCTCTCTACATGAACTCACCATTGAAGACTAGCAACGATTAGGGTTTGGGGACTGGAAAGGAACAAATTCACCATCCAATTGTTGACAAACTTTAAGGTATGGGTTCTATTCAGCTATGAGACTCATTCCTCAAAGGGTTCCTTCAAAATAAATTTTAAAAGTTGAGTTTTCTTATGGGTTTCATCCAATTACAAAATTGAAGTTATGAATTGAGTTCTTAATGATTTATTTAGGTTTTATTGAGTATATTAACATGTAATTCAACTTATTTATCGTAATTGTTTATGATTTTGTCTAAATTGAAGAATATGATCCTCCATCCCTAACCCTAGGTAGTGATGTTGACCTATATTGTATTGTGATTATTCAATTGAGTTGGTTGTTGATTTGATTACTATCCTATGGTTCTATTATTCTTAAATTAAGATGAATTATAGGACTATCATTCTAGTTCTTGAGATGTGATTTAGGTTAGGAATTATAATATGAAATTAGCCTATGAATCTTGTCTCAAGTTATGATCTAGAGTTGAATTGTGTTATAGAGATGCAATTGGCCTTGTTTTCTTATTGGTTATCATTATGTGATGATGTTACTCCCCAAATTGGGTTGAGTTATGGGTTGATGTTAAGACCTCGATGTTAGACGATGAGGAAGACTAGGTAAGTCTTAGAACCTCTATCTTTACTTCCAATTGTGATTAATTGTTGTTAAGTCATGATATTACATTGGAGTATGACTTATACTAGGATTATAGGGTTGTATGATGTTGAATTGAAATGTCTTTACTATGTTGTGAGGTTGATTAAGGTGTATGTGGTATAAGGATGGTTAAAACTATCAATGTGCCTTAATATGCTATGAAATGCTAATGTGTTAACCTCACTTATATGAATTGTGATGAAAGGACTTATACTCATGCAATTCTTATTGAGCTATTGATGATGATGAGTATACAAGGGTTAGACCCTATGTCTGAAATTAAGCTATGATTGATAATTAAAGGCTTAAAGACATTTCAAAAAGGGACTCTAGCTTAGCACCTAGTGAACTAGATTGAGGAGTGTCCCTTCCCACATAGGGATGGTAGGAACACTATGTTAATCTTGAGATTAGAGACTATAATGCATGGAACATAAAGATGGTCCCAACTATATCTCGTAGTTCTTCAACTATGTTGCCCGGTTAGGAATACTAGCTAGTAGATCCACGCAGTTTCTATGTTTCATATTTTGGTACTACCTTGGCAAGTAGTGCGCCTTCTTTTGGTGTAGGGTTTTGTGACACCGGATTCCACACTAGCTCATGTGTTCTATGTTGGTTAGGGAAAGATGTTCCCAAAAGGTAAAACGAATTAAAGAACTTGAACTCTAACTTGGATAACCTAAGGGATGTAGCTTAGTATAGGTAGGGGTATGGTACTCTACCTAAACATTGCACTAGTTAGCCTTGAATGGAGTCTTAGGAGGAGGTTCTTATATATATTTATGCTATGATAAATATATGATGTATATATGAAGACCATGGAACATTTTTGATACTATATTTTGATTAGTTCATTTATGAATATAAACCTAAATGCATGACATGTGAAGTTTGACATTGGTCATGTTTTCTTGTTGAGGATACTTGATTGAGTAAGGTTATGGGACTTTGATTGGTCATTGCACTTTATTACTTGATAAGGACTTGTGACTAGTTGTCATGCATATTATGATATGTTTGACTCTTATTCATTCTCGTGATATTATTCCCTGATGTTAGGGTTGTAGTAAATCATTGTTCCAAGTATGTTGGGATAAGTATTACTTGTTGATATAGTATTCATGTTTGGTTGGTTGATATGACTTACTTTATTTTGCATTAAGTCGGTAAAAAGTTAAAATGACATGTTTTGACTAAAAAGTCTCTTTTACATGTTTTGCTTGTGTATGTGCATAAGATCCCATACTTAGTACATTTGGAGTACTAACCCCATTTACTTCCCTTCAAGCAAAAATTTTAGGTTCCGTTCGTTGAAGAGTTTGGAAGGCGACATTGTTGATGGCTTGGATTATTCCTTTCATCCAAGTAACGTAGGTCCTCAACTTTCGAGGGCAATGCCATCCTCTAGCTTACGGATTTTGTTATGAGCTTATTGAATCTTTCATTTATTTCTTTTTTAATTGAGTATTGTACTTTCGTATGGCCTATACATGGTCTTGTCGGATTGATGTAACGGCTATGCCCATATTGTAATATTCGTTTAGATGGTATGATATGAGACAATCATTGAGACTATTTCTATATTTTACGTATATGTATTTGCAATAAAAGTAGAAGGCTATGTAACCTTCATATATGAAGGGTCTATGTCTACTCTATATGAATATATATTATGTGTATGTAGAGGTCTATGTAAACCTCCAAGTAGTGATAACGAAAGTTTTAAATCTTTCCACATTTTCCAACCTATGAATGTAATGACATGAGACTTAGAGGATAGTCTTAGTCCTTGAAAAGGACGACGACACGGGTTACGTGTAGGGGGTAAACCCGGATGTTACAATACTTCCATTACCAAGAATGCATAACCAATTACATAAACAAGGTAAATTCAAGAATTAATTACAAAATTAACAACAACATAGTCAATCTACTAGTTCATCATCTACACCATTAATATATACTTAAACAATATTAATTCATCCCAATGATTAATAATTTCATTTTTTAAAGAACACCCATGTGTAAAAGAAAAACCTATATTTGGGGGATTTAGAAATCATCTATATAGGGACATATTGGAGAAAAGAATACAAAGAGTGAAAGAAATCTTACATTATATATGATAAAGCCACAAAATTGGGTTGTAGACTTGATCTTTTTCTTGGAACTTTAATGGTCTTCAATGGAGGCTTGGAGGAAGAGAGAATTTTGAGTGAGATAGGAGTGATTTTTTATTTAAACTTTTGAGACTTGATTTGGGTGTTAAAATTGACCTAACATTGTCCCTAAGACCTTATATATTCACCCATTAAATTACCCAAAAGACCCCTCACTTAAATGAGTCTTTTTGTGAAGTCAAAATGTTTAAATACACTTTTATGAATGTGAGAAGTTTCTGCACGTCGCGGGGTTAATTTCAATATTTATTGTTGAAATACGGGTTGAGGGAGTGGATGTCGTGTAGTCCCCATGTATCGAGTCCAAGTTGGTATCCCTGCGTGATAACTGCATGCAGGCTGCTTTGGTAGCTTGCTCGCCCATGTCCGGGTCCTCCCAAAGGACCATTCCGATTGTGCTTGGGGTATCGTGACTGTATGTTTTGACCCTTTATAATATATTTTTCATATTTAAAGTATTTTTACAAATTTTCAAGTTCATATGACCCTCCCAAAACTTCACCGAGCATAGGGACGTTAACAAGCTCAATTTTGCTAGTTTCCAGACGTTAATGCCTTTCTTTAGTGCTATGGCCCCAATACTTATCAAACAGGTTATTTACACTTATTTAGGTAAAAAATCATCATTACTCAACATATAGTTCTATAGTGTTGGTCATGAAATTTCGAGGAAGTGTAAACCATGACTACTAGATGCATGTGATGAATTAGAAGATACATTTTGAGTAGCAAACGCTTAATGAGAGACAACCGAGTCTAATTTCTTAAAGCACTACAAACGTCGCTAATGTAGCTACCTTAGTGCGAAGTTCCTTAAAAGATATTTTACCCAGAAAGTGAGGTATGATGCCAACAAATTTTTTATAATCCTTGCCTCAGGATAATGGTGGTTAACTTGTTGGTTACTAGACGCATCACATTCAAATTGAGGCAGCGTAGAAAAACAGCCATCCACGAATCTAACCAGTTCATTGGAAAGTAAAAAAGAGGTGAATTGAGTATACCAAGTGAGATAATCTTCAATGGAATTCAATTTTATAGTTACCAAATTAGTGATGTTAGCTGAAGTCAATGCCTCCGCGGAGTGAAAAATTGATGAAATTGGTAGTTCCATTGATCCAACATAAGGTAAGAGAGTGGTCTGTCCAATTTGACCCATAGAGGAACTAGGAAAAATGTTGGGAGAAGAGGAATGTACATAGACCAATGATGTTAAATAAGGAAACAGAGGAATCATTAAAGGCTAACGAGAAGAGCTTGATGAAATATTGCAAATAGAACTTAAAGAAGCTACTGAATGTGCAATAATAGTTGTACATAAAGGAAAAGGAGACATCTAAGAAGATGGAATTGAAAGAGGATGGGAAGCCAAATCACCTGAAAATATTCGAAAAGATTCAAAGGAACAATAGGGTCAAAGGAAATTTGGATTAGCAATGGGCAATACTGGACGTCTGATACCATGTAAGAAATAAATCATTACTTAGAAAGCTTTTATACATCATCAACTATATTTATACCATAAATGTGCATACAAATGTAATATAACATAACTCTAACGTTAAGAATCCTACATATACTAGACTAGGGGTATTGGACTACGAGTCCTAATACATAACTTAGAATTGATATCTTCATATATAAAACATTGGAACTATTGGATAATGATCAAATTTTTTAATTTTATCATCTGAATTGATTGTAGATCTATTGCTGAATGTTGTTGATCATGTTTAGAGTAGGTTTAGCAAGATATTTGAGGTATGTCACTTACTCTTTGCTTAACTTGTAACTTGAATCTTAAAAAAATTTAGTAATGACTCTTGAAAACCTTTAAGAACTTCGCTTTGACTTACTTCTTAACTTTTAGACTTAACTCTTAAATTCTTTGACTTTGATCTTACATTCCTTGAATTGGATTATGGATTAAAGGTTCATATATCGTGTTTATGGACAATTTCATGATGTTTAGATGTAACCTAGAGTGTTGGAATCAATTAGGAAACATGGGTACATCACTTAGAAAATAGTACGGAAAGATGGGTAATAAATGGGGTTCAAAGGAATTGTGGGCGCTCTGAGAGGAGTGGGGGGCCTGAACCCAAATTCAGAGGCCAAGTTGGGACGATCTTGCTGGAAGAGATCCCTAAGGACCTACAGACGGAGACTGTCCTGTGAGGCTATTGGAGGCCTGGCACACCATAGCCTTACGAATAGGCATTTAAACTTTTCTTCTCCGTTTTTCATCTCTAAACCCTCTAAACCTCCATGGTTCTTTCTTGAAACACGTAAGATCACTAATTACCTCCATAACCAATAAATTTTACTAGAAAAACCACCTAAAAATATGAATCCAATCAACTCTAGACATGCATCAACTCAACAACCAAGAATTCAATAATATTCTTTAAGAACTTCACTTTTCATCATTCAGCCTACTCAAAATCAACGAATTAAACAAGTTGGTGTGTGGATGAAACCCAACACTACATGATCTGACATACTTTAATAGATATAACCCCGAAGAATTCCACTAGCAATTCCTTCGCGTTCTTGGCAAAACCTTGATCTTTCTCCCTTTTCCTTCTTCTATTTTATCTTCTTATGATGGCCCTCATAATGAACTAGGTTAAACTATAATAAAGCATGTGTGTCATGAGGTTTTTAAGTCATAAAAATATTAATTATGGTGTTCTTAGGCAGTGTGTAAAGTTTTGATGAGTTTTGAAGTCAAACATCAAGGGATGACCAAGACATTCGACAACTAGACGTCTATGTGCTCTTGTATTTTCTTGTGTGCTTTGACATTTTATGATTGTTGTTAGGATCCCAAATTGATTTTGGAGGTTTATAAGACCTAAATGACCATGTATAGGGTTTTAACGTTCAGGTATGACTCCACCTAGGACACATGAGGGACCTAGAGGAGGACCCGATTAGTAAGGTAGAATCTGCTAGATCTACCCCAAACAACGACTCTTCATCAATGCACCGTAGTCCTAGTGACACCCCGTCGTTTTGGGCGTAGCCCCACACTTAGTTATGGGAGATTATCCCCAATGAAATTATTCTCTAATGCAATCGATGACCCAATAGAACGGGTCGTTTATCAAACGACGCCTTGTAGCAAGGGGCCGTCGTTTAGCAAATACAAAAGCTGTCAAGACATAGCTGGACTCGAGGTGTTTTAGTAAATTCACCCCAAGTATTTTATGAAACACAGACGTTTATTTTAGTGTCTTAGGGGCATTTTAAGTGGGTTTATACTCCTATACAAAGGTTAGACTTCATTTTCAAATATCCAAAACCCCTCCCTAAATGAATGAAGGTATGAGTATGTTTAGGAGTCAATGTAATAAAAAAATTTATTATGTGAAAGGTGAGCTCACATATACTCACACACACACACTTTGAATGAATGAATGAAGTTAATGAATTTGAATAAGGGATTTTAGGGTGGACACTCTTCGTTAGCAGAGATGAAGTGTCTATACAATCCCTACTATTCCTATAGTATGGAAAATGGGGGGTTTGGGGTGAACACATTTCGTGATTTGGATGAAGTATTTAGTAGCAACCATCCTATTCAAGATCTTTTAAAAATAGGTTGGAGGATTGAAACCCTTCGTGCGTTGAGTTGTGGTATGAAATATTTATTCCATAACTTGTAGTAATGAATGTTTATGACTCTGTGGGGGATTATGCTTAGCACCAAGTGGATTTGAAGAAGAGGTGGTTAAACTTGTTGAGTTGAGATTTTGTATAAAATGTACCTCTTAAGATTAGTACTCCTCATTAGTAGAGAATTAGTTACTTAGAAGCAATCTCCTCATCCCTTAACTATGTGTATGCATAGGAGTAGATAATGGAGAATCCATGTAAAGGTTGAAGAATGACCCTACCCTACGCAAGTGGGGATATCTCACGTGGTAGGGGTTAATACCACGATTCCATGTCTAGCTCCCATGGTTTATGTTGGTTAATGTGAGCCCCCACAAAAGAATATAATGAACTAAGTCTTCCAAAGGGTGTACTACTTATGGTGGTGGTGGTATGGGACACTATCTACCTATTGCACATGTAAGAATTTAGAGGGAGTCTTGGTGTTTCCTTATATGAATGGGTCATTATGTGATGTAAATGAAGTTATGAGATTTAATGTCAATGTTCAGAAAGCATGTTAAGGTTATGTCTTGTATGATGAAGTTTATGAATGATGAATGTGGTGTGCCTAATCTAAGGGAATCCTCAAGGAGCACTTAGTGGGAGTAGTATTATGGGATGCTACTTTCACATTGCAGTATTTGTAACTTGAGGGTTATCTTAGAGAATGTTAGAAATATGCTTTTTAATTGCAATAAATTTAATTTTATTGCCTGTGTTTTAAGTAAGACTTCGTCAATTAGTTGTTAGTCATGTTTTCCTATTATTTAGGAGTTGTTTAGTGACTTCTAAATAATGTGTTATTATTTTTAATTTTCATTCTAGACTTATATATATAATTTGAAGCATTAATAAAATAGCTCTTCTTCTGCATCAATTATGTTCTCTTCCATCTTATTGTTTTAGGTGCAGGCTTTGATTTCCCTGTGTTATTTAGCTTAAATAGGTTTTTTAAAACCTTCAATTGTTATCAAAGTCTTATTTATTAAGGGACCTCTATGTGTGGGCTTGAATCAGATTTCGTGAATACCATGAACGGAGAAGCAAGTTTTTCTTCAATGGCACCACAAACTTTTGGTGGAGAAAGTTATCAAATCTAGGCTGTTAGAATGCAGGCATACCTGGAAGCTTTAGATCTCTGGGAGGCTATAGAACAAAAATACATCATCTTATCCCTTGCCAAAAAATCCAAAGATTGTGAAAATAAATAATACCAAGAAAGGAAAATTAGGTAATTAAAGGCAAAGGCATGTTTATTTGCTACAGTTTTATCCACTGTCTTCACTCGTATCATGTCTCTTAAATCGGCAAATGTTGTATGGGATTATCTTAAGGTTGAGTGTGAAGGACATGAGAGAATTTGAGGGATGCAAGTGCAGAATTTAGTATGTTAGTTTGAGCTGCAAAAGATGAAGGACGGTGAAACCATAAAGGAATACACTGACCAACTTCTTAACACTGCCAATCATATCATATTGTTGAGTTCCACTTTTATCGGTTCAAGCATAGTTGAGAAAATCCTTGTAAATGTACCTCAAAGATTTTTGGAGACCATTAAAACCTTAGAAAAAACTAAGGACTTGTCTAGTATTACACTAACAGAGCTCTTAAGTGCCTTTCAAGCACAAGAGCAACGACGTATTATAAAAAAAGATGGAGATGTTGAAGGAGCTTTACCTGCCAAACATTAATATGATGGACAATATAAGAAAAACAAGAATAAGAAATACCAACCAACAGATGGAGAAGGTGCACCATGCAACAAAAAAAAATAAGTAGCTTCGAAAAAAATTACCCTCCTTGTAAGCATTACGGCAAGATCAGACACGCACCTTTCAAGTGTTGGAGAAGTACTGAAGCTAAGTGTAGTAAGTTTAATTAGTTAGGGCAAAAAGCAACCATTTTATCTAAAAAAACTCATCAGTAGGATATAGATGCTCGATTTATAAATGAACATGAGGAGGATGCTCTATTTGTTGCATCATGTTTTGCAAGCAAGATTTATAGCAAGTCGTGGTTGATTGACAGCGGGTACACAAATCATATTTCTCATGATAGAGAACTCTTCAAAGAATTGAAGCCTACTCAAGTTGCAAATATTTGAATTGTCCATGGTGGTCACATTCCAGTAAACGGAATTGGAACTATTGAAGTTGAAACACAAGCAGGTACAAAAACAATAAAAAATGTCCTTTATGTACCAGACTTAGACCGAAACTTGTTAAGTGTTGGTCATTTGTTAGAAAAAGGTTTCAAACTTTTTTATGAAGATAAATATTGTTTGATCAAGGATCCCTCAAGCCAAGACCTGTTTAATGTTAAAATGGAAGGGAAAAGATTGTCATTATATCCATTTGATAAAGAGAAAATGTTGTATTCAGCAAAGAAAATGTTGTTGAGTTATGACATAAGAGACTCGGGCACTATCATTATCAATGGCTTGTCAAAGTGCAAAAGTTGAAGATGGTGGAGAGCTTACCTGATTTGGAAGCTAATTCCACTGAATGGCATGCCTTCCAATTTGGTAAGAAACATAGAAAGCCATTTGAAAATCCAACCTTGACAGCCTCACAAAAGCTAAAAATAGTTCACACTGATGTCGTAGGGCCTCAAAGAACTCTATCACTACAAGGTAACATCTATTACGTCCTTTTCATTGACGATTATACAAGAATGTGTTGGTTTTTTTTCTTGAAATTCAAGTCAGAAGTTGATGGTGTATTCTGCAAATTCAGGAAATTGGTGGAATATCAAAGTAATTGTAAGATTCAAGATTTGAGGTCTGGTAATATGAAGGAATACACTTCAGTGAAATTTAATTCATTCTGTGAGAAGGCCATCATTGTGCATCAACTTAATACACCATACACACTAGAACAAAATGGTGTTAGTGAAAGAAGAAATATATGGATGATGGAGATGACTAGATGTATGTTGCATGAGAAGGAGTTGCCCAAGATATCTGGGCAGAGGCAGCACATACCGTATTTTTAATGCAGAATCGACTTCCAACGAATGCATTGAAGGATAAAACACTATTTGAAGCTTTGTACGAGTTTAATCCTTCACGAAGTTTTCTTAAGGTTATTTGTTGTGTTTGTTTTGTT
The DNA here is from genome assembly GCF_036512215.1 of Solanum lycopersicum. Classification (NCBI taxonomy): domain Eukaryota; kingdom Viridiplantae; phylum Streptophyta; class Magnoliopsida; order Solanales; family Solanaceae; genus Solanum; species Solanum lycopersicum. The sequence continues at coordinate 23,849,405 of NC_090803.1, read as the reverse complement.
CATGTTCCTCAGGTTAAACGTGAAAAACTTGACAAAAAGGTGATCGGTCATAGGCATCCATGTGGGTTATAGTGGAGTTTCTAAAGCCTACAAGGTTTATCATCCTCAAAAAAGAAAGATGACAATTACGAGAGATGTTAATTTTAATAAGAATGATCAGTGGGACAGGAAGAGCTCTCATAAATCAGGAAGATGCTCTTTAGAAGCAAACATCAGTGCTCCTGGAGAACAAAAAATGAATACTGGAGGCAAGAACTAGAAGATGATCATCCAGTCAAGGGGAGAAAATTGTTGTTATATATCTATCAGAGTTGTAATGTTTCCATCTATGAACCTACTTGTCCGGTAGAAGCTTTGCAAGACCCAAAATGGAAGAAAGCAATGGAGGAGGATATCTCCATGATTGAGAAAAATAAAACTTGTATGCTGGTCAACAAACCTGATGATAGAATAGTCATTGGTGTGAGATGGGTCTGCAGAACAAAGTTAAATGCAGAAGTTCCATCAACAAATACAAGGTGAGGCTTGTAGTTAAAGGGTATGAACAAATTAATGGTATCGATTACTCTGACACTTTTTCTCCTATTGAATGATTACACACAATCAGATTGCTACTCACAATAGCATCAGAAATGGAATGGAAGGTGTTACAATTTGATAAAAATCAACTTTCTTAAATGGCATACTAGAAGAGGAAATATATGTTGAGCAACCATCAGGGTTTGTGAAACGCGGTGATGAAGACAAAGTCTATCTGCAAAAAAAGGCTTTGTATTGCCTAAAGCAAGCACCAAGAGCTTGGTATAGTAGGATAGATGATCATCTGTTGAGCTTGGGCTTTCAAAAAATCTTGTTTGAATTGACTCTATATGTAAAACATAAAGACACTTATATCCTTATATCTCTTTATGTTGATTATCTTCTTGGTAACATGAAATAATACAAGGCTGGTTGAGGAGTTCAAAGAAGAAATGATGCAAGTTTTTGAAATGACATATATTGTTCTTATGACCTGTTTTCTATGAATGGAAATCAAACAAAGAAAATGTGAAGTGTTCATTTGCCAGAAGAAATAAGCAAAGGAAATTCTAAAGAACTTTCAAATGGAGGAATTCAAGTTAATGAGCATGCCAATGATTCAAAAAGAGAATCTCTAGAAAGAAGATGAAGCCGACAAAGCTGATGAAAGTTATTATAGAATCTTTATTGGAGGTTAATGTATCTCACTGCAACAAGGGCTGATATTTTATTTGTTGAAAGCCTCTTATCTCATTTTACGCACTATGCAAGTGAAATGCATTTAAAAGAGCAGCAAAAAGAATATTAGGATATATCAAAGGTACTATTGACTATGGGGTAAAGTTTGAGAAGTGTCCAAGCTTCAAGTTACTAGGATTCTCCTATAGTGATTGGGCTGGATCCGCAGATGATATGAGAAGTACATGTGGCCATTGTTTCAGCCTAGGTTAAGGAATACTCTCATGGTCATCTAAGAAACAGGAAATTGTTCCACAGTCAACTGCAAAAGCTGAATTCATAGCACCAACAGGAGCAGGAAACCAAGTCTTATGGCTTATAAACATCATGTATGATTTACATTTGGAACAAAAGGAAACTACTATCATTCTAGTCGAAAACTAAGCAACTATTGCAATCTCAAATAATTTAGTGTGTCACAAGAATACCAAGCATTTCATTAAGTTTGATTCCTCAGAAAAAAAAAACCAAAACAAAGGGGAGAAGTGACTCTAGTCTACTGCAAGTTTGAAATCTAGATAGAAGATCTGTTTACTAAGCCTTTACCGATCAACATATTCGAGCTTCTTAGAAAGAAAATTGGAGTTTGCAGTATCCAAAGCAAGGAGAAGTGTTAGGAATTTGCTTTTGAATTACAGTAAATTTAATTTTACTGTCTATGTTTTAAGTAAGACTAAGTCATGATTTATTAGTCATGCTTTCATATTATTTAGGAGTTGTTTAGTAACTGCTAGATCATGTGTTATTATTTTTACTTATCATTCTAGGCTGTTATAAATCTAATATGAAGCATTAATATATTAGCTCTTCTTCTGCTTCGATTTTGTTCTCTTCCGCCTTTATGTTTTAGGTGCAGACTTTGGTTCCAGGTGTTATTTAGCTTAAATAGGTTTTTTAAAATCTTAAGAGAAGCGAAGGGTTCTTATGTAAAGTCCTTAAATGTAGGTATGTACCTCTAGTGTCTTTGATATTGGATGTTGGCTTGTAAAGTGTGGTGAAGGCTTGTTAAGTGTTGTGAAGTAAGCCTATCGTTGGTAGTCTTAAGGAACACTTAGGTGTGCATTGAAGGAATTGTATGGGCGGTCCCTTGATGTCTTACTTTAATGTGTCTTAGGATAACTTTGAATATGGAAACTTCAAGGGATATAGGTTCACTGTAAAATGTAATGAAACGAGGTCACTGTAAGTTGTGGTCTTGTGTTAAAAATTATGGGAGTTTTACCTTATATGTTAAATGATGATTTATATATTTTTTTATTACTATATTCATGAAGGTTTTACTTAAATAGCATGAACGTCTCATTTCAACTAAAATGTCATACATAGTACATTGTTTGTACTAACATCATACTTATCTATACTCTATAAGTATAGTTTAGAGGTAAGTGGAAGTTTAGAAGGCAAACCTTGGGAAGTTGACTCTCTCAAGACTCAGTATGTCCTTATATATTAAAGGACATAGTCTATGTGGCTTGAGTTTTTCATTAAGACTTGTATAATACTTAAATGTATTCTTTCAATGTAAAGGATTGTGACCCTAAGATTTTTAAGTTGTGTTTAAGTTGGCCTGTGATGATGAGACTTACTCCCTAGTATTTATAGAAAGCTTCTTATTATTATTCTTATTAAAAGTTTTATTCCCGCACTAGTTTTCATATCATATGTAATGAATGACATCCAAAAGTCTTGTATAAGACATCCAAAGGCTCAAGTACGCCTTATGACGACTCAAGAGTGATCCTTTCTTCTACGGTGTACTTGCGGGTCGTGACACTTTTCCAAGCTCTAAGCATAAAATAATTTTCTAATCTGAACTGAAACTTATATTTACCCCAAATAAATCCCTTACATGAAATGGGAAATAAATGGGAGAAAAGACGAGTTTTCCCTTTCTTAAACCCGGATTGGTACTTTCCTCAATCTAATGGACCAACATCAGATAGACATATCTATATCATAAGATATCAAAAATGTGGAAACTCGTGGGCGTTGTAAAGATCTCTTCAACGACTTTCAAACCATTTAAAGAACTACTTATAACTCATCCTGAGCTAGGAGTTCTCAATTTAAAATTACCAAATCTCACTTCTTAAACATAGAAAAAAATTCCAGATTTTCCCTTTCTTTCCAAAAGTGATTATTTTTAGTTTCTTATCTTACTCCTAGCTATTTCGAGTTATGATATGTTACACTATCTTCCCCTTGGGAGCTTCTTCCTCGAATGATATTTCTTTCACTAAGCTAAGAATAGTAATATCAAGTTTAATACTCAACAATCAAAATAATGTAACAACATGCTTACTCCTAGTTTATAATGTACCAAGAAGAGATTTAGTACCATGACATGAATTCTCTCTAGATTCAAACAGATGTGGATATCTTTTCCTAAAATCCTTCTCAGCTTTCCAAGCTGCTTATTTAACATATTTTTTCCTCCAAAGGATCTTGGCTAACGCAACTTCATTTGTTCTCACTTACGAACTTGGCAATCTAAAATATGAACCAAAATCTCTTCATATGATAAGCTATCCTTAATAACAACATTTTTAGTTGATACAGTCAATGAAGGATCATCTGTGCATTTCTTCAACATGGAGATATGAAATGCCGAATGAACTACTGCTCACTGTTGTGTTAACTCAAACTCATAAGCTACAGTACCAATTCTCTTTGATATTCTATAAGGGCTAATATATCGGGGACTAAGTTTCCCCTTCTTAACAAAACTAACAAACTTTTAGATATACCCAATCATCCACTTCAAACTCCAACGGCCTTCTCCTAACATATGTATACGACTTTAGATGACTCTATTTTGTTTTCAATCTTTCTTGAATCAGCTTCACCTTCTTCATGGCTTAGTGAACTAGTTCTAGACCTATAACCAACTTTGAACAACCCAATACGAGATCTCCGTCTTCTCCCATAAAGAGCTTCATATGGAGCCATCTGTAAGCTCGCACAATCGTTGTTTTTTTTTTAGAAAACTCAATGAGAGGTAGGTGATCATCCTAATTTCCCTTGAAATCAATCACACAAGCCATCAATATATCGTTTAAGTCATGGATAGTACGCTCTGCTTACCCATCCATCCGAGGAAGAAAAGCAGTGCTTAAGTTCACCTTCAAACTCAAACCTTTCTTGAAAGACTTCCAGAATTAAGAAGTAAATTGTAAGCCTATATCTTAAATAATGGAGATCGGAACTCCACAAAGTCTTACCACTTCTTGAATGTAAAACTTAGCATAATCCTTGACTTAATAGGTAGTCTTTATCGGAAAATTTTTTACTGATTTTGACATTCTATCGACAATTACCCAAATAGAATCATGTTGCCTGTGAGGACTTTGTAACCCTGTGATAAAGTCCATTTTAATCATCTCCTACTTCCATTCCGGAAGTTATATATTTTTAGAAAACCCTTTAGGCCTTTGGTGGGCTACTTCAACTTCTTGATAATTCGGGCACTTGGAAACAAATCCAGCAATGCCCTTCTTCATACCTTCCCTCCAATATACTTCTGTCAAATCACAATACACCATCTCCCTCTTATTCAAAATCCAATACTCTTTGCTTATGAACGTTCGACTTCAAGTCGAGCAAAATGGGGTCTTGATCTTACTTTTGTTTTACTTATGATACTAATGATGATTCGGCAACATTGGTCACCACTCTTCCTCATTCGGTGGAATCCATAATTATGACTCCTAAGTAACAAAGTCTAGCACATCTTTTGCTAGTTATCTCTTATCTTCTTCTATATGTGAGGTACTACCAATAGACAACCTTATTAAGGTATCAGCAACCACATTAGCCTTACCTGGGTGGTAATGAACACTTATGTAAATGTTGAACAATTCTAACCATCTTCTTTGTTTTGAGATTAAGATCCTTTTAAGTGAACACATATTATAGGGTCTTATGATCAGTGAATATGTCAACATGAAACACCATACAAACAGTGATGCCTTATTTTCAAAGCAAAAACTATGGAAACCAACTCTAAGTCATGGTTCGATAATTCTTATCATGAACCTTCAATTGTCTGGAGGCATAAACTGTAATTTTTTCATTCTGCATCAGAAAATAGCCTAAACCAAATCTTAAAGCATCGCAGTAGACCACAAAACCTTGTGTACGTTCCCGTAAGGTCAACACTCGGGTAGTACTAAACCTCTATTTCAATTCATTAAAACTTTTCTCAAAATCTTCAGACTATTGGAATATTACTATCTTTTGAGTCAACTTAGTCAAACGAGACAAAATATATGAAAACCCCTTAACAAACCTTTTATAGTAGATATCCAAACCCAAGAAACTCCTTATACCTGTTGGAGACGTGGTTCTAGGCTAACTCTAAGTTGCTTCTATCTTTTAGGTATCCACTCTAATTCCATCACCACAAATGATATGCCCCAAGAATGCTACAAACTTAAGCCAAAACTCACACTTGGAGAACTTCTAATAAACTTTTTATCTTTCAAACTTTGAAGGACTATTATGAGGTCACTAGCATGATCTTATTTATTTCTTCAATATATTAGTATGTCATCAATGAAGACAGTAACAAACATATTTAAATAGAGGCTTGAGGACTGTTCATAAGGTCCATGAACGTTGCTGATGCATTGGTTAACCCAAAAGACATAACCAAAAACCTATAATGCCCATATCTTGTTCTAAAAGTTGTCTTTGTAATGTCACATTCCCTAACTTTTAACTGATGGCAGCTAAATTGTAACGACCTGTTTAGTCGTTTTGAGCAACAGACTTCAATTCTAGAAAAACTAGCAGAAGCGATGGACCCCACGACGGACCGTCAAGGGCACGACGGACCGTCGCAGGGTCTCGTTTCAAAACACTTAGAAAATCTGAAATTGGGTACTAAAAATTGACTCTCTGAACTTTGTGACGGAATGGCAGGACGGACCGTCACAGACCCTTGGTGGAAATTTGGGTCTCTAAACTCTGCGACGACCTGCAGGACGGACCGTCGTAGGCACGACGGCCCGTCACAGGTTGCACAAATCCCAGGCAGAGTTGGATTTCTGGTTAAGTTTTAAGGGACGTTTTTGACTATTCTTGCCTTAATTATAAAGTTCGTGGGTTTATATTAATAACTCAAATTCTTGAGGGGTTAAAAGAGGTAACCCTAAGTTAATTAGTGGGGTATTATTGCCATCTTTTATTCTTAATTATATACTAATTAGGGTAAAAGAAAGAGGGTTTGAATAAAGAAAATAGAAAGAACAAGAGAGAGAGAGAGAATTGAACGAGAAGGGAAAAACAAAGCTTTGGGAAAATTCTTGCTTGATTCAACTCTTCGGTGGAGGTAGGTTATGGTTGTTTCATTCTATTCTTAGTAAACTCTTAATAGTGAATGATATGTGTTAGTAGTGTTGTAAACCCTTCTATATGTTTAATTGTATGCTTGCATGAATGATGTGATTATGTAATTATGAATAAATAAGCATGATGAAGCTATTGAATCCCAAGTCTTGAAAAGAAACCCTAATCTACTTTGTTAATGATGATGCCTTGGTATAAAAGAAGGCTTGATGAATGAAAGTAGTGAGATTAGGGGATCGGGTGTCACGTTCCGACACCAGGATAGAATGAGGATCGGAGTGTCACGTTCCGACACCAGGATAGAATATGGATCGGGTGTCACGTTCCGACACCAGGATAGAATATGGATCGGGTGCCACGTTCCGGTACTAGGATAGAATGAGGATCGGAGTGTCACGTTCCGACACCAGGATAGAATATGGATCGGGTGTCACGTTCCGACACTAGGATAGAATATGGATCGGGTGTCACGTTACGACACCAGGATAGAATATGGATCGGGTGTCACGTTCCGACACCAGGATAGAATGAGGATCGGAGTGTCACGTTCCGATACCAGGGTAGAATATGGATCGGGTGCCATGTTCCGGTACCAGGATAGAATGAGGATCGGAGTGTCACGTTCTGACACCAGGATAGTATATTGAGGAGCGGAGTGTCACGTACCGACACGAGGGGAATAAAGATAATGAATCTTGAAATATGTTAATATATTTAATCTAATGAACTGAATTCCCAAATGAGTATGATGAGGAGGTGTGAGTCCTCATTGATGTGCTTGGTGTTGTAACCAAGGGTTATGGTAACTGTAAATGCTGCATGCTAAGGATATTAGTTGATTTTATGATATTGCTTAATACATACTGTTTTCTATTTTGAGTTGGCCAATGATATCTACTCAGTACCCGTGTTTTGTACTGACCTCTACTTTTATGTTTTTCTTCTTGTTATTTGTGGAGTGCAGCAAACGTGCCGTCATCTTCGACTCAACAGTAACTCAAGCCAGTCTTCATCACACTAGATCTTCAGGGTGAGCTAACGCTTCTAGCTTGGACTGGATCTTCTCCTTCATGTCTTGATGCCTTGAACTTCCGGCATGGACTAGCTTCTTATGTATTTTTAGCTTCTTAGAAACTCTTAGAATAAGTAGTTTAAAGTAGATGTTCTTGTGATGATGACTTCCAGGTTTTGGGAATAATAGATGTTTAATATTGATAGTTATTGAATTGGTTTTTATTAATGAGTTTAAGTCTTCCGCATTACTTTCTGTTTATATTATATTGAAATGTTAAGGTTTAGATTGGTTGGTTCGCTCACATAGGAGGGTAAGTGTGGGTGCCAGTCGCGGCCCGGATTTGGGTCGTGACAAACTTGGTATCAGAGCCTTAGGTTCGTTGGTCTCATCACACAAGAACAGGTCTAGTAGAGTCTTAAGGAACGGTAGGGGGACGCCTTTACTTTTCCTTGAGAGGCTATAAGACTTTAGGAAAATTTCACTCTTTCATTCTTTCTTTCGTCCTACTACTTGAGTCCAATTGGTATCTAGGCGATACGAATTGGTATCTGACCATCTTCACTCTCTTTCGCAGATGGTTAGAACTAGAGCAATGAGTATATCAACACTAGCACCGGCGGGACAGGGTGTGTCTGAGCCAGCCACTGGGGCTGTGGCTCGAGGAAGAGCAGCGGCAAGAGGCCGTGGTAGGGGTCATGGGAGGACGTCCTCTAGGGGAAGAGGATGAGCACCTAGCCCATCTGATACTAGGGCGGTGACTCCTCCACCGACTGAGGAAGTAATAAGAGAAGGGGAGGATGGGGAAACTGAACAAGTGCAAAATGAGGAAATGCCACCCCAACCTACCCCAGAGATGATCAATGATGTTCTGGCTTATCTTAGCGGGTTATCTGATCAAGGTCAGGCACCTCCAGTGTTTTCTGCGCCAACACCTCCGGTTTCAGAAGTACAACATGCGGCTACTATGGCTCCCCGCATGGATGTTCCATTGGACATAGGCACATTTCCACGTCTGACTACTGGGCCTATAATGACAAATGATCAGCATGAACTTTTCAGTAAGTTCTTGAAATTGAAACCTCTGGTCTTCAAGGGTGCTGAATCGGAGGATGCTTATGATTTTCTGGTTGACTGTCACGAGCTACTACACAAGATGGGTATAGTAGAACGGTTTGGTGTGGAGTTTATGACTTATCAGTTTCAAGGGAACGCCAAAATGTGGTGGCGGTCACATATCGAGTGTCAACCAATAGAGGCACCACCTATGACTTGGGCCTCATTCTCTAGTTTGTTTATGGAGAAGTATATCCCCCGAACTTTGAGGGATAGGAAAAGGGATGAGTTCTTGAACCTAGAGCAAGGTAGGATGTCGGTTAATGCTTATGAGGCTAAGTTTCGTGCACTATCCAGATATGCCACTCAACTCTGTTTCAGTCCTCAAGAGCGGATTCGCCGGTTTATGAAGGGGTTGAGGTCAGAATTGCGGATTTCGACCTTACAGATAGCGGCAACAGCAAAATCCTTCCAAGAAGTGGTAGACTTTGTGATAGAAGTGGAAGGAGTGAAGCCAGACGACTTCACCACAACATCGACATCAAAAAGGTTTCGAAAGGGAGGTGAGTTTAATGGTTCTTATACTAAAGGACAGTGTTCGGGAAGTTATGCAGTTCGACCCATTCAGTCTTCACTACAGACTGTAGTTGGGGGTCCACCTCCGACCGGTCAACACTTCTCTGAGAGACCTATGCATGAACCCAGAGAGTGCTATGGATGTGGGGAGATTGGACATATTAAGAGATATTGTCCAAAACAGAGGTACAGACCTCCAAATGTTAGAGGTAGAGGTGGTCATGGCAGAGACCGTTATTCTGGAGGACGTGGTGGTCGAGGAAATGGTGGTCACCAAAACGGCCGAGGTGATGGGAAAACTGGAGCCACTACATCACCACAAGGTAGGGGCAACAGACAGATGAACGATAGGGCCCATTGTTACGCTTTCCCTGGGCGGTCTGAAGCGGAGGCATCTGATGTTGTCATCACAGGTAATCTTTTGGTTTGTGATTGCATGGCTTCTGTATTGTTTGATCCTGGATCCACATTTTCTTATGTATCTTCCTCATTTGCTAATGGTCTAAATTTACATTGTGAATTACTTGATATGCCTATTCGTGTCTCTACTCCGGTGGGTGAGTCTGTGGTAGTTGAAAAGGTATATAGGTCTTGTTTGGTAAACTTTGTGGGGAGAAACACTTATGTAGATTTGGTTATCTTAGAAATGGATGATTTTGATGTGATTATGGGTATGACTTGGCTTTCTCCGCAATTTGCAATCTTGGATTGTAATGCTAAAACGGTGACGTTAGCCAAGCCTGGGACAGACCCGTTAGTGTGGGAGGGTGACTACACTTCCAATCCGGTACGTATCATCTCCTTTCTTCGTGCTAAGAAAATGATTAGTAAAGGGTGTTTAGCTTTCTTGGCACATCTCAAGGATGACACTACCCAAGTACCCTCGATTCAGTCGGTTTCAGTAGTTCGTGAGTTTCTGGATGTGTTTCCTGCAGATCTTCCTGGTATGCCACCGGATAGGGATATTGACTTCTGTATTGATCTTGAACCCGGTACTCGCCCCATTTCTATACCCCCTTATAGAATGGCTCCCGCGCAGTTAAGAGAGTTAAAAGCACAACTTCAAGAGTTATTGAACAAAGGCTTCATTAGACCAAGTACATCTCCTTGGGGTGCTCCGGTTTTGTTTGTAAAGAAGAAGGATGGGAGTTTTCGAATGTGTATAGACTACAGACAACTAAACAAGGTAACCATAAAGAACAAGTATCCTCTTCCCCACATTGATGATTTGTTCGATCAGTTACAAGGTGCTTGTGTCTTCTCTAAGATTGACTTGAGATCCGGTTATCATCAATTGAAAATACGGGCAACGTATGTGCCAAAGACTGCTTTTCGAACGAGGTATGGAAATTACGAATTTGTAGTGATGTCTTTTGGTCTTACAAATGCCCCTGCTGCGTTCATGAGCTTGATGAACGGGATTTTTAAGCCATATTTGGACCTCTTCGTGATCGTATTTATTGATGATATATTGGTATACTCAAAGAGCAAGAAGGAACATGAAGAGCATTTGAGAATGGTATTGCAAATGTTGAGGGAGAAAAAGCTTTATGCCAAGTTCTCTAAGTGTGAGTTTTGGCTAGATGCAGTGTCCTTCTTGGGGCACGTGGTTTCTAAAGAAGGAGTGATGGTGGATCCTTCTAAGATTGAGACAGTGAAGAATTGGGTAAGACCCACTAATGTGTCAGAAATAAGGAGCTTTGTTGGGTTAGCTAGCTACTACCGCCGATTTGTCAAGGGATTCTCTTCTATTGCTTCCCAATTGACGAACTTGACTAAGCAGAATGTCCCATTTGTATGGTCGGATGAATGTGAGGAAAGCTTTCAGAAGCTCAAGACTTTGTTGACTACCGCACCTATCCTTACCTTGCCAGTAGAGGGTAAGAACTTCATTGTTTATTGTGATGCATCCTATTCTGGTTTGGGTGCAGTACTAATGCAAGAGAAGAGTGTGATTGCTTATGCTTCAAGACAATTAAAAGTGCATGAACGTAACTATCCCACTCATGATTTGGAATTGGCCGCGGTAGTGTTTGCATTAAAACAATGGAGACACTATTTATATGGGGTTAAGTGTGAGATCTATACGGATCATCGTAGCCTTCAGTATGTCTTTACTTAGAAAGATTTGAACTTAAGATAGAGGAGATGGATGGAGTTACTAAAGGACTACGATATCACTATCTTGTATCATCCGGGGAAGGCGAATGTTGTAGCGGATGCTTTAAGTAGGAAGGCGGGAAGCATGGGAAGTCTAGCTCACTTGCAAGCTTCTAGACGCCCATTGGCTAGAGAGGTTCAGACTCTAGCTAATGACTTGATGAGATTAGAAGTAAATGAGAGGGGAGGATTGTTGGCTTCTGTGGAGGCAAGATCTTCCTTTCTTGACAAGATTAAGGGAAGACAGTTTGATGATGAGAAACTAAGCAGAATCCAAGATAAGATGTTGCGAGGAGAGGCTAAGGAAGCAACAATCAATGAGGAAGGTGTTTTGAGAATCAAGGGAAGAGTATGTGTACCCCGCGTCGATGGTTTGATCAACACTATTCTGACAGAGGCTCATAGTTCAAGGTATTCTATACATCCGGGCACAACCAAGATGTATCGTGACCTAAAGCAACACTTTTGGTGGAGTAGAATGAAGCGTGACATTGTGGATTTTATTGCCAAATGTCCAAACTGTCAACAAGTAAAGTATGAACACCAAAGGCCCGGAGGAACACTTCAGAGAATGCCCATTCCGGAATGGAAGTGGGAAAGAATTGCAATGGATTTTGTGGTTGGTCTTCCGAAGACAATGGGTAAGTATGACTCCATTTGGGTGATTGTTGATAGGTTAACTAAATCTGCTCATTTCATTCCGGTCAAGGTGACTTACAATGCAGAAAAGTTAGCCAAACTTTACATCTCGGAAGTGGTGCGATTGCATGGGGTTGCACTATCCATCATATCAGATAGAGGTACGCAGTTTACTTCTAAGTTTTGGAAAACATTGCATGCAGAATTGGGTACTAGGTTGGACCTTAGTACTACGTTCCATCCCCAGACCGATGGTCAGTCTGAGCGAACGATTCAAGTGTTGGAGGATATGCTTCGTGCGTGTGTGATAGAGTTTGGTGGTCATTAGGATAGCTTCTTACCCTTAGCGGAGTTTTCATACAATAATAGCTATCACTCAAGCATTGCTATGGCCCCATTTGAAGCATTGTATGGTAGGAGATGTAGGTCTCCCATTGGTTGGTTTGATGCGTTCGAGGTCAGACCTTGGGGTACTGATCTCTTGAGGGATTTGATGGAAAAAGTGAGGTCTATTCAAGAAAAGCTTCTAGCGGCGCAAAGTAGACAAAAAGAATATGCAGATCGAAAGGTTAGAGATGTAGAGTTCATGGAAGGTGAACAAGTCTTGTTGAAAGTTTCACCAATGAAAGGGGTGATGCGGTTTGGAAAAAGGGGTAAACTGAGTCCAAGGTACATTGGACCATTCGAAATACTTAAGCGAGTAGGAGAGGTGGCTTATGAGTTAGCCTTGCCTCCAGGGCTGTCCGGAGTGCATCCGGTATTCCATGTGTCGATGTTGAAAAGATACCATGGGGATGAAAACTACATTATCCGTTGGGATTCAGTTTTGCTTGATGAGAACTTGTCTTATGAGGAGGAGCCTGTTGCTATTTTAGATAGAGAAGTTCGCAAGTTGAGGTCAAGAGAGATTGCATCCATCATGGTGCAATGGAAGAATCGACCCGTTGAAGAAGCCACTTGGGAGAAAGAGGCGGATATGCGAGAAAAATACCCACATCTGTTTACAGATTCAGGTACTCCTTTTCGCCCTTGTTTTCCTTCTTTTGATCATTCGGGGACGAACGATGGGTAAATTTGTATCTATTGTAACGACCTGTTTAGTCGTTTTGAGCAACAGACTTTAATTCTGGAAAAACTGGCAGAAGCGACGGACCCCACGACGGACCGTCAAGGGCTTGACGTACCGTCGCAGGGTCTCATTTCAAAACACTTAGAAAATCTGAAATTGGGTACTAAAAATCGACTCTCTGAACTTTGTGACGGAATCGCAGGACGGACCGTCACAGGTGTGACGAACCGTCACAGACCCTTGGTGGAAATTTGGGTCTCTGAACTCTCTGACGACCTGCAGGACGGACTGTCGCAGGCACGACGGCCCGTCACAGGTTGCGCAAATCCCAGGCAGAGTCGGATTTCTGGTTATGTTTTAAGGGACGTTTTTGACTATTTTTGCCTTAATTATAAAGTTCGTGGGTTTATATTAATAACTCAAATTCTTGAGGGGTTAAAAGAGGTAACCCTAAGTTAATTAGTGGGGTATTATTGCCATCTTTTATTCTTAATTATATACTAATTAGGGTAAAAGAAAGAGGGTTTGAATAAAGAAAATAGAAAGAACAAGAGAGAGAGAGAGAATCGAACGAGAAGGGAGAAACAAAGCTTTGGGAAAATTCTTGCTTGATTCAACTCTTCGGTGGAGGTAGGTTATGGTTGTTTCATGCTATTCGTAAAAAACTCTTAATAGTGAATGATATGTGTTAGTAGTATTGTAAACCCTTCTATATGCTTAATTGTATGCTTGCATGAATGATGTGATTATGTAATTATGAATAAATAAGCATGATGAAGCTATTGAATCCCAAGTCTTGAAAAGAAACCCTAATCTACTTTGTTAATGATGATGCCTTGGTATAAAAGAAGGCTTGATGAATGAAAGTAGTGAGATTAGGGGATCGGGTGTCACGTTCCGACACCAGGATAGAATGAGGATCGGAGTGTCACGTTCCGACACCAGGATAGAATATGGATCGGGTGTCACATTCTGACACCAGGATAGAATATGGATCGGGTGCCACGTTCCAGTACCAGGATAGAATGAGGATCGGAGTATCACGTTCTGACACCAGGATAGAATATGGATCGGGTGTCACGTTCTGACGCCAGGATAGAATATGGATCGGGTGTCACGTTCCGACACCAGGATAGAATATGGATCGGGTGTCATGTTCCGACACCAGGATAGAATGAGGATCGGAGTGTCACGTTCCGACACCAGGGTAGAATATGGATCGGGTGCCACGTTCCGGTACCAGGATAGAATGAGGATCGGAGTGTCACGTTCCGACACCAGGATAGTATATTGAGGAGCAGAGTGTCACGTACCGACACGAGGGGAATAAAGATAATGAATCTTGAAATATGTTAATATATTTAATCTAATGAACTGAATTCCCAAATGAGTATGATGAGGAGGTGTGAGTCCTCATTGATGTGCTTGGTGTTGTAACCAAGGGTTATGGTAACTGTAAACGCTGCATGCTAAGGATATTAGTTGATTTTATGATATTGCTTAATACATACTGTTTTTTCTATTTTGAGTTGGCCGATGATATCTACTCAGTACCCGTGTTTTGTACTGACCCCTACTTTTATGTTTTTCTTCTTGTTATTTGTGGAGTGCAGCAAACGTGCCGTCATCTTCGACTCAACAGTAACTCAAGCCAGTCTTCGCCACACCGGATCTTCAGGGTGAGCTAACGCTTCTAGCTTGGACTGGATCTTCTCCTTCATGTCTTGATGCCTTGAACTTCCGGCATGGACTAGCTTCTTATGTATTTTTAGCTTCTTAGAAACTCTTAGAATTAGTAGTTTAAAGTAGATGTTCTTGTGATGATGACTTCCAGGTTTTGGGAATAATAGATGTTGAACATTGATAGTTATTGAATTGGTTTTTATTAATGAGTTTAAGTCTTCCGCATTACTTTCTGTTTATATTATATTGAAATGTTAAGGTTTAGATTGGTTGGTTCGCTAACATAGGAGGGTAAGTGTGGGTGCCAGTCGCGGCCCGGATTTGGGTCGTGACATAAATCTAAGATCAGTTTTTAAAAAAGAGGTGGCACCCAAAAGTTTATCGAAAATGTCATATAACCTTGGGAGACTATACTTATTCTTGAAGGTAACCTTATTCAATTAGTGGTAGTCTATACACATCCTAAGGGAACAATCATTTTTTCTTACAAAAAGATCGAAGTGCCCCAATGTGAGACACTTGGTCGAATGAACCTTTATCTAAAAGATCTTTCAGTTGTTCTTTCGACTCATTTAACTCTATTGGTGCCATTCTATATAGAGGAATCTAGATAGGACGGGTATGTGGAATGATGTCTACGCCGAAGTATATTTCTCTCTAAGGAGGGACTCTCGCTAGACCATCAGGGAAATATCATGGAAACTCGTTTACTATAAAAACTGACTGAAGGGAAGATACCTCAGCACTTAGTCATTAACTTGGACTATGTGATAGATAAATCCCTTTGAAACTAACTTTCTCGCCATAAGATTCAAAATGAGATTACCCTTAGGCAATACTAAAGTACTACTTTACTCTATGACTGGCTCATTAGGAATCTATAAATTGACAACTTAAGTCTTCCAATCTATTGACGCATAAAGGGCATAAATTTAGTCCATATCAAAAATGACATCAAAATCTACTATATCTAACTCCATTAGGTCAGCCATGGTATTATTATGATTGAAAGAAATAGGACAATCACGATAGACTCTTTCCACTAAAATTGACTCTCCAATAGGGGAGAAAACACAGAAAGGATTACATTGTTTTATAGAAAAATTTCAAACATATTTGCAACATAAGGAGTTACAAAAGACAAACTTGATCCTGGGTCTACTAAAGCATAAACATCAAAAGTAAAGACACATCTAGAGAGTTCTCTTGCTCTTTGGGGCTAGTGATTGCATAGAGGAGGTTTGCCCCTCCGCCAGTACCAGAAGTGGATCCTCTAGGTGCAGTCATGTCTAGTGGATAAATTGATGAAGATTAGGCTACGTTGCTTAGATTTCCACTACCCTACATGTTCTTAGGTCACTTCTTCGTGAATTTACCCTCTTAGCCACAATTAAAGCAACTTGAATGGCCATCACAATGTTTAACTAGGTGGTTCCTACCACACCTCGAACAAAAATAAGCCCAAGTACCTCCTTATGCCTCACTTCATTGAGACTGCGCTAGTCTAGTTATGATGTTCTGAGAATTTTGGTTATGATTCTCACCTTTGTTTCAAGGTGCAGTAGAACTAACAAATAAAGATGTAGGCTTCTTTTGTTTATGGACCTGTGGCCGATTTGATCCACCATTCTACTGCCTAGACTCATTTCCAGTCTTAGGTTTCTTGTTTATTCACTCTTCTCTGTCCCTCAGCTTATCTTCTTCAAATTGTTGCATATTAACTATCAATCGGGATATGTCCATGTAACCGATCAGCATTGCAGCTCTACCCTCTTTTCTTGATGCATGACCCAAGACAGCGACAAACAAACTCAATCTTCTCCTCATGTCCTTAATTTTTCAAGAAGCATAGAGGGACAGTAGGCTAAACTTCAAGCCATATTCATGTACATCAAAGGAGTCCTATTTTAGTGTAAGGAACTCTCGTACTTTAGATTCTTTCAGTTCTCCGTGAGGAAACACCCCAAGAAAGATTCTTCAAAGCAAAAAAAAATCGGATATAGTGCATCCTTATATCTGCCCTCTTTCCATTGATCGAACCAAATCCTAGCCACATTTGTCAGTTGGTATGTAGCTAACTCGACTATTTCAACATCACCAACATGCATCACATCAAAAACCATCTTCAACTCTTCCACAAAGTTTTTTGGATCATGAATAGTGCTCGAGCGGTGAAATCTGGAGGATTCATTCTCAGGAACTCACGAATCCTTGATGTGTCAGCCTCTTCTTATCGAGCTCCTCTTTATTTCCCAACTTGGTTACTCACTGCTCAGCTTAATATTTGGATAGCCTCACGGAACTCAGCATTGGTGACTTCTCCTTGAGGTTGCACGTTTGGTGCATCAGGTACCTGTGGCTCCTCTACAATCCTTCTAATTGGACGACCTCTTGCTACTTTTTGTAGAGGTGTGGTTATCTAAAACCCGCGAAAGCACTAATTAGATAGATACTTTTAGATATAAACTCTAACGCACGAAAAGTAATATGAAAGAAGTGAGAAATTTCTA
This sequence comes from Solanum lycopersicum, assembly GCF_036512215.1. NCBI lineage: Eukaryota > Viridiplantae > Streptophyta > Magnoliopsida > Solanales > Solanaceae > Solanum > Solanum lycopersicum. The sequence goes on along the minus strand of NC_090803.1, from coordinate 23,832,094 downwards.
AATATTGCAGCCTTCTAATCATAGATGTGGCATGCTTCACACCGATGATCAGGAATCTACAGATATGGCTTCATAAATTCCTTGGGACTCTTGAACTTTGTGCTCTAATACCAAGTTTCTTACGCCCCGAACCTACACCTATAACGTGACCGATATCCAATGACTATTATTGTCCCTAAGTGAATCCTTGGCCTTGATAACTTAACTTAGCATAAGACTTAACTTAACCATAAAGGAAAAAAACATTCTCAAAAGAATTACTTAAACAAAATAGTTTGACCAAAATAGTACTTAAGTCTCATGATAAAGTATTTGTAATAAAAACAAACCCAGCTGAACTAACTGACTGACTATCTATGTATGAAGCCTCTATAATACTAGGATTAATATTAAGAAAACCCAACAACACTGTATAAACGAAAACACTCAGAATCAATAAAAGAGTCCTCCAGAATGCAAAGAGGCTCACCACTAACTCTGAGTGCTCAAACTGTATCAATGAGGCGCTAGATGATGATCTTAGTTACTTGCGTTTGCATCATAAGATAATCTAGGACAACTGGCATCATTACACTAAATGTATGAGTATGTGATTTGTAATGCTAACCTAACTTAAGTATGTGATGTACCATAAAGTATTTGAATCAACTAGAAACATGGTAACATCACTTAGGAACTAGTAAGGACGGACTAGCAATGAATATGGTCCACTGGCATCCTTGGTGCTTTGGGAGGCATCGGGCGCAACACCCAAAACATCAGAGGACATGTTGGGGTGCTCTAGCTGGCGCTCCCAAGGCCCTACAGACAGAGACTTTCTAGTAGGGTTATAGGTGCGCGGCGCCCCAGGTCCCTACGGATAGGTGTTTTGACTTTTATTATCCATCCTTCATCTCTAAACTCTCTAAACCTACATGATTCTATCCTCAAGTACTTAGGATCACTAATACCCTTAATCCCCAATATATTCGACTAGAAAAAACCGAAAACACGAATAAAGTCAACTCTAGGAATGCAACAACTCAACCAACAGGAATTCAATAATATTCTTCAAGAACCTCACTTTTCATCTTTCAATCTACTCAAAATCGTTGTGTTAAATAAGTTGATGTGTGGTTAACTTACCTGCCACTAAATGATATCACACACTTTAATAGGGATCACCCTCAACGAATTTTCACTCCCAATTCCTTGGCGTTCTTTGTGAAACCTTGATCTTTCCCCTTTTCCTTCTTCTCTTTTCTCTTCTACAAGACCTAAGTGTAAATAACTTTTCTAATATGAATTAAAACTTATTTTTCAAAAAATAAATCCCTAAAACGAAATAGGATATAAATGGGTGACTTTCCTCAATCAAATATCCCATCTTCCGATAGGCATATCTCTCTCATATGATATTAAAAATCTGCAAACTCAGAAACGATGGAAATATCTCTAAGGGCTTTCCAACAATTTAAATAACTAATTGTGACTCATTTTGATCTAGGAGTTACTGTTGTTGAAAATGACCAAAACTCATTTCTTAATTTTAGAAAAAAATTCCAGATTTTTCCCTTTCATCCCAAAAGTGATTATTTTTAGTTTCTTATTTTATTCCTAGCTATTTTGAGTTACGAGATGCTATAATTTAAAGATTTTATCCTTAATCCATGATATTCATCCACAAAATAGGTTTTCATCACCATACAATAGTAAATTGTACAAGAATGTACTCAATTATATCACCTATAATCATTATTCAACATAATTCAAAGTTAGGGTTAAGAGAAGAGGAATGCTAATGGGTCTTTAGAGAGTTAGGCCAAATACTTAAATTCCTTCAATATCATTCATATTCAATCATCATTATTCAATTCTTGATCAAATGGTCATGCTCGTGGACGTTGAGGTAGTAGCCTCCCTTTTGGGGCAGCCTTTGCTTTTTGCCTTGGTTGCCCCTCAACGCTGGTACTCCTTCCTTAGCCTTAAGACCTATAACCCCTCCTTAGCTACATATATATCTGTATATTGTATTTTTATGGTCAATATTTTCGGCATCTCTTTTAAACCCTTCCACTAGCAGTAGCACAACACTAGCCTAGGTTATTAGTTGACTTGACGTCATGATCATTTTTAATTCCTTCTGAACTTATTTTCTCCAACAATGTTATTTACCTTCATATAGCACCAAAAAACATCTTTGTAATACTTTTTATGTCTTTTTACTTCATATGGGATTCTAGCTTAAGTCATTGGATTTACGAGGTGTAACATGAATATGATTTCTTTTTGCCAATTTTAGCATCCAATTGTTCTTGATTAGTTTTAGCATAGTTATACGTTGTTATTCAAAAAAATTTGTTTCTATAATTTCTGGCGACGGGACATTTAGTTTTTGGGTGCCCAAGTTTTCCACAACTATAACACAAATCAGTTGCATAATTGCAAAAAACCAATTCCTTCCCTCTCACTGTGATTTCTCCACTCAATTGATTGACAATTTTGGATGTGTGAGTCCATATATTAGCCCTATCAAGATCTCCCTTATCTGAAAAATTTCTGTAGTTAGTTTCCTCACCTTCCCGTTTTTCAAAGATATAATTACTTTTGCATCTTTTAAACTCTTTTCCAAGGTTTTCCTCAGTTTCCTCATTTTTCCTTTTCCTTTCCCAGTAATTGTTGTCTTTAAGATTTCTGATTTTATATCTAGGTTAGACGACTCATGTGTTTCAACATGTTTCTTGAGACACCTATTTTGTTTATCAGTAATAGTTTTGTCATCTTTGACGTCCATGTACTTTAATTTTTTTTCTGCAAAGACTTTAAACAACTGATCTCTTTCACATGTTATTTCTTGAAAGTCATTAATTAACCCATTCATTAATCTTAAAAATTTATTTTTTGAAAATAGATGCAGTTTTCCTTTAAGATCAGTTTTCATCATCTTCGATTTCTTAATCTCCTATAGCCATGAATGTTATTTCATCTATTTCTTTATCATCCAATTCTTTATTTCTTGAACCCCAAGATGAAACCATTGCACATTCTTCCCTTTTCTTTGAATTCCTTTACTTTTCTATGATTTCTTTCCTCTAATTAAGTTCTTATTGCAGGAAATTCTTAACATGATGATCAATATTACCACACTTGTACTAGCCACCTTGAGATTTTTTATTTACCCACTTCTTTTGATTGGTTTCCTTCTTTTCAATTCCTTTACCTTTCCTGAGATACTTCTTAACTCCTTTTTCTAGGTATGTTATTTTATCCTTATGATACTCAATATCTTCGTCGTCTGGCACTTTCAAGGAGAACATTTTTTCACTAAGCATATCCTTTTTCTTTCATTCATCAATGATTATCTCATAAGTTATAAGATTTCCCACCAGTTCATCAAGTGTCATGATGAAGATGTCTCTAGCTTTTCTTATGATGGTCACTTTTACACCTCATTTATATTTCGGAAGGATACTTATCAACTTGTCAACTTGTTCTTTATTAGTGAGTACTTTTCTCAATGATGACAACTCATTGATCAACTTAGTGAGTCTAGTAATCATTTCTAATAGAGGCTAACCTTCCTTTATTTTGAATGTTTCATATTTAGTGAATACATAGCTACTCTGAATTTACTTACCTGACTATTTTTTTCGTGATCACTAACCACTGTATCCCATATTTGTTTTGTAGCAGTACATTTTGTAAATTTTATTGTACTCGTCTGGTCCAAGACCACAAACAATAATGTTTTTGGTCTAAGAATTTTTCCTGGGGCTGATAGATCATCTTTAGTGAAGTCAATTCTAATATTTGGTACATGAAATCCTTCAATAGTCTTCATAGGAATAGTAAATCCAATTGTTATTATCCCACAGTTCATAGTCTTAGGCTTGAATAAAGTCCTCCATGCATGCTTTCCACCAACCAAATTTAGACCCATTGAACATCAGGGGTCTGCTAGTTGATTGTCCTTTGTTTTGACCAATAAGTGGTGCAAAATACATCTCAATCTTTTATCTTACGTGTTATTATGTATAAGATAACCTGCTCCGATACCAATTGTTATTCCATTTGACCTAGATTATTTTACATTTATCATACTTTACTTAAGTGAACTAAGTTGCATAACATATTTCAAAGATAATGTAACAGTCAAATAAGACGACGATAATTTACGTGGAAACACCAGGCTCAAAAGGTGTAAAAAATTGAACTATTCCTCAACAAGATTTACTCCAACTTCACTAATAAAATACTAGCCTCAGTCAAGAAAAGAGATAACAAGAGTTTATCTAACCTGAAGATTAACTAATTAATCTCAATACAACCACCAAGGTATGTAATCCCCATGTCTTCGAGTTGTCGCCGTCAACTTCAAGACCAAGATCCTAAAATCAGTTTATAAATCACTGCCCTAGAAACTATAAATATTAAATATTAAGAAAACTTCCTAGATATGAATTTTATTCTTTGATGAACAACACTTCAGAAATCAACATCTTTATTGTTTTGCTTTGTAAGTGTGTAAGTAGAATGGACGCCTCTTCTTCTATTTATAGTTTTGCTTTCTTGAAGTCTTCTAAACTTTCCGTGACTCCTCTTTCGTTCCATAATTCTATCCTATTTAGAGTTCTTCTTTCAATGAAATCCTTTATAATATTAGAAGTCCTTCTTGAAACAATTTCTCATGAGATTACTTTGTCAACGTGTTCTATGCATTTCTTCATTTATCAAAACAATGCTTATCCCAAAAATTATTTCTTAGTCTCAATATATTTCTTAAAAAACTTTCGTGCTCCTAGCAACATTTCATCAAGGACAAATACTGGATGCCATGATGAAACCCCATGTGTCTGATCTAAGATTAAATACTTTAAAAGATAATATCAGGATCTTGAACATGATAATGTGACATAAAGATTGTTACAGTCACATATCTTACACGGAAGATATTATTACAGAGTGAAGTGGAAGCGTCAATTGTAAATTTGTTTCTACCTCCTGGCTGTAACTTTATGTTACCCCAACCGTCAGCGATGAAATTCTTGTAGAGAATATGTGATAACCCTAAGGGTGGAGGGAGGACCCATTTATAGAGGTTATGACTTAATCTGGTACGTCCATCGAACAACCAATGTACGGATAATATTTAATATTATTAAAATTATTTATGGTATTTATTGGGTTACAAGTAAACTTGGGTCATGAGTAAGAAATAATTAATAATAATTTTTACATTCTCCCACTTGGCCCTATAACCATATAACATTAATATTTCATAAACATTAGTTGCGCGTATAATAAATCTCTTCAATAATGTCTATCATACATAAAATAATATAACAAACTACTAATGCGAGTTATGATGGTTGTACATAATTTTTAAGTTACATACTTTCTTCCATATACTATTAAATTTGCAACTTATAATACTAGGTTCATAACTCATAAGCATATAACATTATGGTCCACAATAATGTCTCATAGAGACTTATATTGTTATTTTTCAAAAAAAAAAATTTGTACAGAAGTATGAGAAACAATAAATTCATTAATGTATATAAGAAAAACATAATTTGAGATTAGAATGTAAAAATAATCATAAATGTATAAATCATAAGTACAACCAATACCGATTCGTAAACATATTTTTTAAATGTCTTTGGTTGTAAGCCCTTTGTTAACGGATATAGGATGATGAGATCACTAATATTCTCAAGTGAAATTATTTGTTTTTGAACTTCTTCATTAACAATAAAGTATTTTAATTTCATATATTTGATACCTTTGAATTACTTATCATTCTTGGAGAAGAATACACTACATCATTATCACAATAATTTCTCAACGGCTTGGTAATGATGTCGACAACCCCAAGTCCTGAAATGATGTTCCGCAATATAATTCATTAATTGTGGCTTCATAATCAAATACAAGATTACTTTGATATATCCTAGCATTTCGACCGCAAAACTAATATCCGGTGTTGTGAAAGTTTGAACATATATCAAACTTCCAACAATAGAAGATGAAGGAACTGATTTCATTTCTTTTTGTTCTACATCATACCGGGCATTCCATTAGATTAAATTTGTCCTATTTTTTAAAAGTAGGCACTATTAAAGCTGAACAAGTTTTCATGTTGAATCTCTCAAGAACTCATTCGATATAGTCCTTTAAAGATAGTTTCAGTAATACTTTTAATATATCGCGGAATATTCTATCCTATCACATAGGATGTCTCACTCATATCTATCATTTGGATGTTCATAAAGAAAAAGTAATTTGTCTCATGCAATATGTCTAATCATTACCACCAATTAAAACGTCATCAACATATAGGACTAAAAATATAAACTTACTCCAATAAATCTTTTGGTATATGCACCGATTAACAATAATTTCCTGTAGTCCAAAAGATGTTATTGTAACAGTAAACTTTATATACCATGGTTGTGAGGCTTGTTTGAGTCCATATATTGACTTCTTTAGGTTACACACCATTTTATTTTTCCTTTAATTTTCAAACCCTTGAGATGGTCCATATAAACATCATCCTCGAGGTCTCCATTAGGAAAGGTAGTTCTAACATTCACTTTATATAACTCTAAATCATAATAAGTTGTCAAAGCTAAAACAATTCTTAATGAGTTTTCATTGATACCGATGAAAGGTCTGTTTATTCAATGCCTTTTTTTAGTGTATCCCTTGGTAACAAGTTTTGCTTTATTTCGTTCAATATTGTCATTGGAATCTCGTTGAGTCTTGAATACCCACTACACCTGATTTTCTTAGAACTTTGTGGTAATTGGACTAGATCCCTAACTTTATTGTATTCCATGGATTTTAACTCTTAATTCACGGTATCAATGTATTTCAAACTCAGTGCTTTCTATGTGTTGTGAAAATGAAACCGAATCTTTATTAATTCCAATAAATCCGATCCTTGTAAATAAATCACATAATCACCTAAAATGATTGATTTTTTTTCTCTTTGAGATTTTTTTAATGACACTATTTATGGTTCATTTGCATCTGATTCTTGTGAGTTAGTTCCTTGTTGAAGTGTTACACCTAAATGTTATTCAACATTGTTAAAAATGTTCTATAACATGAGGAACAACACTTGGTTTTGTTATCGAAATACGTACATTCATGGTCAAAGAAATATTTTGCTTACCTTATTAATTTCAATGCTTTGCCATTCAACGTTCCCACTAACTATACCCTTCTCAATAAAATTTTTCATTACCGATTTCAATAATTCATGAACTATCATTTGGATAGTAGAACTTATACCCTTTAGGTTTATTTGAGTAAGCAATAAAGTTACCATTCCAGACTATTCATGGTGATTATAGACCCTAGCATCCGCTTCACTACCGCAAACATGCAGGTATCATAAACTAGAACTCCTTCGAATCCATAGTTCAAAATGGTTCTTTGGAGCTACCGTACTAGGAATCATGTTTTATAAATATGCAATGGTTTTAAGAGCATAAATCCATAATGATTTGGGTGATGATGAATTGTTCATCATACTCCTAACTATATCCATAAGTTTTCGATTACGCCTTTCTGCAACACTATTTTGTAGAGGTGTTGCTTGCATAGTATATTATACACATATGTCATGCTCTTTTAGGAATTTCGCAAATGGACCTGCACATAATCATGATTTGTTATACATTCCATATTATTCATCAACTCTATCTTAGCTAATCATTTTCAATTTCTTATCTAATTTTTGTTCAACCTTTCTTACGTCCACTTTTAGAGCGTCCACTACTTGAGATTTTATCTTTCAATGAATAGATAAATCTATAACATGAAAAACCATATATAGAGGTTATAATATATTTTCTCCACCAAAATATGGAACAACAAAGGGTCTGCATATATGAATATGTATAATTTCAAGAAGATGCGTGCTCTTTGCGGTGCCTTTCTTAGTATGCTTGGTTTGCTTTCAATTAATGCAATCCAAACATATATCGACATTAATTAAATTCAGATTCGAAAGAATCTCATTCTTTGCTAATATTTTTAATCTTTCTTTTGATATGTGACCCAAATGTGTATACCGTAATAAAGAAGAACTTTTCATTTAGTGAAAGTGGCACTCCATTCTACTGAAAATGGCACACATCGGCCTTGAGTTCCTTATGAGCATCATTTGGAATTTTAGCAGGTGCTTTCTTTTTCTTAAACTTGTTGGACTTCACTTTAAGTCCATTACAAGCTCCTTCACTAATGAGATTAATGGAATAACCTCCTTGTTTCTTAAGTCTTGACTCCTCTTGAGTAAGCATATCGGACAATTCACTAACATTCCACTTATTCTTAATGGTGTTATTGTTAATTTGGAATGACCTATAGTCAAGAGGCAATGAGTTCAGAATGACCTGACCAAGAAGGTGTCATCCACTTTCATCTCCAAGGTTCAAACTCGTGTTGCAATGTTATTCGTCTTAATGATATGATTTTGCATATTACACGACCCATCAAACTTCATGCTCATGAGTTCAGCCATTAGTATACCAGCGAGACTTATCAGCAGAATGAAGATGTTTTTCCACAAATTCCAAGTATTCCCTAACAATTTCTGTTTTGGAATAGCACTCTTAATGTAGTTTGCAATAGTCATTCGTATAAAAATAAGGCTTAATGTGTTAGATCACTCCCGTCATTTATTAAAAGATTTCTCATCCTCACTGATCATATCATTAATGGCAGTAGGTTTCACACAAAGTCAATATCTACATTTTAGTAGAACTTGACTTGTTCATATCATTAAAAGAAGTTCAATCCATTGAACACAATAACAGACAAAGCATGTAAATGAAGAAGAATAACTTCACGATAGATACACATGCTTACAATATATCGTAATTCTCCTTTTGGACGATACTACAACACAAATCATAATTAAGATGCCAAATTTTTTCTTTAATAGGTAAGTAAATATTATTAATCAAACATATACAAGATCTTCGAATATACAATATATGGTTGACTAAAAATAGTAATTACCTCTTAATTTTCATTATCCGTAGAATGATAGATTCACCTTTACATAAATTCTTAAATTCTAGCAATAGTGAAAGTCGATTTATGTATTTATTTTTCAGTATAGGTGTTCAATTAACTTTAACAACAATTTTATGAATGCATATTTTTCTTAACCATACTAGTTTGACCACTTTGGTGACTAACAAACTATATAAATACAAATGCACACATAATATAATAAAATCTTGAGCATGTGAATAATCTTATACATTAAAGTTTTACCATTTGGTAACTAAAAAATTATAGAAATATAATACATAAATCAATTGATCATAAATATGATATGTGTAGAATTGCTTAGTTTGACCATATTGGGGACTAACAGACTATAGAAATACAAATTCATAAATAATATCATAAAATTTAAGCATGTGAATAATTTTATACATTTTAGTTTGACCACTTTTAAGAATAACAAACTATAGAAACATAATACATGCATTATGTTGAAAAATCAGACCCACTCTCTCTTCGAATACTAAATATGCAAATAAATAATGAATTGTACAATTCAATATGTCAAGTGATCATAAATTTTATGTGTGTAGACGTTCATTTCTCTAGTTTGGCCACTTTGGTGGCTAACAAACTATATTGCACTAACGAGACACATATTATTTATTACTTAGTATAACGAATACTTTAATTTATTCCACAATCTAAAACAAAACACATTATTACATTATGAGATGATTAAAATTTTCCATAATTTGTTAACTTAAGAGTCCAAAACCTTAAATGGCCTAGCACAAAATTACAGTAATAAAAAAATTTAATTATAAGCTTAAACATAATTTAACTAACCAAATTAAACTTACAAGAATTGATTTATTTATTTATTTTTATATTAAACTTAAAGTGTTTTCCGTGCCATGAATAAAATATTAGCTTGTAACAATACTTCAAATATTTGATGCTAATCGTCTTAAAAAATTTATAAGCTTATTTTTCTAAATTTTAGTCATCAACCAATAATTGATGTACAGTTAGTCCTAAGCACCACAATCACTAGTTAGATGTTACTCACACTTGAGTTGCAAATTTACTAAACAAACTAGGTAACAGACACCCCAGTGAACAACCTTATTGGGACTCACATTCTATGTTAGAGTAAACCTTAACCACTGGAAACAACGGATCTTGAGGGTTCAACTAACATAAATAATTGTCCATCTTGAAAACAAGAGGTCATACAAAATCTATTTCATAGATTAAGAGGCAGAATCAACAGTCTTCACTACACAATTTTAGGTATAAGGTCACACTAAATCTTGACAACACTTTTAAAGTGTTGCCTAAAATATATTTGTGTACGCTTTTAAAGCGTAACCTTAACTTTAGGTTTTGGCCACGATGACATTAGAAACTGTCACGACCCAAATCGGATCGCGACTGGCACCCACACTTACCCTCCTATGTGAGTGAACCAACCAATCTAAACCTTAACATTTCAATGTAATAACAAGAGAAAGTAATGCGGAAGACTTAAACTCATTAATAAAAACCAATTCAATAACTATCAATATTCAACATCTATTATTCCCAAAACCTGGAAGTTATCATCACAAGAACATCTACTTTAAAATACTAATTCTAAGAGTTTCTAAGAAGCTAAAAATACATAAGAAGCTAGTCCATGCCGGAAGTTCAAGGCATCAAGACACGAGGGAGAAGATCCAGTCCAAGCTAGAAGCGTTAGCTCACCCTGAAGATCCGATGTGACGAAGACTGGCTTGAGTTACTGTTGAGTCGAAGATGACGGCACGTTTGCTGCACTCCACAAATAACAAGAAGAAAAACATAAAAGTAGGGGTCAGTACAAAACACGGGTACTGAGTAGATATCATCGGCCATCTCAAAATAGGGAACAGTATATATCAATATTATCGTAAATCAACTATAAAACTCAACATGTAGCAACAACAAGTATTATAATCATCAATAAGTACCATCAAGTTCATCCATGAGGGCTCAAGCCTCAACACCATACTCATTTGGGAATTAAGTATATTAGATTGAATATATTATCATCTTTCAAGATTCATTATCTTTCTTCCTCTCGTGTCGGTACGTGACACTCCGATCCCCTACTACTATGTGTCGGTACGTGACACTCCGATCCCCTACTACTATGTGTCGGTACGTGACACTCCGATCCCCTAATTCTATGTGTCGAAACGTGACACTCCGATCCCCTACATGTGTCGGAACGTGACACTCCGATCCCCTAATTCTATGTGTCGGAACGTGACACTCCGATCCACTAATTCTATGTGTCGGAACGTGACACTCCGATCCCCTACATGTGTCGGTACGTGACACTCCGATCCACTAATATCATTCTGTAAATCACCAAGCCTTCTCTATACCAAGGCATCCTCAATCCCATTACTTTAATTCATCAAGCCTTCTTCTATACCAAAGCATCATCATTAATAGTGTATATTAAAGTTTCTTTTCAAGATTTGGGATTCAATATTTTCATCATGCTTATCTTATCACAATCACATAATCATATTCATGCAAACATACAATTAAACATATAGTAGGGTTTACAATACTACCAATACATATCATTCACTATTAAGAGTTTACTTATTAAAACATGAAAACCATAACCTACCTCCACCGAAGAATTGAAATCAAGGAAGTTAATCCTCAAAGCTTGGTGTTTTCCTCCTCTTCTCGATCGTTTCTCTCTCTCCCTTCTTGTTCTTTCTATTTTCTTATTCAAACCCTCTTTCTTTTACCCTAATTAGTATATAATTAAGAATAAAAGATGGCAATAATACCCCACTAATTAACTTAGGGTTACCTCTTTTAACCCCCAAGAATTTGAGTTATTAATAGAAACCCACGAACTTTATAATTAAGGCAAGAATAGTCAAAAACGTCCCTTAAAACTTGACCAGAAATCCGATTCTGCCTGGGATTCGCGCAACCTGTGAGGGGCCGTCGTACCTGCAACAGTCCGTCCTCCAGGTCGTCGCAAGGTTCAGAGACCCAATATTTCCACCAAGGGTCTGTGACGGTCCGTCACACCTGTGACGGTCCGTCCTGCCATTCCGTCACAAAGTTCGGAGAGTCGATTTTCAGTACCCAATTTCAGATTTCCTAAGTGTTTTGAAACGAGACCCTGCGACGGTCCGTCGTGCCTTTGACGTTCCGTCGTGGGGTCCGTCGCTTCTGCCAGTTTTTCCAGAATTGAAGTCTGTTGCTCAAAACGACTAAACGGGTCGTTACATTAGATACCAATTTACCCATCGTTCGTCCCCGAACGATCAACAGAAGGAAAACAAAGGCGAAAAGGGGTACCTGAATCTTTAAACAGATGTGGGTATCTTTCTCGCATATCCGCCTCTTTCTCCCAAGTGGCTTCTTCAACCGGTCGATTCTTCCATTGCACCTTGATGGATGCAATCTCTCTTGACCTCAACTTGCAAACTTCTCTATCTAAAATAGCAACAGGCTCCTCCTCATAAGACAAGTTCTCATCAAGCAAAATGGAATCCCAACGGATAATGTAGTTTCCATCCCCATGGTATCTTTTCAACATCGACACATGGAATACCGGATGTACTCCGGACAGCCCTGGAGGCAAGGCTAACTCATAAGCCACCTCTCCTACTCGCTTAAGTACTTCAAATGGTCCAATGTACCTTGGACTTAGTTTACCGCTTTTTCCAAACCGCATCACCTCTTTCATTGGTGAAACTTTCAACAAGACTTGTTCACCTTCCATGAACTCTAAGTCTCTAACCTTTCGATCTGCATATTCTTTTTGTCTACTTTGCGCCGCTAGAAGCTTTTCTTGAATAGACCTCACTTTTTCCGTTGAATCCCTCAAGAGATCAGTACCCCAAGGTCTGACCTCTAACGCATCAAACCAACCAATGGGAGACCTACATCTCCTACCATACAATGGTTCAAATGGGGCCATATCAATGCTTGAGTGATAGCTATTATTGTATGAAAACTCCGCTAAGGGTAAGAAGCTATCCCAATGACCACCAAACTCTATCACACACGCACGAAGCATATCCTCCAACACTTAAATCGTTCGCTCAGACTGACCATCGGTCTGGGGATGGAACGCAGTACTAAGGTCCAACCTAGTACCCAATTCTGTATGCAATGTTTTCCAAAACTTAGAAGTAAACTGCGTACTTCTATTTGATATGATGGATAGTGGAACCCCATGCAATCGCACCACTTCCGAGATGTAAAGTTTGGCTAACTTTTCTGCATTGTAAGTCACCTTAACCGGAATAAAATGAGCAGATTTAGTTAACCTATCAACAATCACCCAAATGGAGTCATACTTACCCATTGTCTTCGGAATACCAACCACAAAATCCATTGCAATTCTTTCCCACTTCCATTCCGGAATGGGCATTCTCTGAAGTGTTCCTCCGGGCATTTGGTGTTCATACTTTACTTGTTGACAGTTTGGACATTTGGCAATAAAATCCACAATGTCACGCTTCATTCTACTCCACCAAAAGTGTTGTTTTAGGTCACGATACATCTTGGTTGCACCCGGATGTATAGAATACCTTGAACTATGAGCCTCTGTCAGAATTGTGTTGATCAAATCATCGACGCGGGGTACACATACCCTTCCCTTGATCCTCAAAACACCTTCCTCATCGATTTGTGCTTCCTTAGACTCTCCTCGCAATACCTTACCTTGAATTCTGCGCAGTTTCTCATCATCAGACTGTCTTCCCTTAATCTTGTCAAGAAAGGAAGATCTTGCTTCCACAGAAGCCAACAACCCTCCCTTCTCATTTACTTCTAATCTCATCAAGTCATTAGCTAGAGTCTGAACCTCTCTAACCAATGGGCGTCTAGAAGCTTGCAAGTGAGCTAGACTTCCCATGCTTCCCGCCTTTCTACTTAAAGCATCCGCTACAACATTCGCCTTCCCCGGATGATACAAGATAGTGATATCGTAGTCCTTTAGTAACTCCATCCATCTCCTCTGTCTTAAGTTCAAATCTTTCTGAGTAAAGACGTACTGTAGGCTACGATGATCCGTATAGATCTCACACTTAACCCCATATAAATAGTGTCTCCATTGCTTAAATGCAAACACTACCGCGGCCAATTCCAAATCATGAGTGGGATAGTTACGTTCATGCACTTTTAATTGTCTTGAAGCATAAGCAATCACACTCTTCTCTTGCATTAGTACTGCACCCAAACCAGAATAGGATGCATCACAATAAACAATGAAGTTCTTACCCTCTACTGGCAAGGTAAGGATAGGTGCGGTAGTCAACAAAGTCTTGAGCTTCTGAAAGCTTTCCTCACATTCGTCCGACCATACAAATGGAACATTCTGCTTAGTCAAGTTCGTCAATTGGGAAGCAATAGAAGAGAATCCCTAGACAAATCGGCGGTAGTAGCTACCTAACCCAACAAAGCTCCTTATTTCTGACACATTAGTAGGTCTTACCCAATTCTTCACTGTCTCAATCTTAGAAGGATCCACCATCACTCCATCCTTAGAAACCACGTGCCCCAAGAAGGACACTGCATCTAGCCAAAACTCACACTTAGAGAACTTGGCATAAAGCTTTTTCTCCCTTAACATTTCCAATACCATTCTCAAATGCTCTTCATGTTCCTTCTTGCTCTTTGAGTATACCAATATATCATCAATAAATACGATCACAAAGAGGTCCAAATATGGCTTAAAAATCCCGTTCATCAAGCTCATGAACGCAGCAGGGGCATTCGTAAGACCAAAGGACATCACTACAAATTCGTAATGCCCATACCTCGTTCGAAAAGCAGTCTTTGGCACATCCGTTGCTCGTATTTTCAATTGATGATAACCGGATCTCAAGTCAATCTTAGAGAAGACACAAGCACCTTGTAACTGATCGAACAAGTCATCAATGCGGGGAAGAGGATACTTGTTCTTTATGGTTACCTTGTTTAGTTGTCTGTAGTTTATACACATTCGAAAACTCCCATCATTCTTCTTTACAAACAAAACCGGAGCACCCCAAGGGGATGCACTTGGTCTAATGAAGCCTTTGTTCAATAACTCTTGAAGTTGTGCTTTTAACTCTCTTAACTCCGCGGGAGCCATTCTATAAGGGGGTATAGAAATGGGGCGAGTACCGGGTTCAAGATCAATACAGAAGTCAATATCCCTATCCGGTGGCATACCAGGAAGATCTGCAGGGAACACATCCAGAAACTCACGAACTACTAAAACCGACTCAATCGAAGGTACTTGGGTAGTGTCATCCTTGAGATGTGCCAAGAAAGCTAAACACCCTTTACTAATCATTTTCTTAGCACGAAGAAAGGAGACGATGCGGATCGGATTGGAAGTGTAGTCACCCTCCCACACTAACGAGTCTATCCCAGGCATGGCTAACATCACCGTTTTAGCATTACAATCCAAGATTGCAAATTGCAGAGAAAGCCAAGTCATACCCAGAATCACATCAAAATCATCCATTTCTAAGATAACCAAATCTATATAAGTGTTGCTCCCCACAAAGTTCACCAAACAAGACCTATATACCTTTTCAACTACCACAGACTCACCCACCGGAGTAGAAACACGAATAGGCATATCAAGTAATTCACAATGTAAATTTAGACCATTAGCAAATGAGGAAGATACATAAGAAAACGTGGATCCGGGATCAAACAATACAGAAGCCATGCAATCACAAACCAGAAGATTACCTGTGATGACAGCATCAGATGCCTCCGCTTCAGACCGCCCAGGGAAAGCGTAACAATGGGCCCTATCGTTCGTCTGTCCGTTGCCCCTACCACGTTGTGATGTAGTGGCCCCAGTTTGCCCATTACCTCTGCCGTTTTGGTGACCACCATTACCTCGACCACCACATCCTCCAGAATAACGGCCTCTACCATGACCACCTCTACCTCTAGCTATTGGGGGTCTATAACTTTGTCTGGGACAATTCTTCCTAATATGTCCAATCTCTCCACATCCATAACATTCAATGGAGTCAATCATAGGCCCCTCGGAGAAGTGTTGACCGGTCTGAGGTGGTCCCCCAACTACAGTCTGTAGTGAAGACTGAATTGGTCGGACTGAGTAACTTCCCGAACCCTATCCTCTAGTGTCGGAACCATTAAACTCACCTCCCTTTCGAAGCCTTTTTGATGTCGATGTTGTGGTGAAGTTGTCTGGCTTCACTCCTTCCACTTCTATCACAAAGTCTACCACTTCTTGGAAGGATTTTGCCGTTGCCGCTACCTGTAAGGCCGAAATCCGTAATTCTGACCTCAACCCCTTCACAAACCGGCGAATCCACTCTTGAGGACTGAAACAGAGTTGAGTGGCATATCTGGATAGTGCACGGAACTTAGCCTCATAAGCATTAACCGACATCCTACCTTGCTCTAGGCTCAAGAACTCATCTCTTTTCCTATCCCTCAAAGTCCGGGGGATATACTTCTCCATAAACAAACTAGAGAATGAGGCCCAAGTCATAGGTGGTGCCTCTATTGTTTGACACTCGATATGTGACCGACACCACATTTTCGCGTTCCCTTGAAACTGATAACTCACGAACTCAACACCAAACCGTTCTACTATACCCATCTTGTGTAGTAGCTCATGACAGTCAACCAGAAAATCGTAAGCATCCTCAGATTCTGCACCCTTGAAGAACGGAGGTTTCAATTTCAAGAACTTACTGAAAAGTTCATGCTGATCATTTGTCATTATAGGCCCAGTAGTCAGACGTGTAAATGTGCCTATGTCCAATGGAACATCCATGCGGGGAGCCATAGTAGCCGCATGTTGTACTTCTGAAACCGGAGGTGTTGGCGCAGAAAACACTGAAGGTGCCTGACCTTGATCATATAACCCGCTAAGATAAGCCAGAACCTGATTGATCATCTCTGGGGTAGGTTGGGGTGGCATTTCCTCATTTTGCACTTGTTCAGTTTCCCCATCCTCCCCTTCTCTTATTACTTCCTCAGTCGGTGGAGGAGTCACTGCCGTAGTATCAGATGGGCTAGGTGTTCGTCCTCTTCCCCTAGAGGACGTCCTCCCACGACCTCTTCCACGGCCCCTCGCCGCTGTTCTTCCTCGAGCCACAGCCCCAGTGGCTGGCTCAGTTGTTTCTTGTCTGGCCAGTGTTTGTGTTGACGTAGTCGTTGCTCTAGTTCAAACCATCTGCGAAAGAGAGTGAAGATGGTCAGATACCAATTCGTATCGCCTAGATACCAATTGAACTCAAGTAGTAGCACGAAAGAAAGAATGAAAGAGTGAAATTTTCCTAAAGTCTTATAGCCTCTCAAGGAAAAGTAAAGGCGTCCCCCTACCGTTCCTTAAGACTCTACTAGACCTGTTCTTGTGTGATGAGACCAACGAACCTAATGCTCTGATACCAAGTTTTGTCACGACCCAAATCGGATCGCGACTGGCACCCACACTTACCCTCCTATGTGAGTGAACCAACCAATCTAAACCTTAACATTTCAATATAATAACAACAGAAAGTAATGCGGAAGACTTAAACTCATTAATAAAAACCAATTCAATAACTATCAATATTCAACATCTATTATTCCCAAAACCTAGAAGTCATCATCACAAGAACATATACTTTAAACTACTAATTCTAAGAGTTTCTAAGAAGCTAAAAATACATAAGAAGCTAGTCCATGCCGGAAGTTCAAGGCATTAAGACACGAGGGAGAAGATCCAGTCCAAGCTAGAAGCGTTAGCTCACCCTGAAGATCCGGTGTGACGAAGACTGGCTTGAGTTACTGTTGAGTCGAAGATGACAGCACGTTTGCTGCACTCCACAAATAACAAGAAGAAAAACATAAAAGTAGGGGTCAGTACAAAACACGGGTACTGAGTAGATATCATCGGCCAACTCAAAATAGGGAACAGTATATATCAATATTATCGTAAATCAACTATAAAACTCAACATGTAGCAACAACAAGTATTATAATCATCAATAAGTACCATCAAGTTCATCCATGAGGGCTCAAGCCTCAACACCATACTCATTTGGGAATTAAGTATATTAGATTAAATATATTATCATCTTTCAAGATTCATTATCTTTCTTCCTCTCGTGTCGGTACATGACACTCCGATCCCCTACATGTGTCGGTACGTGACACTCCGATCCACTAATATCATTCTGTAAATCATCAAGCCTTCTCTATACCAAGGCATCCTCAATCCCATTACTTTAATTCATCAAGCCTTCTTCTATACCAAGGCATCATCATTAATAGTGTATATTAAAGTTTCTTTTCAAGATTTGGGATTCAATATTTTCATCATGCTTATCTTATCACAATCACATAATCATATTCATGCAAACATACAATTAAGCATATAGTAGGGTTTACAATACTACCAATACATATCATTCACTATTAAGAGTTTACTTATGAAAGCATGAAAACCATAACCTACCTCCACCGAAGAATTGAAATCAAGCAAGTTAATCCTCAAAGCTTGGTGTTTTCCTCCTCTTCTCGATCATTTCTCTCTCTCCCTTCTTGTTCTTTCTATTTTCTTATTCAAATCCTCTTTCTTTTACCCTAATTAGTATATAATTAAGAATAAAATATGGCAATAATACCCCACTAATTAACTTAGGGTTACCTCTTTTAACCCCCAAGAAATTGAGTTATTAATATAAACCCACGAACTTTATAATTAAGGCAAGAATAGTCAAAAACGTCCCTTAAAACTTAACCAGAAATCCGATTCTGCCTGGGATTTGCGTAACCTGTGACGGGCCGTCGTGCCTGCGACAGTCCGTCCTGCAGGTCGTCGCAAGGTTAAGAGACCCAATATTTCCACCAAGGGTCTGTGACGGTCCGTCACACCTGTGACGGTCCGTCCTGCCATTCCGTCAGAAAGTTCAGAGAGTCGATTTTCAGTACCCAATTTCAGATTTCCTAAGTGTTTTGAAACGAGACCCTGCGACGGTCCGTCGTGCCCATGACGTTCCGTCGTGGGATCCGTCGCTTCTGCTAGTTTTTCGAGAATTGAAATCTGTTGCTCAAAACGACTAAATGGGTCGTTACATTAGATACCAATTTACCCATCGTTTGTCCCCGAACGATCAACAAAAGGAAAACAAAGGCGAAAAGGAGTACCTGAATCTTTAAACAGATGTGGGTATCTTTCTCGCATATCCGCCTCTTTCTCCCAAGTGGCTTCTTCAACGGGTCGATTCTTCCATTGCACCTTGATGGATGCAATCTCTCTTGACCTCAACTTGCGAACTTCTCTATCTAAAATAGCAACAGGCTTCTCCTCATAAGAAAAGTTCTCATCAAGCAAAACGGAATCCCAACGGATAATGTAGTTTCCATCCCCATGGTATCTTTTCAACATCGACACATGGAATACCGGATGTACTCCAGAACAGCCCTGGAGGCAAGGCTAACTCATAAGCCACTTCTCCTACTCGCTTAAGTACTTCAAATGGTCCAATGTACCTTGGACTTAGTTTACCCCTTTTTCCAAACCGCATCACCCCTTTCATTGGTGAAACTTTCAACAAGACTTGTTCACCTTCCATGAACTCTAAGTCTCTAACCTTTCGATCTGCATATTCTTTTTGTCTACTTTGCGCTGCTAGAAGCTTTTCTTGAATAGACCTCACTTTTTCCATCGAATTCCTCAAGAGATCAGTACCCCAAGGTCTGACCTCGAACGCATCAAACCAACCAATGGGAGACCTACATCTCCTACCATACAATGCTTCAAATGGGGCCATATCAATGCTTGAGTGATGGCTATTATTGTATGAAAACTCCGCTAAGGGTAAAGAAGCTATCCCAATGACCACCAAACTCTATCACACACGCACGAAGCATATCCTCTAACACTTAAATCGTTCACTCAGACTGACCATCGGTCTGGGGATGGAACGCAGTACTAAGGTCCAACCTAGTACCCAATTCTGTATGCAATGTTTTCCAAAACTTAGAAGTAAACTGCGTACTTCTATCTGATATGATGGATAGTGGAACCCCATGCAATCGCACCACTTCCGAGATGTAAAGTTTGGCTAACTTTTCTGCATTGTAAGTCACCTTAACCGGAATAAAATGAGCAGATTTAGTTAACCTATCAACAATCACCCAAATGGAGTCATACTTACCCATTGTCTTCAGAATACCAACCACAAAATCCATTGCAATTCTTTCCCACTTCCATTCCGGAATGGGCATTCTCTGAAGTGTTCCTCTGGGCCTTTGGTGTTCATACTTTACTTGTTGACTGTTTGGACATTTGGCAATAAAATCCACAATGTCACGCTTCATTCTACTCCACCAAAAGTGTTGTTTTAGGTCACGATACATCTTGGTTGCACCCGGATGTATAGAATACCTTGAACTATGAGCCTCTGTCAGAATTGTGTTGATCAAATCATCGATGCGGGATACACATACCCTTCCCTTGATCCTCAAAACACCTTCCTCATCGATTTGTGCTTCCTTAGCCTCTCCTCGCAATACCTTACCTTGAATTCTGCGCAGTTTCTCATCATCAGACTGTCTTCCCTTAATCTTGTCAAGAAAGGAAGATCTTGCTTCCACAGAAGCCAACAACCCTCCCTTCTCATTTACTTCTAATCTCATCAAGTCATTAGCTAGAGTCTGAACCTCTCTAACCAATGGGCGTCTAGAAGCTTGCAAGTGAGCTAGACTTCCCATGCTTCCCGCCTTTATACTTAAAGCATCCGCTACAACATTCGCCTTCCCCGGATGATACAAGATAGTGATATCGTAGTCCTTTAGTAACTCCATCCATCTCCTCTGTCTTAAGTTCAAATCTTTCTGAGTAAAGACGTACTGTAGGCTACGATGATCCGTATAGATCTCACACTTAACCCCATATAAATAGTGTCTCCATTGCTTAAATGCAAACACTACCGCGGCCAATTCCAAATCATGAGTGGGATAGTTACGTTCATGCACTTTTAATTGTCTTGAAGCATAAGCAATCACACTCTTCTCTTGCATTAGTACTGCACCCAAACCAGAATAGGATGCATCACAATAAACAATGAAGTTCTTACCCTCTACTGGCAAGGTAAGGATAGGTGCGGTAGTCAACAAAGTCTTGAGCTTCTGAAAGCTTTCCTCACATTCGTCCGACCATACAAATGGAACATTCTGCTTAGTCAAGTTCGTCAATTGGGAAGCAATAGAAGAGAATCCCTAGACAAATCGGCGGTAGTAGCTAGCTAACCCAACAAAGCTCCTTATTTCTGACACATTAGTAGGTCTTACCCAATTCTTCACTGTCTCAATCTTAGAAGGATCCACCATCACTCCATCCTTAGAAACCACGTGCCCCAAGAAGGACACTGCATCTAGCCAAAACTCACACTTAGAGAACTTGGCATAAAGCTTTTTCTCCCTTAAAATTTCCAATACCATTCTCAAATGCTCTTCATGTTCCTTCTTGCTCTTTGAGTATACCAATATATCATCAATAAATACGATCACAAAGAGGTCCAAATATGGCTTAAAAATCCCGTTCATCAAGCTCATGAACGCAGCAGGGGCATTCGTAAGACCAAAGGACATCACTACAAATTCGTAATGCCCATACCTCGTTCGAAAAGCAGTCTTTGGCACATCCGTTGCCCGTATTTTCAATTGATGATAACCGGATCTCAAGTCAATCTTAGAGAAGACACAAGCACCTTGTAACTGATCGAACAAGTCATCAATGCGGGGAAGAGGATACTTGTTCTTTATGGTTACCTTGTTTAGTTGTCTGTAGTCTATACACATTCGAAAACTCCCATCATTCTTCTTTACAAACAAAACCGGAGCACCCCAAGGGGATGCACTTGGTCTAATGAAGCCTTTGTTCAATAACTCATGAAGTTGTGCTTTTAACTCTCTTAACTCCGCGGGAGCCATTCTATAAGAGGGTATAGAAATGGGGCGAGTACCGGGTT
Organism: Solanum lycopersicum; assembly: GCF_036512215.1. Classification (NCBI taxonomy): domain Eukaryota; kingdom Viridiplantae; phylum Streptophyta; class Magnoliopsida; order Solanales; family Solanaceae; genus Solanum; species Solanum lycopersicum. Next base: position 23,810,075 of record NC_090803.1, on the reverse strand, counting down.
CAAGATCAATACAGAAGTCAATATCCCTATCCGGTGGCATACCAGGAAGATCTGCAGGGAACACATCCAGAAACTCACGAACTACTGAAACCGACTCAATCGAAGGTACTTGGGTAGTTTCATCCTTAAGATGTGCCAAGAAAGCTAAACACCCTTTACTAATCATTTTCTTAGCACGAAGAAAGGAGACGATGCGGATCGGATTGGAAGTGTAGTCACCCTCCCACACTAACGGGTCTATCCCAGGCTTGGCTAACGTCACCGTTTTAGCATTACAATCCAAGATTGCAAATTGCGGAGAAAGCCAAGTCATACCCAGAATCACATCAAAATCATCCATTTCTAAGATAACCAAATCTACATAAGTGTTGCTCCCCACAAAGTTCACCAAACAAGACCTATATACCTTTTCAACTACCACAGACTCACCAACCGGAGTAGAAACACGAATAGGCATATCAAGTAATTCACAATGTAAATTTAGACCATTAGCAAATGAGGAAGATACATATGAAAACGTGGATCCGGGATCAAACAATACAGAAGCCATGCAATCACAAACCAGAAGATTACCTGTAATGACAGCATCAGATGCCTCTGCTTCAGACCGCCCAGGGAAAGCGTAACAATGGGCCCTATCGTTCGTCTGTCCATTGCCCCTACCATGTTGTGATGTAGTGGCTCCAGTTTGCCCATTACCTCTGCCGTTTTGGTGACCACCATTACCTCGACCACCACGTCCTCCAGAATAACGGCCTCTACCATGACCACCTCTACCTCTAGCTATTGGAGGTCTATAACTTTGTCTGGGACAATTCTTCCTAATATGTCCAATCTCTCCACATCCATAACATTCTCTGGAGTCAATCATAGGCCCCTCGGAGAAGTGTTGACCGGTCTGAGGTGGTCCCCCAACTACAGTCTGTAGTGAAGACTGAATTGGTCGGACTGAGTAACTTCCCGAACCCTGTCCTCAACCCCATCACAAACCGGCGAATCCGCTCTTGAGGACTAAAACAGAGTTGAGTGGCATATCTGGATAGTGCACGGAACTTAGCCTCATAAGCATTAACCGATATCCTACCTTGCTCTAGGCTCAAGAACTCATCCCTTTTCCTATCCCTCAAAGTCCGGGGGATATACTTCTCCATAAACAAACTAGAGAATGAGGCCCAAGTCATAGGTGGTGCCTTTATTGGTTGACACTCGATATGTTACCACCACCACATTTTGGCGTTCCCTTGAAACTGATAACTCACGAACTCAACACCAAACCGTTCTACTATACCCATCTTGTGTAGTAGCTCATGACAGTCAACCAGAAAATCGTAAGCATCCTCAGATTCCGCACCCTTGAAGAACGGAGGTTTCAATTTCAAGAACTTACTGAAAAGTTCATGCTGATCATTTGTCATTATAGGCCCAGTAGTCAGACGTGGAAATGTGCCTATGTCCAATGGAACATCCATGCGGGGAGCCATAGTAGCCGCATGTTGTACTTCTGAAACCGGAGGTGTTGGCGCAGAAAACACTGAAGGTGCCTGACCTTGATCAGATAACCCGCTAAGATAAGCCAGAACCTGATTGATCATCTCTGGGGTAGGTTGGGGTGGCATTTCCTCATTTTGCACTTGTTCAGTTTCCCCATCCTCCCCTTCTCTTATTACTTCCTCAGTCGGTGGAGGAGTCACTGCCGTAGTATCAGATGGGCTAGGTGTTCGTCCTCTTCCCCTAGAGGACGTCCTCCCACGACCTCTTCCACGGCCCCTCGTCGCTGTTCTTCCTCGAGCCACAGCCCCAGTGGCTGGCTCAGTTGTTTCTTGTCTGGCCGGCGTTGGTGTTGACGTAGTCGTTGCTCTAGTTCAAACCATCTGCGAAAGAGAGTGAAGATGGTCAGATACCAATTCGTATCGCCTAGATACCAATTGGACTCAAGTAGTAGCACGAAAGAAAGAATGAAAGAGTGAAATTTTCCTAAAGTCTTATAGCCTCTCAAGGAAAAGTAAAGGCGTCCCCCTACCGTTCCTTAAGACTCTACTAGACCTGTTCTTGTGTGATGAGACCAACGAACCTAATGCTCTGATACCAAGTTTTGTCACGACCCAAATCGGATCGCGACTGGCACCCACACTTACCCTCCTATGTGAGTGAACCAACCAATCTAAACCTTAACATTTCAATGTAATAACAACAGAAAGTAATGCGGAAGACTTAAACTCATTAATAAAAACCAATTCAATAACTATCAATATTCAACATCTATTATTCCCAAAACTTGGAAGTCATCATCACAAGAACATCTACTTTAAACTACTAATTCTAAGAGTTTCTAAGAAGCTAAAAATACATAAGAAGCTAGTCTATGCCGGAAGTTCAAGGCATCAAGACACGAGGGAGAAGATCCAGTCCAAGCTAGAAGTGTTAGCTCACCCTGAAGATCCGGTGTAACGAAGACTGGCTTGGGTTACTGTTGAGTCGAAGATGACGGCACGTTTGCTGCACTCCACAAATAACAAGAAGAAAAACATAAAAGTAGGGGTCAGTACAAAACACGGGTACTGAGTAGATATCATCGGCCAACTCAAAATAGGGAACAGTATATATCAATATTATCGTAAATCAACTATAAAACTCAACATGTAGCAACAACAAGTATTATAATCATCAATAAGTACCATCAAGTTCATCCATGAGGGCTCAAGCCTCAACACCATACTCATTTGGGAATTGAGTATATTAGATTGAATATATTATCATCTTTCAAGATTCATTATTTTTCTTCCTCTCGTGTCGGTACGTGACACTCCGATCCCCTACATGTGTCGGTACGTGACACTTTGATCCACTAATATCATTCTGTAAATCATCAAGCCTTCTCTATACCAAGGCATCCTCAATCCCATTACTTTAATTCATCAAGCCTTCTTCTATACCAAGGCATCATCATTAATAGTGTATATTAAAGTTTCTTTTCAAGATTTGGGATTCAATATTTTCATCATGCTTATCTTATCACAATCACAGAATCATATTCATGCAAACATACAATTAAGCATATAGTAGGGTTTACAATACTACCAATACATATCATTCACTATTAAGAGTTTACTTATGAAAGCATGAAAACCATAACCTACCTCCACCGAAGAATTGAAATCAAGCAAGTTAATCCTCAAAGCTTGGTGTTTTCCTCCTCTTCTCGATCGTTTCTCTCTCTCCCTTCTTGTTCTTTCTATTTTCTTATTCAAACCCTCTTTCTTTTACCCTAATTAGTATATAATTAAGAATAAAAGATGGCAATAATACCCCACTAATTAACTTAGGGTTACCTCTTTTAACCCCCAAGAAATTGAGTTATTAATATAAACCCACGAACTTTATAATTAAGGCAAGAATAGTCAAAAACGTCCCTTAAAACTTAACTTGAAATCCGATTCTGCCTGAGATTTGCGCAACCTGTGACGGGCCGTCGTGCCTGCGATGGTCCGTCCTGCAGGTCGTCGCAAGGTTCAGAGACCCAATATTTCCACCAAGGGTCTGTGACGGTCCGTCACACCTGTGACGGTCCGTCACACCTGTGACGGTCCGTCCTGCCATTCCGTCACAAAGTTCAGAGAGTCGATTTTCAGTACCCAATTTCAGATTTCCTAAGTGTTTTGAAACGAGACCCTGCGACGGTCCGTCGTGCCCATGATGTTCCGTCGTGGGGTCCGTCGCTTCTGCCAGTTTTTCGAGAATTGAAGTCTGTTGCTCAAAACGACTAAACGGGTCGTTACAGAAACATTTTTAAATCATGCTCTTTAGTGGTAAAGGCTATACTTACAAGCATTATCATATCATAATATAATTTGTTATACTTATTTAGGCATTTGACACACTTTGAAGGTGTTCTGTGTTTATATTTCTAAAAACAACACTTTACAACTGTAGCATTATTATTTTTCTAAACTATCACTAAAATAGTGTATTCCCTCCAATATATATAACACTCCCTCCATTTTTTAATTGGACAAATAAAATTCAGAAAAAATTAAAGTATCATGGAGTTGTAAAACTAAAGCAAAATAAGACATATAAAGCAATAAAAATAGGGAGACAAAAAATCAGAGCATTTCTTATTTCTCAAAGTATTCATCAAATCTTCAAGTGTATACAATAGGAAGCCTTATGCCTCTATTTATAGTGTAAAATGGAGGCATGCAAAAATTTAGTCATGAACATGACATTAACATGAATATAATGGTAAGGTTATGAAAGTGAAAGGCTACAAGAATAATGGTTATAAAGGTGGAGGTTATGGTCATCTTCATAATGAGGAAAGTAGTGGAGGTAATGAATGATTAACTTCTTGGTGTAGTGGACATCCATACTATAATATTTTATAACACTCCCACTTGGATGTCCATAGATAATATGTCTCGTTAAAACCTTACAAGAAAAAAACGTCGTGGGAAAAAATCTAGTGAAAGAAAAAGAGTACACATAACTTTTAATATTCTTGAATATTGCCTCGTTAAAAACTTTACCAGGAAAATCCATTTGGGATAAAACCATGGTTGAGGAAAAGAGTACAACACATATTTTTCACCCCCTGACTTGATTTCTTGTAAACGATGCATTCAAATTTTATATCACAACTTCTCAAATGCTGATATTGGTAATCCTTAGTGAATAAGTTTACATAATTATCACTTGAACGAGCCTTTGAACGTTTATTTCACCATTTTGTTGTAGATACTGTGTGAAAAAAAATCTTTGGTGAAAGATGTTTTGTTCGATCTCATTTGATAGCATCCTCCCATCAATATTATTTATATAGTGGCTGAATTATCCTTTGGCAAAGGAAAATCACATATTGGTTGAATATGGTAGATCATGATTCCAACCAAACACATTCTCTACTTACTTCATAGATTAATATTATTTCTGCATGATTTGAAGAAGTGATTACTAGTGTGATTCTTTGAAATTTGAAGATATTGTTGTGTCTCTATATGCAAATATTAGTCCATTTGTGATTGAGATTTATGAAGATCAAATAAATATTTTGCATCTACGTAATCAAATTATTTCTGATTCAGGAATTGATCATTTCAATTTTATTAAAGTTCGTCTTTTCATCTGAAAGAAAATCAGACATCTTTTATGTGTTGAGACACTTGAATTATTAGTTTCTTGTCATAACTTGAATAATACTATACCAATCTTTTCACATAACTTTAGTTATGTATATCAAATAATCTTTTAGCATTTGCATAATCAGCAATATTTAAGTGCACCAATTATATTAATACATGACATTTTTAATTATTTTCATGAGGTTGAAAAGATTCTTTATTTGTGATAAAGCAATCTCAAAATCATTGTGTACTCAATGGAATTACTTTAAGATCTTTTAAATCCTTGAAGGATTTTCATGTAACTTTCACTCTCTAGTTAGACATAATAATCAATCATTATGCATATTCAAGTATTTTATCTATTGTCAGACTGAAACAAGTCTTCTTGCATCCAGTACTAGAGAATAAATCTATTGAGTAAATCCTTTATGCCCCAAGGCATGAACCTTACTTTATATCTTACGGCTATACTTTTACACAATGATTCATTTGTACCCTCACTGACATATATTTTTATTTATGAACTATATGTTTAAGATCACCACTTTTCTAAGTGAAACAGAATATACTTGAATAATTTCAATCATTTATCTGTGCACACTATATGACATATTTGAATTTTAAGATCCTCGTAATCAATTATAACATTGAGTGCAACATCATATTAAATATACTGTCGGCGACAATTCTGATATTGATTACAATACGATATAACTTATCGATATCTCTTCATTTTTAATCATTTTCAGGTACATGAATCATTGCCAAGGTTTTATAAAATGTTATGTCATAGTGCTCTTTCAAAGTGCTTGCCTCATTAGTATTGTACATTTTGATAATTTTCTCCACTCTTTTATTAAGGAGTTTTTTATTTGGAATCAATTGGTCTATCACTATTCTAGCGTACCATAGACTCTATCCTTCAAGGACTATTTATTGGAGAATTTGCAGCTTGATTAAATTATGGGGTCAACAAATACATGTGACAAATTACTTGCAACATTTTGAAAATGAATTATCTCTTGAACTTCAAATTCTTTTTTTTTTAACGAAGATCTAGATAATTCACCGAACACATAATTTTCAGTTGATACACATATCTCCCCCTAATGTTACGAAATCTAAGATTCACCCTTAACCTCATTTGGGGATCCATCTTGGTGCGTCGAGCAATAAAATTATATGTGCGCATCAAATTTTTAGATGAAAATTATTTGGTTTCTGAACTAATTGTGTTGGGAGAACCTTGTTGGCTTGATGCATACATGTTAAATAAACTCATCTCATATCAAATTTTATTTGAGAGATTTGTTCTAACAATCAATGGTCTAGCTATAATTGAAGGCATACAATTTCTGCTAAACCAACCAGCATTATCGACATGACTTTGTAGTTTGGAACTGTGCTTTAATTTAATAATTCTAGCACAACCTTACAAAAAATAACTTGTAATTTGATACAAATGCACATGTGGTTATACCATAGATGCATTTATTAAATCATAATAGTAAATGGTCCACATGGCAGGTGAACGGGGCTCATATTCACCTTTTTATATGTTCCACATAATTTAAGGGAATATAGTCTCAACCTTAGCTGGTACAAATGATCATTTAATCATGAGAACAAGCTACAAAGAGATTATTGAAGAATCTTTTATTTCTTCAACATATGGCCATGTAAATTCTCAATTTCTTTTGCTTCACATTTGAATCGGAATGGCCAACCGATTATGCCAACTCATATTTATTCAAGTAAGTTTCTAGTTTACTTTTGCATGTGATTCCATCACTATGTCCATATTTGTATATCACAAACAATGGAAAAAGATGGATAATCTTTTACGTAAATATTTATTACCTACTTTGATTGTAGTAAATTGAAGATATTAAATCTTCCCATAATTTATAGTCTCAATATAATATTTATTTTCAATTCTTTTGAAACATAAAAAGTTTCTTTTGAGACTTACTACAACCCCAATATTATGAATAATTTCATTCCTCCGGATAATAACAAATTAGCCTTTTGGGAACTACAACTCCATCCTTATGGTGACCATCTTTATCAAGGAGAAAATTATTAGTATTGTCGTGTTTAAAATTATTACATTCAAGATTTATTTTTTGATAACCAATGACAAATTTGTTTTGCCACACAACAATATTTATTTTGGTCATTGACTCAACATTTACAAAAAATATTTATTTCTTTATTTTGTCCTTCAATTGTTCATTATAAAACATACCACAATACTTTTGTAGTACTCAAAGTATATATATGACCAAAATGACCATTTATGTCAAAATATTTTCTTTCAATCTCTCAAACCACTCGTAGTGGTGAGATGTCACATTCATGTGACAATACATGAACATGTTGTTATCCATACAAGCACAAGTCACATTTTCTTCAAAAATGGACCATAAGCATTTGTAAATGTTTCATAAGTTTTTATTAGAAACTCATTTTCATATTTTTGCATTATATGACTCACCTCAAAATCACTTTAAGAGGTCAAATGTACCAAATGTACTACCACTTTGTATTCCTTTATTTTGATGGAGGATTTAACAAAAAATTTTAAAATTGGTTGCACCTACAACAATGTGCCTAACTTCTCATATCTCTTTAATGGATAAAAATTACCTTTAACAATTACTTTCATATATGAAGGACCATATGAAGAAACAATGTGTCCAATAACCTTTTATACAATTTTAATGGACAAAATTATCTTCGCATTTGAAGGAACTTCTTAAGAACCCACAATGTTCTTTATTTTAATTACCGTAATGATAACCATTAACATTTTACCATACTTATGTTCATACTTTCAATCACTTGTTATTTTTCAGACAAATTAATACACTGCTACCACATTCACATAAGAGAATGGAGCAAATTAATTGGGTAAATTTCATGAATTTCAGTCAAAAGTATAAAACATTATGTTAGTCATCATCTTATCATCACTATAGTGCATTAGGACTTAAACCCAGTGTCTTACCCATATAAAAACAACTTTGGACACAAATCGATGGGCTTGAACTCAACTTCTTATTATCATGGTGCACCAAGACTTTAACTCGATGTCTTACCCTCTTAGTGCGGTCAAATCTGAATTCACCGTCTTAGCCTCAACTAATGCCTTAATAAACCAAATGCATTACCAAAATAATTTAACTATCCAAAATCATAAATATAATCTGAAGTTGACTTAATATACATGAAAAATGAACAAAATCAATTAATTAGAACAACATGTTAAAATCATATAAAAGTCCCAAGTTTAAATAAATTTAAACATTTTAGTAGTCCCTCTCAACATTGTTATGAAAATTATTATAACTTACTAAGCATTGTAGAATAACTACAAAACAAGCTTTGTTAGTACAAATAATATGTTAATAACTCAACAAGTAAATGTTTAGATAAACAAAAATAAAGAGGTGCAAAGTAACCAACAATAATAAGTCAACCAATATGTATATGCCACATTACTCAATAAAACAAGATCGTAAAGAACAATTTTTTTACAAACTTTTCACTTACAAAACTAATTTTTTTTTAAATATATAAGTGATCAAATTAGAAAGTTTGCTAAAAGTAAAAGCAACTTGTTGGACTTATATGATTTTGAGATGTTAAGAAAATTAATTATACATAATCAAAATTAAAATATAAAATTAAATAATGTAGTAATTTACCTTGAAAGAAAAATAAACACAAATATTTTTAAGTTCTTTATGTTTTCTTTGCTTCAATCCTTCAATAGTAGAACAATTGTGCTGATAACGTGTTGTAAAACTAAAGCAAAACAAGACAAGGAATATAAATGATAAAGCAATAGAAACAGGGACACAAAAGATGAAAGCATTTCTTATTCTTCAAAAATATTCATCAAATCTTTTAAGTGTATACTATAGGAAGCCTTATACTTCTATTTATAGTGTAACATAAAAGTATACAAAAATTTAGTCATAAACAGGACATTAATATGAATATAATGAAAATGTTATGAAAGTGGAAGACTACAAGAATAATGGTTATAAAGGTAGAGGTTATAGTCATCTTCATAATAGAAAGTAGTGGAAATATTGGGTGAGTAACTTTTTGGTGTATTAGACATCCACACTATAGTATTTTATAACACACGACACTTTTTCCCTACTTCAACATAGGATCTTCTCAATTGATTCAACACAAAACCCTATTTCCCTCTCTTTCACATTTCCACCTAAAGGAATATTGATTGTATTGAAGTGTTAACCTAATAAGGGAATACAGGGGAGATATATATAGGAGATATAGGAAGGAGTACTAATCCTAATAGGACTAGGATTAAGGAGTACTAATCCTAATAGGACTAGGATTAGTACACAGTAAATACTAATATTATTTAATACTATTATTTAATACTATCTGTTATTATCCCCCCTCAAGATGAGCTGAGCGGAAGCGAACGGAAGCTTGGAACTTAGGTAATCATGCTGTCGGCTCGGGAGAGGCTTGGTGAGAATATCAGTCGGTTGTTCTTCAGTGGGTACATACTGCACAGTCATGGTGCCGGCCTGAACTTCATCGCGAACAAAGAGACAATTGGTATCAACTTGCTTCATTCTGGTGTGTAGGACGGAACTCTTGGCCACACAGATGGTTGATTTGTTGTCACAATAGAGAGAAGGAACAGTGTGAGTGGCGCGGAGTTCGCGAAGAATATATGTGACCCACATGGTCTCAGCAACAAGAAGAGCAAAGGCGCGATATTCAGCTTCAGTCGAGGACCGAGAGACCTTGGGTTGTTTTTTGTACACCAGGAGATCAGGTTCGGCCCCAAAAAAACGAGAAACCTCGATGTAGATTTTCTGTCATTTTTATCATTCGCCCAATATGAATCTGAGAAACCCCGAAGCTCCAAGTCCCCGGGTCAAATGAGTAAACCACGACCAAGAGTGCTAAAAATGTACTTGAGAATGCGTTTTAGACAATGGTAATCATGTTCACTTGGTTGATGCATGTGCTGAGCAACTCGATTGACAGCAAATTGGATGTCAGGACGGGTAATGGCCAGATATTGTAGAGCCCCAATGAGACTGCAGAAGTGGGTGATATCGACAAAGGGGGTGTCGACTCCATTCGTAGACGAAGAGACTGCCATCGGTGTTGGTTGACTAGTGCATTTTTCTAGTCCAGCTTTCTGCAACAGATCTCGAGCATATTTTGACTGATGAAGAAACAAGTCGTTGCCTGTCCGAGAAACCTCCATTCCCAGAAAATAATGTAACGGGCCAAGGTCCTTCATTTTGAAGGTAGTATGCATAGCTCGAGTGACATCCTGAATGATAGCTGCAGTAGAGCCTGTAATAATGATATCATCTACATAGGCAAGAAGAATGACTGTACCGTGTGCTGAATGTCGAGTAAACAGACTCGTGTCGTGTACGCAACACGTGAAGCCAAGTCCTTGGAGGAACTTTTTCAAACATGTGTACCAAGCACGGGGGCCTTGCTTGAGCCCATACAGAGACTTCTGGAGTTTGCAAACATGTTGAGGGAAGCGGGGATCAACATAGCCCGGTGGTTGCGTCATATAGATAGTTTCATCAAGCATACCATGAAGAAAAGCATTGGAAATATCCAACTGATTGATGAGCCAATTGTTGCACACAGCGAGTGACAGTACCAGACGAATGGTTTCCTGCCGAATAACAGGACTGAATGTCTCGGAGTAATCAAGTCCATACTCCTGATTGTAGCCTTTAGCAACCAAACGAGCCTTGTACCTGGAAATACTGTCATCCGCATTGTGTTTAATTTTGTACACCCATTTACAGCCCACTGGGTGCCGCCCATGGGGCTTAGGTACAAGAACCCAAGTTTTCTGATCAGTCAAAGCCTTAAACTCGTCATCCATAGCATGACGCCAATAAGCATTTTTTGAGGCAACAGAGTAGGTTGTTGGTTCACTATCGGGAAGGGGTGTATTTGGTAGTATGGTATCCAGAAAGGTGTTGGGTTTAAAGATACCGGCTTTGCCACGGGTTAACATGGGATTAGTATTGGGAGATGGCACGGGCGGTGGTGATTCGGGGGTGGCCGGGAAGGACCCAAAACAGATCGGGCTGGAGATGTTGTGCGTATGGGGTGGTTCGGGTTGGTTGTGGGTGTGGGTGGTGGTTGCGGGTGTATTGTGGGTGACGGTCGAAGAGGTGATGAGGGGTGGTTGGGTAGTGGGTGGAGGTGTGGGGGAAGGTGGTGAGGGACCCTGTGAGTATGTCGGAAAAAGGGGAAGGACGCCAATGAATGATGTATTTGTGGAGGAGGAAATAGACTCGTTGGGAAACTCATTTTCGACAAATTTGACATGACGAGATATGTAGACTTTATGAGTTTGTGGGTCAAGACAGCGATAACCCTTGGAGTTAGGATGATAGCCCAAAAAATACAAGGACGGTATCGAGATTGTAATTTGTGAGTAATATGAGGGTGTAGCCAAGGGTAGGCAAGACACCCGAAGACGCAGAGGTTGGTATAATTGGGATGTTCTTGGTAAAGGAGTTGATAGGGTGATTTGTTGGAGAGAGTGTGACCGGACATTCTGTTAATGAGGTAGTTTGCGGTGGCTAGATCTTCTACCCAAAAGGAGACAGGGAGATGAGATTGATGTAGAAGAGTAACCACCGTTTCAATGAGATGGTGATGCTTACGCTCAGCCACCCCATTCTGTTCGGGAGTGTATGGACAGGAGGTTTGATGTATAATTCCCAGGGATTGCAGAAACTGGCCAAAGATGTTATTGATATATTCCTTTCCATTGTCACTTCGAAAAAGTTTAACATGAGAATTGAATTGTGTTTTGACCATTTTTTCAAAAGTGACAAAGGTGGTGTATGCCTGTGATTTGTGTTTTAGTGGGTACAACTAAGTGTATTTTGTAAAATCATCCACAAAACAAATATAATAGCGAAAACAAGCAAATGAAGGAACAGCAGTAGGACCCCATAGGTCAGAATGAATAAGTTGAAAAGGTGCAGTTGTACGCTTCTCAGATAAAGTAAAAGGTAATTTATGAGATTTAGCAATTGAACAGGAGTCACAATTGTTTACATGAATGGAAGAAAAACCTAATTGAGACATTAAAGAATTTATTATTTGAGTGGACGGGTGACCCAGACGACTGTGCCACAAAAGACTGTGGCCATCAGCCGAAAGATCCACAGGAACGCTTTCTGAAACTGGGTGGGCAGACGAACTTGTGCCAGGAAGAACGTACAGACCATGCTCACAGGGGCCCTGAAAAATCACCCTCTTGGTAGTATTGTCTAGGATTTGAAAATCATTAGAGGTGAACAAGAGTGAGCAATTATTGTCTTTTGTGAATTGGTGAACTTAAAGGAGATTGGATTTAATAGAAGGGACGTAGGTAAGGTTACCTAGGTGAAAGATAGCGGTGGGGGTTTTAATGGTACCCGTGCTAGTGTGAGAAATGTTAAGGGACTCACCGTTGCCAACAGTAATACCATTGGAGCCATGATATGAATTTGGAACGTTAAGCTTGGATAGATCAGAAGTAACGTGCATGTTGGCCCCAGTATCCAACAGCCATTCAGAGGAAGGGCCGGCTTGAGATGCATAATTGGCACGGTTATCACTATTTTGGCTCTCCTCATACCGAAAACAGCAACGAGCAGCAGTGTGTCCTGTTTTCTGACAGATTTGACAAGTTGGACGATCCCGCTCGTAAGTGCCCTGCCCGCAGCTGGAAGATGACTGCCCGCCGCTGCCGAAGGAGTGCAGGCTGTTGTTGCTGCCGTGCTGCTGACCGTCATACGGCGGACGGCTGCCCTGCCGACCACCGCGCCCGCGGCCTCTGCTGTTTCTGCCGTAGCCGCCGCGGCTCCCCTGCCGGCCGCCACCACGCCCCCCACGATAGTTATGGCTTGCGGTGAGGGCGGTGGCTGGCTCCATAACAGCGGCTTCTCGGAGAAGAAGTTTGCTCTCCATATCCACGTTGATTTTTTCACTTTTTAGCCACGAGGAGAGAGTAACCAGGTCAACGGGCGTTGGACTGATGCGAACCGCCTGTTTAATGGAAGAGTAAGCTGATGGGAGCCCCCGAACGACGCACATGACGAGATCTTTTTCGGGAATGATTTCGTTCACGGTTTTGAGGGCTGTGATGATGGTGGAGACCTCGTCTAAATACTCCGCCATAGTTTTCGTGCCTTTGGTAATTGTGTGGACACGATCACGCAATTGAAAAATATGAGAGTGGGAAATTGATGCATAGCGTATTGCGAGGGCCGTCCACAGGGCTGAAGCAGTTGTGTAGAATCGGACGTGTTTCTGAACCGTGGGAGAGATGACCGCAATCAAACATGATCGGATCTGGCCATCCACGGCTTTCCAGGCGGCATGGGCCGGATTAGTTTTTTCTGATTTGTCCGTGGCGGTGATGATTGCCGGCGGCGGTTGTGTGCTTCCATCGACGTATTTGAGAAGGTAATTGGCCTCAAGGGCTGTAAGAACGGTGATTTTCCATGTAGGGTAATTTATGTCTGATAATTTTTTGGGAATCAGGGCATAAAGATGCCTGAGAAGGAGTTTAACGCCAGAAGGAAGTGAATCGAGAGGATCCACCTTGGTTGTCATGGATGCCGCCGCCCAAGAGAAGAGAAATAACAATCGGTGCCCCTAAAGAGAGAAAAAAATCTAGAGAAAAGAAGATCTAGGTTTTCTGGCTCTTGATACCATGAAGGAATATTAATTGTATTGAAGTGTTAACCTAATAAGGGAATACATGGGAGATATATATAGGAGATATAGAAAGGAGTACTATCCTAATAGGACTAGGATTAGTACACGGTAAATACTAATATTATTTAATACTATTATTTAATACTATGTGTTATTATCACCCATAAAACCCTATTTCAACAAAGTACTTGAATCAATCTCACGGTTCTTCTTTGTTCTTTCTACTTATCATAATGTTACTGTACATTTTTCTCTTCTTCGATTCAGTAAATCAATTCTATCAATATACTCATAAGCTCATTGTACGTTAGTGTACGTTTCTCTCTTTTGTGTTGTTAGTGTACGATTCTACAGATCTTTTTATTATAGTTGTTAAAAAATTAGGGATGGCAAGTTTCCGAACTTCTTCTACGCCTTCTTTTGGGAAACTAGAGAAACAATTCGAAGAATTCCGACATAGTTTAGAGGAGTTTGGGAGTATAGGAAGCGGATATGCATTGTTGTGATGGAGATAGATTCAGTCACTCAGACGCATATATGTCAGCCTTCTTCTCGTTCAACTGTCTTTCTAAGCTGAACGAGACATGGGGATATGGGTTCTCTTTTCTCCTTTCTTGTCTCTTAGCTTATTTTAGTTTGTTGATTGATTTTTTATTGCAGGAGTTTTTCATTCAATTTGCAAAATCACAAGGAAGAGCATGAGTGTTTGAAGATTTGATATGTTTATTTCACAATGAGGTAGCTTTTGCCAATTCCTTGTGTAAGACTATATCAAGATTTGAAAAGCAAATAAATTGATGGGAGAATTTGAAAAACAGTCTTTTTTATTAAGTAGTATATATCATCGTGTTTCTAACTGCAATGCCTTTCATAAGTAATGCTGATAATTCTTTTCACTTTTCAAATCTCTAGAGTAGTTGGGTAGTAAAATTATCATCTTTTCTGTATTGTGCCTTTTTTCGGTATGACAACATAATGCTCGAAAATCAGCACTGAATTGTATCATAGATGTTGCTAAAACTATGCTAGATTATGATTAAACATCAGCCTCTGAGATTGTATCAGGATTGATTTGCATCAGATATTATTGGCATAGCTTCATTAATCATTAACAAATTTTTATGAACTATGACATAGGAAAACTATTTCACTCGGCTATTAGTTCCGTAATCACGTTTGTAGTGAAATTATATGTCGACTAGGGAAGCGTTGTTACAATTCATTTACATTTTTTTTCAGATTGTTCTATTTGAGTATGAATTTTCTTGGTAAGTGCACATCATAATCATTATGTTGAGCATTACCAACCCAATAATCAAATCCTACTTTCCTAGAATGATATAACTGATTTCCATTATATAATGGTTGTTGGTATTACGAATTCTGAATATATACATATTCGTGGACTTTTTAGACAATAATAGTGTTTTTCTACCAAAGTTATTAGGTTCAGCTGAATCTGTAACTTATACTCTAGCTCGGTCCCTACTCGTGATCTCTCGGGGCTGCGTGGGGGTGAGGTAAGATCCAAGTCAACTCCTCTATGATCAGTAATCTGTATTTGTATCAGATGTTCACAATGTTACATTGTCTTGAATCTTGATTTTGACTTCTTTTGAAATAAGTTTTGTAGGTTGCAACTCTGGCTCCTAGTGTATCGGCAATGCAAGAGCTACATTTTGAAGTATTGATGGTTCGAGCCATTTTTTGTACATTAAATAAGCGCCATGATTCTGCTATGGTATTGATACTTCTGATGCATTCGGAAACAGAGGTCATATTTGTGTATCAGAAATTGCTCGAAATTTCTCAAGGAGCATTAGCTCTCCTGGCTGGAAAGAAACACAATCTGCCTCGTCTTGCTGATCTTTCAAACTGATGAATTCCGTGTTGTTGAACACTAAAACCCTCGTGATCACGATTATGAAAGTCTCCTCGGAAGTGGGAATAGAAGTTTTTCTATAAGATGGTCGAGAACATAATTTGATACTATTATTATTAACTATACTTAATGTACAACATTGCGACACAAAGGAGTTGTTTACAGAAACAAAGGTGCGTATCTCAATACCATTGCCACTTATTTTCTTCACAAGATGAGTTTTCTCCCTGTTTATCTTTTGAGCATTCCAATGTTTCACTAGAACGATTGGTGCATGATTTGGGGTCTTGAACTGTTGGGTGGCACGAATGTTTGTCTTATAAATGTCTTTCCAAAAGACATTTGAAAACATTTCGTTGCACAACTCCTACAATTTCTAGAAATTCAATTTCATTATATTACATATAGATAAGCTTATTATCAATTTAAGTTGATCAGGTGTTCTGGAAAAATTACACTTTTGTAAATTGAGTTTCGAGATGTCTGTGCTTCATTTACTTTGAATTTAGATTATCAATGGACGTGTATGTGTAAGTTGTTTTTTAGTTTGAGGTATCATGGACATGAGGAGAAACCCAATTTTGAAATATTTATATGAAAGTTTGTATATAGCTTTAAAGTTGTCTAATTTCACACCGATTGAGAGATGTTTCTCTTGAGGTGAACATATGAGAAACTTCACATTTAAAAGATTGTAAAGATCACACTGGAAAGTTGTTCTATCCAAATTACAACTCCTACAAATTAAAATTGAGATAACAACGTCGTCAGGATTTTGGCAGCCCACTTCTAACATAGGAACTTCACATTTACGTTTTCTTCTATATCAAAGAATACATGCCTACATCTTCTGTAGGTGCTCTTTTGATCTGCATGAATTTCATTTCAAATGTTCTCTATTTTTTCGTGCATTCTATTTGGTTTTTTAGTTGTTGTCTTGGAAGTTAACGACGTAAATATTGCAATTCAATAGTTTCTTGGTTGAAAGCCAAAAATGGTTTAGTGCTATATACTTTGGCTGTCACGTGTCATACATTAACACTAACTAACATATTTATTAAGATTATCGGTTCAAAAAATCTAGACTCTAATATCACATGTAAGATTAAATACTTTAATTCATAATATCAGGAACTTGAACATGATAATCTTAGATATAGATTTTTAAGGGAATATACCTAATGTGAAAGACATCATCAAAAAGAGAAGCATAAACATTAATCGTAAATAGGTTTCTACCTCTTGCCCTAACTTTAAGTTTCCACAACCTTCAGTGTTGAAATTTTTGTAGAGAATATCTGATAACCCTAATGGAGGTAGGGATGACCAATTTGTAGAGGTTATGACTTAATCCGGTACGTCCATCAAATAGAAAATCTAATACCTGATGGTTGTACCATACTAAGTCATAACATCTATAAATTGGTCCTCCCGCAACCGATTAGGGTTATCACATATTCTCTACAATAATTCCATTATTGACGGTTGTGATAACATTAAGTTAGGGCAAGGAGGTAGAAACAAATTTACGACTAACGCTTCCGCTTATACATGTGATGACAATCAGTATCAGGTATCTGCCCCTAACGATCTCTATGTAAGATTATCGTGCTTAAGATTCTGATATTATATATTAAAGTATGTAATCTTACATGATGCATCTCTTACTTTGTCCACAATCTATTATGCGTGAACGAATCCATCTTGTCATGCCTTCAAGGTCCATCACTGGAAAGTGAAGTTGTAGAACACTCTCGGAAATAAGAACCTTCTAAACATTATTATAGTTGCGAAGGACGCTACAACTATTATAAATAATGTAAAGTCACATTTTAATATGAATAGAGTAAAGATGAAACATCATTAAAACATAAAGTAAATAAAATTAAAACAAATCACGAATTTATAATCCAAAATCAGCACCAAATTAGTGATGTGTAGCCATAATTCAGATTCAGCCTTTACTCCCACTGATTTTATTTGAATGCGGCAACAATCAGTTTTGGATGGGTGAAAAAGTTTTATATGCTATCACTACAGCCAATTTCACGCATGGGTAATGAATATTTAGTCAAAAAATTAACAAATTTAATATAAAATCTCATTTAACACCAATTCTGGCAGTGTAGAGTGAAGGTTGAAGATCATTTATAATTTGTTGTCATCATCTAAGTGTAGTTGATGGCCTAAGAATCAACATTATCAAAATAATTATAACTTTCTCTCACACAAACACATATAAGGAGTAAAAGAACATTTCCAGTGGATGGACCGTTTGGCCATAAATTTTCCAAATAATATTTGGGAAAAATTTGGCAAATAATGTTTGTCCATACAATTTGTCATTATTTGGCAAATATTTTTGGTAAATATCTCAAATTTTCAAATACTAGTTTTTTCTAGTATTTGGGCCAAATATCATTATTTGGGATATTTTAAAAATTAAAATTTTACCCCAATCTTTTATCTTTTACAAAAACACCCTTTCTAGTATTTGCTTGCGTTGTATTACATCATTTTTTACGTGGACACTAAAATAGTGATGAAATATTTTGTGAATATTAAATAATTATATGATTGTTGATGAAAATTATTAAAAATTGGCTTTAGGTAACAAAGTCATGTACTTTATCTACTTCACGATATATGGAATAATTCTTGTTGCACTCACTCCAAATTACCACATTGCTTCAGTGTCATGGACATTATTTGTTATTGTTGTAACTAACATTCAATTGACTTGTAATACAAACTTTTAGTTAGTTTTGATAGTTTTTAAAACTTGTGTGTATAAATCATATTTTTCTAAAAAGGTGAAATATATTTCCCAAATTTTATGGCCAACACATGGTGAAATTTAACCCAAATTTTCACTCAAATAATATTTGCCAAGAATATTTGGAAATCTATGGTCAAACGCTAGCTAAGATTATTTAAGATTAGAGTCTGATCAAATACTTGTCCGAACATCATGTGTGGTTCTCTTCTACTATATTCTCTTTGTGTTGGTAATAGACCGACCATCCATGAACACTAACACAAACTTAAAGTATGTAAATATTAATTTGTAATGGAAGTAGTAAAGTCTTTGAAAGGGCAAAGCCTCAAATCCAATTTAAAAGGTTTATATTAATTGAAGAATTATTATACCTACTGAATTGCATGTTTGTGGGCTTCTATAACTAGATAAAATGTCTAAAAATCATGATCAAGAAATCGGTCAATTCATGATTCTTCATGTCACGACTCAAACCTACACCCTAAATATGGACAACACTCGACAACCATTGTCGGTCCCCAAGAGAATTCTCATCCTGTCTAACTACAAGCAAAAGAATAACTTAAACATTCATAAAAATCAATTGAAAGACATTCTAAATCAACAATGTATTAAATCTCAACTGTTTGAATATACCGAGTATTAAACATTAAATTTAAAGAAAACTTCTAAAAATGAAAACTCTCCAAAACTCTCTATCTATAAGGCTCTGTTGTACAAGTGGATCCACATATATTTTTTCGGGGTATAGAACACTTCAACTAAGTGGATCAACTAAGATTTGTTGCAAGGAACTTACGATTTATCTAAAAATTATAATCTTGTATCCATGTTGGCATACATGGTTTATGAGGAATGTGAGTTGTCAGGACTCATCTCCATATCATTGCTTTATACTACTTCCAACAATATGTACTCACGCTTAATGTTTGAAAATATACTCTTCCTCAAATATGAGATAATTGCTCAAACTGTCCTTTTTAAAGAGGTAACTTCTTTAAAATATAGTTGAACTCATAAGTTATTTTTCTAAATCAGAGTTTTTTTTTCTCAGTGTAAAAACTGATACCTTTTAGAAATACTTAGTTACCTAATACTCTTTCTCAACTCATATTTGAAATCTCTTTCTAAAAAATATATCAAAATCATATCCTGATATAATAGTTGATGACTCGGGAAGTCATATTGAATAAACATTGATGGTATATTTAGATACCATATTGTTTAAAACATTAATGACATTTTAATCATGTTTTTAGAAGGGCAACTTTCACATATAGCAAATAAAAAAAATCATATTTGTATAATATAGCAAACTTTGCATAATTGCGTTCCATAGCAAATATAAAAACTGTATAATTCTCTATACATATAAAAGTATATAATTCGCTGGCCTAAATTGTATAATTCGCTGGCCTATTTCGCTGCAATTGTATAATTAGCTTTGCATACAGTTGAATCGAATTAAAATGTATGTATATTGCATAATTATAAGTGTATAGCAAGAAGATATATGTTTTTCTCGCTTTATACAAAAACAGAGACACAATATATACACTTCTGTTGTATAAAGCTAGAAAAAATTGTATTTCACTGCAATTGTATAATTCACAATTGTATAATTCTTTAGCCTTTTTCTCTGCAATATTTGAAGTAAAATGTTTGTAAATTATATAATTAAGTGTATAACACGAAGACATACATTTTTGCATGTGTATATACAATTTTCTCTCGCTTTATACAAAACAGAAACATAAATTATACACTTCTGTGTATAAAGCGAGAGAAGCGAGAATGGGAGAGTGGCGAGCGAGACTTCTGGGAGAGAGACGCCTGGCAAATTTTTGTCAATGTTTGCTATGGAGCACAATTAAATGAAACCCTAGCTATTCAATTTAATTTAGGTTATTAGTTTGCTATTTTATACAATTTTCCCTTTTTAGAAACTCTTTCTCAAAAATACATCTTTACTTCCTCAAAACACTTTTTAAAATAAAAACGTTGCTTTAAAAGACTCTCAGAAATTAAAACTCAAAATAGGGTTCGTGCTTAATTAAAGACATGGACAAATCAAAGTCAAGGATCCCAATAACAATTTAGAAAAGTCAATACTTAGAACTCAGGACTCCAATCTCAATGACACTACTCATCTCAAGTATACTCAGTTAATAGGATTTATGATGAAACGTAGACAAGAAAATTCTTCCGAAATCTCCCTCCTAAACATCCAAAATGGAGAAGAAAGTGAAATGGAAGAAAGGGGCTGATTTTAGCAATTAATTGAATAACTGATAACGAGTTAACTATGTTCACTGTCAGCAAAATTCACTCCCTAAACTTATTAAGGTCTACAAATGGACCCTCAGATACGTTTGAGACCCGGTAAAAATAAACCAAACATGCTATCCTACTAAATTCGACAATTTGATTCAATGGATCCGTTGGATGTCTGGAAAAAGATTGTTTTGATAGAAATACCCTCGTAGACCTCTCTTTAGGCCTTAAGCACAACTTAATCGCTTGAACACCCAATTCTCAACCTAAGGCCAAGAAAACCTTACCAACCACTCTACTTGCTCAAACATGACGTTCCGGATATGACGAAACTAACAGGATTCCCATCAAATGCTTAAAACACAAAATGTTGACCAAACTCAACCTATCATGAACTATCAACTCAACGAGAGTCAAATTATGAAAAACACACTCGATCGCATTGGGGACTACACCAATGATCCTCGAAACACAAACTAAGCATGAAATTCTACAAGGAAGGAATAATGGTCATTTCACAATTAAAAACATAATTACAAACAATAAGATATTACAAGTAGATCACCTATGAATTTTGGATCCATTATAGTCTGCATCTATAGATTATCCAACACAAGTATGATTGTCATTGTTGTACAACAGGCTAGGTCCAAGGACCCCTTTAAAAGTAACATAGAATTTTATGTCAAGGCTTCCCAATGTTTGATCGTAGGCACAAAAATGAATTGGCTAACAACACTTACTACAAAAGCAATATGCAGATGAATCACATTAAGGTAGTTTGATTTTTTCAAAATGTTTTTTGTATATTCATTAGGATCATTAAAAAGAACAGTAGCATCTTCCATAAAATACACGTTGGGAACCATTGGGTACTGCAAGATTTGACTACCAATTTTCATATGTCTACAAATAGGTCAAGAATAGAGATAAGAAATATTCCCTTCTTTGTTCTATTAACTTTCACTTCAAAAGAATATCTTAACTGTCCTAAGTCTTTCATACTAAATTTAGAATATAGGAAAGATATCGTATAATCATTTAACACCTAAGAGTTGTAAAAGGAGGAAAATAATTTTCTGGATTGCAAGTTGTGTGTATGGTTCCCATATAAGGATAGTTGAAGCTTCTATGGGTCGTAGATGGAAACTATACGAATGAGGAAATAAATTTTAGAAATCAACTCTCAGTAACCTTTTTATGGTTTACCAGGGTGGCCCGTCAGTCCTTGTACGAGTCGTCGATAGTTCTTGCATGTGAGTTTTAGACTTGGTTATATTTTAAGGGTCAAAGTCGGGTATTCTGCGGTTGGTTTCTATGGACCGTAGAAAAGACCTACATACATAGAAATGGTACGTTAAGAAAGATAGTGAATTATGTTCCCACTACTAGGTGAATGATTTACTTTTATGGAGAATAAAAGGCATACAATCCATATGTAGGTCGGAATCGTAGGCTGAACTCTGACATTATTTATATGGTCTTTTCTCTAATTGTTTTAAATAAAAAATATGTCTTTTTTCCTTTTACCTAGGCTCCATAGAAATGTTTTAAGCCCCAAATAAACCATTTTTAACTCAATCTCCTTTCTAAAGCTCACCAAGTCATCCTCTCAAATTCTTTTAAGATTAAGGAAGAGCTAGGAGTCCATCCATGTTTTCAATCCTCCATTATTCTTGGCCATTTGGAATTAAGGAATGTGAGCATTCACCTATTTAGTACTTTCCTCCATGGGGTTAAATGTTTTCAAATTCTCCTTGTCATTTCATTGACTCTAGTTAGGGTTTCAATTCAATCTCATGGGTTTTATTCAATTATGAATGATTATTGATAATCAAGGTGTCTAACACATGATTCAATGTTAGTACATGATATATAGTTTAAATTATGTTGACCCCTGCCTAAATCATTATTTTTCAACTATGAAGCTATGATGAACTCATACACCTATGAATTATGAAATTTATGAAGATATATGTCCCTTTCTACAATTATTATAAATGAATTTTATGATGTTTTGAAAGGAAAGTATCAAATGCTATCGTAAGAGGTTTTTTCACATGTTATTATTATCATGATTGTGAAAGATATTTCTCACATATGAATTCACTTTGATAAAATTAAAGGTTTTTTCATCTATGTTGAAATTTTTTTAAAGGAGATATTATATACATTTGTTTTGAAATATGTGGATTGGTATTGATCACTGCATTTTCTATTAAAACTTATATTTGACTTCTTATTTAGTCCATTAGGATTTAGACTTAGCACCGAGAGAGCTTTGAGGTGGAGGTTCAAATAGGGTAGGCATTAGCAGCAATCTCTAGTACCAAAGTATGTGCTCCCGTATGATTCACAAAACTAATACTGGATCCACTCTAGCAAAACATGATATGTACGGATTCTACTGTGGAAAGTAGTTTCCCCTTCTTCCAGTATGAGGAATATACAAGATTACATGATATATCACTCATGAACTTTTTGTCGGTTAAAGGCTAATTCAATAAAATTGACTATATTTTTTTCAAAGTTTTTTTTGTGTCTTTTATTCCTAATGCATTGACTATATCTTATAATTTCCATGTTTTATATCTTTATGTTAAAAGTTCCAATTATTGATCATATCTACATGTTCTAAACCATTTATACTATCAGGTTTATCTTGATTCAAATTTCCCAATACTTAATACATTTCATGTACTAATATATACTTCTGCCTACATTATCTCATGAACGAGGGTATGACATTCCTTCTCCGCACACTCGTGTCTAGACATCCCCTGGGTGCTTAAGTTAATTGGTGAGTCCTAATTATCAAGGGACTGAGACATAATATATCTTTTGTCTTTTCATTTCAAACTTTTAATAATGTATGAGTTACGACCTAATCTCTTTCCTCATGGTGTATTAGCTGGCTTTGAGGCTTATGTTATACTTTTGCTTTGTAAAACTTTTGATATATAGTGTATATTCTAGGTGTCTTGTGTAGGGCCGGGTATTATGCGACATGTTACACCTAGCGTGTATTCTTAGGTGGTCAAAAACTTGCTATTAAGAAAACAAGGTTTAGAATGGTCTTAGAATGTCTTATAAGTCATGTCGAATAAAGACTTATTTAAAAATATGAAAGGAGACACATTTATGAATAGGAATCTATATGATGTTTAGTAAATTCTGCTTCTTTCATCATTCTAAATTCTTGCAGTTTTGAGTTATCTATAAATGTATCACTCATAATACTTATCTAATACTTTCAAGATATGGATCCTCGAGACCTTATTTTAGGAGGAGTATAAATGAGAATGTGGAACGAGAATCTCCTCAAAAAGTTCCTCAAGTTTCTGTTGAGCTTTTAGGCGGACAAGTGACTAATGTGAAGTTTCAACTTCTCTTCAAGTGTTATATCAAGCTAATAGGGAGGTTATGATCCCTTTTAACTCAAATGTGGGTATGACATGATTCTCACATCCAAGGTAGAGGAAGCTCAAGAGCTCATTGATGAGGTCTAAAAGGTGTTGATTATCATGGGAATGACGGCATTTGAAAAGGTGGAATTTTTATCGTATCAACGTAAGGGTGTTGCTCAAATTGTGTCCAACTTATGGAAAGAAGAGAATACAATTGATATGGGTCCTCTTGATTTGGAAAAATTTAACGTTGCTGTCCTTTATAGGTTATTTTCCCTCGAGATGAGGGAGGCAAAGGTACTTGATTTTATCTACCTTTGTAAAAGAAATATGAGTGGGAAGGAGTATGTGTAGAAGTTCATGCATGATATTAGATATGCTCCAACAATGTTTGTCAATCCTAGGGCAAGGATGATCAAGTTTGTTTTGAGATATCTCATATGGTGCTTAAAAAGTGTTGTACCTCCATGATCATCAATGAATTGGACGTTTCTTATATAATGGTTCATGCTCAATAAGTTGAAGAGGAGAATCTTAAGAAAAGGTTTAGGGTGGTAAAGAGGGCAAAGACTAGTGATGGTGACTTTTCACATTCAAAGTCCGATGGACATGATAATTCTAAGTTCCAATAATGGTTTTCCAGACAAGGTTCCTCCAATTTTTTGGATCCTAAGTTTCAAAAATAAAATATTCTAATCCTAAGATTCAAGAAGAAAATAGTGGTGGAAATGGATTTTCGTTTCGCACATGCCAAAAGTGTTGTAAGAGTCATCTGAAAAATGATTTATTGCTACAAATAATTTCTATGGTTGCGGTAACAGTTTTCACTGGTTGAGGTATTTACCATATATAAATGACAAAGTAAAGGATGGTAGGCAAGATTCACGTAGTTGATTGGGTTCAAGTTCTCCAAAGCAAAATTGGTTCTATGCACTTCAGAATTGTCATGATCAAGAGGGTAATCCCGATAATGTTACAGATATGTTGAATGTCATTCATCATGATATTTATTTCTTGCTTGATCCCGATGCTACCTTATCTTTCATGGCGCCTAAGAGGCTATGAGATTTGATGTTCTTCTAGATGTTATGTTAGACCTTTTTTGTATCTACACTTATTGGTGAATCTAATATGGCTAAGAGAGTCTATTTAAATTGTGTCTTCTCTTTATCCCATTGATTCACCCATGTTGATGTAATCAAGCTTGATATGTTAGACTTTAATGTTATTCTTCGAATAGATTATATCCATTCTTGTTAAGAATTTATTGATTGTAGAACCTGAGGGGTTAGGTTAGCAAAAAAATTACCTCCTTAATTAAAAGAAATTTCCAGCACAATTTGACATAAACAAAAGAATTAACAAGGAATGAACCCCACATCCAAGGATTATTATGACAAAATTCAGCTTTGTACAAAGAAAGCACATTCAATATGTCAACAATTCCACAAACATGTGGACCCCACAAGAGTTAAAATCCAAGCCACAAAGTGATAAAGGACATGATATCAAGATTTTCCAGCTATCAACATAAGAAGATATACATGCAACAAGCTACATGTGCAGCTACGTGGTCACGAAAAATACTTATCAGATATGTGTAATAGTTAGTAGTTATATGTAAAAATAATAGTGTATATTAGTATGTGCAAACATGTAAAATAGATAGCATAATAAGTTAGATTAGTCAGCTCTTTTGAGACCTATTTTAGGCTTTCAACTTGTATTACTAGAGGACATTCAAAATCTTACTGACTTTGAAAACCTCTCTACAATTCTCTCCATTTCCCTATATTTTCCATTCTACCATCCATGTTATCTCTCTTTCCCTATCAATAAAAGGTTTTTATTGGAAGTATTCTCTACTTATTTTATTTTAAAGTTTATGTTTTAAAGTTTTAAATTTAAAAATTGTTTACTACTTTTGTTCTCCTCTTTGTTTGAGTTTTCTTAAAGTTTTTCTTTAAGTTTTTGCTCCCTTGCGTTACTCTGCCCAAATTTCCTTTGGATTCTGTCTCGGAACTCGGTCCGTTCCCTCCATTGGTAAATCGCTAAAATTAAAAATGATCTACAAAATTGGATTATTTCTAAAGAACACTTTAAAAAGGTTTATAAAATAGGATACTTTAATCTTCTTAGAAATTGTAATATTAAGAGTTGGGAGTCTACCATTGCTATTAATAAAAATATTGAAACTATTAGATTATTAGCAACCAATTATATTAATAAATATAAGAGGAATTATAAATTTCTTCACATAAGACTTGTCCAGGTAGCAGTCAAACCATTATATAGATTGAGTTTAGATGTACCCATATATCTTCTTTTAAGAGACAATAGATTATTAAATTTTGATATTCATTATTAGCAGTACGACAAAGTAACCTTGCAATGGCTCGGTATACTTTAATTGTTATCGTAATTATTCAAGATATCAATCATCAAAACATAATTGATACATTAACTTTAAATGTTAAAACAAAAAATATGAACCGTAAAGCTAATACTAGAGAAATAGCTATAATATATAGGGTATATTATAGATTAATGAAAACTATCTTAGCCCCTAGGTCTAAAATGATAACTAATAAAGGAGTTACCATGATCATGGAAGCAAATCATAACCATAATAATACCTTTGTCCCAAAATGATAAAATGTGATGAGGTATTAACAAAAGATGATTGGCATTTTGGCTCCATAACAGAGCCAGAAATTAAAGAAGAGAATCCACATATTGAACAACTAATACAATTTCAAGATTGATCAATAGATTTAAAATTTGTGAGATCCCAATCTTATGACATATCCTCATTACTTATTTCACTAGTATGTGAGGATGCAGTGTTTACTAATTTCATTATCTTTTCATGATTGGTAGTTTTGCCAAGACTTGATAAGGCTTCTTCGATCCTTATTTTTAATTCTTTTTTTGAAACATAGGATTTCCTTTGTGATGAAGAGTCTATAACTACCTGCCATCGTGATCTTTCAGAGTCCATCCTTTAGTCTTGATAGTCTTGCTTAGATACTTGATCCTTTAAATTTCAAGATCTTTCAGAGTCCATCCTTTAATCTTGATAGTCTTGCTTAGATACTTGATCCTTTCAATTTCATGAATATCAAAGGATCAACTAATAATATAAGATATCCTTTAGGAAAGAAAGAACTTACACCCTTTAATATTTTCTGGGAGTGTAGTGATATTTTATTCTGCCTGGAACTTCTCAAATTGCATTAAGAATTGTGGTGATAATACCTTTTTATTTCATCTGAACTGGCTCCACCATTCATGAAATCACCGAGGGATCATTGCGCCTTTTATATCCTATGAATACTTAATGAACCAAGTATGAGTATTTGGCCAGAGATACATAAAATTATACCAAGTTGGCTTGTAATCATACCAATTATACGTCTGAGGACGACAAGATGTTGATAATAGAATGGGGCTATGTAGATGATATACAAACAACTCATATGGACTTAATATTCTTTTAATTGTAAATCTTGAAAATTGAATACTTTCTCGATCATTCTTATCTGCTAATTTATGCTCAATCTTCACTTAATCAATATCTATTAATATAAACGCATAATACCTTCAGGTTTTAAGTGAATCCTCAGTTTTCACATAATTCTGATTAGTGTAACATGGTTTAAGGAGGTCGGGCACTCCAAAGAATTCACATTCTTTATAAATGCCATGATAGGCAGTACCTGCAAAACTGTAATAGGAAAATACTTCTTATCTGACTGAGTAACTTTTTCATTATTTTTTTGTCGGGGTAGTTGGAACTACCGCCTGTTCGTATGTTTCTTGTGGTTTCATTTCATAACTATCTATTTATTAGTCAAAAATAGATGTTGATGATGACATATTTACTGATAAGGAGTTGGTTTTTTGAAGGTTTGGAAATTCCGCCAGGACTGAGTAGCGATTCTCTAATTTTTTTATCGCCCTCTTTAAAGGTTTTTTTTCTTTTTATTTTCTTGTTCGACGAGCTATTGTGGAAGCCTCCGGGGCCTTATTCCCGGTACTTCTGATCTTGTTGTTTCCCTGTAAAATTCTCTTGTCAAAAAGTGGGATAGAGAATTATTTTTTGCTTTTATAAATTCAATTTCAAAATCAAAGCTATATAATAAAGCTTGACATATGGCAAATATTTGTTAAAAAGCCATATTTTTAACATCCTTTTTCAAAACATCTTTTGCTGCTATGAAGTTGACTCTTCATAAAAATTCTTTATTAATTAAATCATTTTGAAATTTGGTAATACGTAGTACTATAGCTAAAAAAAATTAATAGTACTATAATTTTTTTGAGTATCATTCCAAACGCCTGAGGTGAATCTCACTAGTTGTTCAGTGGATCATATGGAATTTTTTTGTATAAGTATGTCTCCATACCATATATCAGAGGGATCTGTTTCTACTATCATAAGGGTCTCTTAGTGTGGTATACCTAGATATGGGAGTTTTTGGACTATTAGTGTCACGACCCAAATCCGGGCCGCGACTGGCACCCACACTTACCCTCCTATGTGAGCGAATCAACCAATCTAAACCTTAACATTTCAAGGTAATATCAACATAAAGTAATGCGGAAGACTTAAACTCATTAATAAAATCAATAACTATTATTATCCCCAAAATCTGGAAGTCATCATCACAAGAACATCTATAATCAAATTACTAAACTAAGAGTATTCTAAGAAGCTAAAAATACATAAGAAGCTAGTCCATGCCGGAAGTTCAAGACATCAAGACTTGAAGAAGAAGATCCAGTCCAAGCTAGAAGCATTAGCTCACCCTGAATTTCCGATGTAGTAAGACTGGCTTGAGTTACCGTTGAGTCGAAGATGACGGCACGTTTGCTGCACTCCACAAATAACAAGAAGAAAAACATAAAAGTAGGGGTCAGTATAAAACACGGGTACTGAGTAGATATCATCGGCCAACTCAAAATAGAAAACAGTATATACCAAGTAATATCATAAACTCAACTATGATACTCAACATGTAGCAACAACAAGTACTATATCATTAACAATTACCATCAAGTTCACACATGAGGACTCAAGCCTCAATACCATACTCATTTGGGAATTATGTTCATTAGATTGAGTATATTAACATCTTTCAAGATCCATTATCTTTATTTCTCTTGTGTCGGCACGTGACACTCCGCTCCCTCATATTCATTAATCCTCTTGTGTCGGTACGTGACATTCCGATCCCCTAAATCTACGTGTCGGTTCGTGACACCCGATCCCCTAAATCTAAGTGTCGGTTTGTGACACCCGATCCCCTAAATCTACGTGTCGGTTCGTGACACCCGATCCCCTAAATCTACGTGTCGGTTCGTGACACCCGATCCCCTAATTCTACGTGTCGATTCGTGACACCCGATCCCCTAAATCTACGTGTCGGTTCGTGACACCCGATCCCCTAAATCTCTTTCTATCAATTCATCAAGCCTTCTTTCTCACCAAGGCATCATCAATCTCATTACTTTAGTTCATCAAGCCTTCTTTTATATCAAGGCATCATCATTAACAAGAGATTAGGTTTTTATCAAGATTTGGGATTCAATAGCTTCATCATGCTTAATATAATCACAATTATATAATCACGTTCATGCATGCATACAATTAAGCACATAGCAGGGTTTTACAATACTACCAATACATATCATTCTCTATTAAGAGTTTACTATGAAAGCATGAAAACCATAACCTACCTCCACCGAAGAATTGCGATCAACAAGCTATCTTCTCAAAATCCTTTCTATCCTCTTCGTTTCTCTCTCTCTCTACTCGTTCTCTTTCTTTTTCTGTCTCTCTTTGTTCTTTCTATTTTTCTTATTCAAACCCTCTTTCTTTTACCCTAATTAGTATATAATTAAGAATAAAAGATGGCAATAATACCCCACTAATTAACTTAAGGTTACCTCTTTTAACCCCCAAGAATTTGAGTTATTAATATAAACCCACGAAATATATAATTATAGCAGGAATAGTCCAAAACGCCCCTTTAAAACTTAACTAGAAATCCGACTCCAACTGGGATTACGCAAGCTGTGACGGGTCGTCGCGCCTGCGACGGTCCGTCCTGCTGTCCGTCGCATAGTTCAGAAACTTGATTTTTGGGTGAATGGCCTGCGACGGTCTGTCACACCTGTGACGGTCCGTCCTGCCACTCCGTTACAAAGTTCAGAGAGTCGATTTTCAGTACCCAATTTCAGATTTTCTAAGTGTTTGGAAACGAGACCCTGCGACGGTTCGTCGTGCCCATGACGATCCGTCGTTGGGTTCGTTGCCTCAGCCTGTTTTTCCAGAAATAAAATTTGCTGCTCAAAACGACTAAACAGGTCGTTACAATAGATACCAATTTACCCATCGTTCGTCCCCGAACGATCACAAGAAGGAAAACAAGGGCGAAAAGGAGTACCTGAATCTGTAAACAGATGTGGGTATTTTTCTCGCATATCCGCCTCCTTCTCCCAAGTGGCTTCTTCAACAGGTCGATTCTTCCATTGCACCTTCATGGATGCAATCTCTCTTGACCTCAACTTGCGAACTTCTCGATCTAAAATAGCAACAGGCTCCTCCTCATAAGACAAGTTCTCATCAAGCAAAACTGAATCCCAACGGATGATGTAGTTTCCATCCCCATGGTATTTTTTCAACATCGACACATAGAATACTGGATGTACTCCGGATAGCCCTGGAGGCAAGGCTAACTCATAAGCCACCTCTCCTACTCGCTTAAGTATTTCAAATGGTCCGATGTACCTTGGACTTAGTTTACCCCTTTTACCGAACCGCATCACCCCTTTCATTGGTGAAACTTTCA
Source organism: Solanum lycopersicum (assembly GCF_036512215.1). NCBI lineage: Eukaryota > Viridiplantae > Streptophyta > Magnoliopsida > Solanales > Solanaceae > Solanum > Solanum lycopersicum. The sequence continues at coordinate 23,778,996 of NC_090803.1, read as the reverse complement.
ACAAGACTTGTTCACCCTCCATGAACTCTAAGTCTCTAACCCTTCGATTTGCATATTCTTTTTGTCTACTTTGCGCCGCTAGAAGCTTTTCTTGAATAGATTTCACCTTCTCCATCGAATCTCTCAAAAGATCAGTACCCCAAGGTCTAACCTCGAACGCATCAAACCAACCAACGGGAGACCTACATCTCCTACCATACAATGCTTCACATGGAGCTATATCAATGCTTGAGTGATAACTATTATTGTATGAAAACTCCGCTAAGGGTAGGAAGCTATCCCAATGACCACCAAACTCTATCACACATGCACGAAGCATATCCTCCAACACTTGAATCGTTCGCTCAGACTGACCATCGGTCTGAGGATGGAACGCAGTACTAAGGTCCAACCTAGTACCCAATTCCGCATGCAATGTTTTCCAAAACTTAGAAGTAAACTGCGTACCTCTATCTGATATGATGGATAGTTGAACCCCATGCAATCGAACGATTTCTGAGATATAGATCTTGGCTAACTTCTCGGCATTGTAAGTCACCTTAACCGGAATAAAATGAGCAGATTTAGTTAACCTATCAACAATCACCCAAATGGAGTCATACTTACCCATTGTCCTTGGAAGACCAACCACAAAGTCCATTGCAATTCTCTCCCATTTCCATTCCGGAATGGGCATTCTCTGAAGTGTTCCTCTGGGCCTTTGGTGTTCATACTTTACTTGTTGACAGTTTGGACACTTGGCAATAAAGTCAACAATATCACGCTTCATTCTACTCCACCAAAAGTGTTGCTTTAGGTCACGATACATCTTGGTTGCACCCGGGTGTATAGAATACCTTGAACTATGAGCCTCTGTCAGAATAGTGTTGATCAAATCATAGACGCGGGGTACGCACACCCTTCCCTTGATTCTCAAAACACCTTTCTCATCGATTTGTGCTTTCTTAGCCTCCCCTCGCAATACTTTATCTTGGATTCGCCTTAGTTTCTCATCATCAAACTGTTTTCCCTTAATTTTGTCAAGAAAAGAAGATCTTGACTCCACACTAGCCAACAATCCTCCCTTCTCATTTACTTCTAATCTCATCAAGTCATTAGCTAGAGTCTGAACCTCTCTAGCCAATGGGCGTCTAGAAGCTTGCAAGTGAGCTAGACTTCCCATGCTTCCCACCTTTCTACTTAAAGCATCTGCTACAACATTCGCTTTTCCCGGATGATACAAGATAGTGATGTCGTAGTCCTTCAGTAGTTCCATTCATCTTCTCTGTCTCAAGTTCAAATCTTTCTGAGTAAAGACATACTGTGGGCTACGATGATCCGTATAGACCTCACACTTAACCCCATATAAATAGTGTCTCTATTGTTTTAATGCAAACACTACCGCAGCCAATTCCAAATCGTGGGTCGGATAGTTACGTTCATGCACCTTTAATTGCCTTGAAACATAAGCAATCACACTCTTCTCTTGCATTAGTACTGCACCCAAACCAGAATAGGATGCATCACAATAAACATTGAAGTTCTTACCCTCTACTGGCAAGGTAAGGATAGGTGCGGTAGTCAACAAAGTCTTGAGCTTCTAAAAGCTTTCCTCACATTCGTCCAACCATACAAATGGAACATTCTGCTTAGTCAAGTTCGTCAATTGGGAAGCAATAGAAGAGAATCCCTTGACAAATCGGCGGTAGTAGCTTGCTAACCCAACAAAGCTCCTTATTTCCGACACATTAGTAGGTCTTACCCAATTCTTTACTGTCTCAATCTTAGAAGGATCCACCATCACTCCATCCTTAGAAACCACGTGTCCCAAGAAGGACACTGCATCTAGCCAAAACTCACACTTAGAGAACTTGGCATAAAGCTTTTTCTCCCTCAACATTTCCAATACCATTCTCAAATGCTCTTCATGTTCCTTCTTGCTCATTGAGTATACCAATATATCATCAATAAATACGATCACAAAGAGGTCCAAATATGGCTTAAAAATCCCATTCATCAAGCTCATGAACGCAGCAGGGGCATTCGTAAGACCAAAAGACATCACTACAAATTCGTAATGCCCATACCTCGTTCGAAAAGTAGTCTTTGGCACATTCGTTGCCCGTATTTTCAATTGATGATAACCGGATCTCAAGTCAATCTTAGAGAAGACACAAGCACCTTGTAACTGATCGAACAAGTCATCAATGCAGGGAAGAGGATACTTGTTCTTTATGGTTACCTTGTTTAGTTGTCTGTAGTCTATACACATTCGAAAACTCCCATCCTTCTTCTTTACAAACAAAACCGGAGCACCCCAAGGAGATGCACTTGGTCTAATAAAGCCTTTGTTTAATAACTCTTGAAGTTGGGCTTTTAACTCTCTTAACTCCGCGGGAGCCATTCTATAAGGGGGTATAGAAATGGGGCGAGTACCCGGTTCAAGATCGATACAGAAGTCAATATCCCTATCTGGTGTCATACCAGGAAGATCTGTAGGGAACACATCCAAAAACTCGCGGACTACCGAAACCGACTCAATCGAAGGTACTTGGGTAGTGTCATCCTTGAGATGTGTCAAGAAAGCTAAACACCCTTTACTAACCATTTTCTTAGCACGAAGAAAGGAGATGATACGCACCGGATTGGAAGTGTAGTCACCCTCCCACACTAACGGATCTGTCCCAGGCTTGGCTAACGTCACCGTTTTAGCATTACAATCCAAGATCGCAAATTGCGGAGAAAGCCAAGTCATACCAAGAATTACATCAAAATCGACCATTTCTAAGATAACCAAGTCTACATAAGTATTGCTCCCCACAAAAGTTACAAGACAAGACCTATACACCCTTTCAACTATCACAGACTCACCCACCGGAGTAGAAACACGAATAGGTATGTCAAGTAATTCACAATGTAAATTTAGACCATTAAACTCATCTCCCTTTCGAAACCTCTTTGATGTCGAGGCCATGGTGAATTCATTTGGCTTCACTCCTTCCACCTCTACCACGAAATCTACCACTTCTTGGAAGGATTTTGTCGTAGCCGCTACCTGTAAGGCTGAAATCCGCAATTCTGACCTCAACCCCTTCACAAAACGACGAATCCGCTCTTGTGGACTGAAACAAAGTTGAGTGGCATATCTGGATAGTGCACGAAACTTAGCCTCATATGCATTGACCGACATCCTACCTTGCTCTAGGATCAATAACTCGTCCCTTTTCCTATCCCTCAAAGTCCGGGGGATATATTTCTCCATAAACAAGCTAGAGAATGAGGCCCAAGTCATAGGTGGTGCCTCCGTTGGTTGACACTCAACATGTGACCGCCACCACATTTTGGCGTTCCCTTGAAACTGATAACTCACGAACTCAACACCAAACCGTTCTACTATACCCATCTTGTGTAGTAGCTCATGACAGTCAACCAGAAAATCGTAAGCATCCTCAGATTCAGCACCCTTGAAGACTGGAGGTTTCAATTTCAAGAACTTACTAAAAAGTTCATGCTGATCATTTGTCATTATAGGCCCAGTAGTCAGACGTGGAAACGTGCCTATGTCCAATGAGGCATCCATACGAGGAGCCATAGTGGCTGCATGTTGTTCCTCTGAAACCGGAGGTGTTGGTGTAGAAAACACTGGAGGGGGCCTGACCCTGATCAGACAACCCACTAAGATAAGCGAGAACCCGATTGATCATCTCTGGGGTAGGTTGGGGTGGCAATTCCTCATTTTGCACTTGTTCATTCTCCCCTTCCTCACCCTCTCTTACAACTTCCTCAGTCGGTGGAGGAGTCACCGCCCTAGTATCAGACGGGATAGGTGCTCGTCCTCTTCCTCTAGAGGACGTCCTCCCACGACCTCTACCACGGCCTCTTGCCGCTACTCTTCCTCGAGCTACAGCCCCAGTGGCCGGCTCGGACGCTTCTTGTCTTGCCGACGTTGGTGTTGGAGCAGTTGTTGCTCTAGTTCTAACCATCTGCGAAACAGAGTGAAGATGGTCCGATACCAATTTGTATCACCTAGATACCAATTGGATCCAAGTAATAGCACGAAAGAAAGAATGGAATTTTCCTAAAGTCTTATAGCCTCTCAAAGAAAAGTAAAGGCGTCCCCCTACCGTTCCTTAAGACTCTACTAGACTCGTTCTTGTGTGATGAGACCAACGAACCTAAGGCTCTGATACCAAGTTTGTCACGACCCAAATTCGGGCCGCGACTGGCACCCACACTTACCCTCCTATGTGAGAGAACCAACCAATCTAAACCTTAACATTTCAAGGTAATATCAACATAAAGTAATGCGGAAGACTTAAACTCATTAATAAAATCAATAACTATTATTATTCCCAAAATTTGGAAGTCATCATCACAAGAACATCTATAATCAAATTACTAAACTAAGAGTATTCTAAGAAGCTAAAAATACATAAGAAGCTAGTCCATGCCGGAAGTTCAAGGCATCAAGACTTGAAGAAGAAAATCCAGTCCAAGCTAGAAGCATTAGCTCACCCTGAATTTCCGATGTAGTAAGACTGGCTTGAGTTACTGTTGAGTCAAAGATGACGGCACGTTTGCTGCACTCCACAAATAACAAGAAGAAAAACATAAAAGTAGGGGTCAGTACAAAACACGGGTACTGAGTAGATATCATCGGCCAACTCAAAATAGAAAACAGTATATACCAAGTAATATCATAAACTCAACTATGATACTCAACATGTAGCAACAACAAGTACTATATCATTAACAATTACCATCAAGTTCACACATGAGGACTCAAGCCTCAATACCATACTCATTTGGGAATTATGTTCTTTAGATTGAGTATATTAACATCTTTCAAGATTCATTATCTTTATTTCTCTTGTGTCGGCACGTGAAACTCCGCTCCCTCATATTCATTAATCCTCTTGTGTCGGTACGTGACACTCCGATCCCCTAAATCTACGTGTCGGTTCGTGACACCCGATCCCCTAAATCTACGTATCGGTTCGTGACACCCGATCCCCTAATTCTACGTGTCAGTTTGTGACACCCGATCCCCTAAATCTACGTGTCGGTTCGTGACACCCGATCCCCTAAATCTCTTTCTATCAATTCATCAAGCCTTCTTTCTCACCAAGGCATCATCAATCTCATTACTTTAGTTCATCAAGCCTTCTTTTATATCAAGGCATCATCATTAACAAGAGATTAGGTTTTTATCAAGATTTGGGATTCAATAGCTTCATCATGCTTAATATAATCACAATTATATAATCACGTTCATGCATGCATACAATTAAGCACATAGCAGGGTTTTACAATACTACCAATACATATCATTCTCTATTAAGAGTTTACTATGAAAGCATGAAAACCATAACCTACCTCCACCGAAGAATTGCGATCAACAAGCTATCTTCTCAAAATCCTTGTTATCCTCTTCGTTTCTCTCTCTCTCTACTCGTTCTCTTTCTTTTTCTGTCTCTCTTTGTTCTTTCTATTTTTCTTATTCAAACCCTCTTTCTTTTACCCTAATTAGTATATAACTAAGAATAAAAGATGGCAATAATACCCCACTAATTAACTTAAGGTTACCTCTTTTAACCCCCAAGAATTTTAGTTATTAATATAAACCCACGAAATATATAATTGTAGCAGGAATAGTCCAAAATGCCCCTTTAAAACTTACCCAGAAATCCGACTCCAACTGGGATTACGCAAGCTGTGACGGGCCGTCGCGCCTGCGACGGTCCGTCCTGCTGTCCGTCGCATAGTTCAGAAACTTGATTTTTGAGTGAATGTCCTGTGACGGTCCGTCACACCTGTGACGGTCCGTCCTGCCACTCCGTTACGAAGTTTAGAGAGTCAATTTTCAGTACCCAATTTCAGATTTTCTAAGTGTTTGGAAACGAGACCCTGCGACGGTCCGTCGTGCCCATGACGGTCCGTCGTTGGGTTCGTCGCCTCAACCTGTTTTTCCAGAAATAAAATCTGCTGCTCAAAACGACTAAACAGGTCGTTACAATTAGTTTTATTTTTTGGACAGCACTAGTGTGGTCTAATCCCTATGGATCTGGATTCTTTTTAAGGTGCCGTTAAACAGGCTTATAGACTTGTCTAATATTAGATATAAATTCATCAAAATAATTTAGACTTCCTAAAAATCTCTGGAGTTTTTTTGTCTATTGATTCATCTGAAAATTTGGATGAGAACTCTATGGATGTACAAATGGGTTTATAGGTTCCTTGATATTAATCATGGTCAAGGAATCTAATGGAAGTTTGGAATAATTTAATCTTTTTAGCACTTGCTACTAGATAATTTTTCTTAACAACCTTTAAAAAGGTGTGAAGTTGTTTAAAGTTTTGATCAATATCTTTCGAATATAACAACACAACATCTATGTAGACTATAGAAATATTACTATATTGATTAAATATATTATTCTTGATATTTTGAAACATAAATGAAGCATTTTTTTAGTCCAAAAGGCATTACATCCATTCGTATTGTCCAAAAGGAACATTAATGGTTGTTTTATGTTTCTCTTTTTCGGCGATTTGTATCTGCCAAAATCCTGATTTTATGTCAAACTTACTATAAATATTAGCTTTGTAATTTCTCTTAAGAAGATCAGGTTTGTTAGGTATGGGATACCTAATCCATTTTAATATCTTATTAAGGGGCTTATAATTGATAATTATCCTTGGGTTACCTTTTTCCTTATCCTCAATATTATTGACATAAAAGGCCGAGCAACTCCAGGGTGACTTGGATGGTCTAATAATATTTATAGCAAGCAATTAATAAATTTATTTTTAAAAATATTCTATTAATTTTGCGTTCATTTGAATGGGTCTCGCCTTAGTGGCGACTACGTTTTCGTCGAATCCCTCAATATAAGAAAATTCGACAACTTGTTTTTTCCTTTCCAAAAAAGCATTAGGAAAATCAGAACAAACTTCTCCTTCTTTTTCATATTGTAAGACTTTAATTTTAGCTTCTACTTCGGATTTTTTAAAGAGGATTGATTTTTTTATGTTTGATATCTTCTTTTAAAATTAATTTGTTGTGAGAGTAGATTTATTCTAAAGATATTTTTATTTTTATATGGTCACCTTCCCTTTTTTATATACTATTTATATATGGGAAGATAATCTTTTTTCCTTAGATAGTGGTGTAAATTCCATCTAGGGTAATCGTATGCGGTTTTAATTGTATTATAAAGGGAGTGCCTAGAATTGTTTCTTCATATATGTCTTTATTTATTACAAAATCATTTATGAATAAAATTCCATCGTTACATATAAGTCCTTTGTGGAATTTATAATTTATTTTAAGTCTTTCTCCTGTTGCGGAGAATAATCGAGTAGTACTTTTTTCAAGATACTTAGTTGGGATAATTCTTTCAATGATGCAATTCTGATCTGCATCAGTATTTAATAAAATAATTTTTTGGATAGAATATTTTTTTATTAATAACTTAAGTAATGGGTATATGATAGCTATGACTTTAACTATTGCAATAGTATTGACTCCTGAATTTATTTATTGAGTCATTTCTAACGGTTCTAATTCTGATTATAAACTTTGACTTTTGGTGGATATTTCTTCTGAAGTGTTAAGTTTTTATTTGATTTTTTTACTTTATTTCTTTACATGTATTAATTCTGTTTGAAGATCTTGAAGGTTGTTTCAGAATTTTGTTCTCTATTAGTCATACTAAAGTGTTTAACAATATGATTATTTATTTGTTAATTAAGAATTATATCCTTTAGTGCTCTCAAATATTTTTTCTTCCAGTCTTGATCTTTGATATGCTCAATTATATCAAAGAAAAATTCTTTATTACTACTACTAATGACATTGGTGGAGAGGTTTTGATAGGTGCAATTTGCACCCTCAGTGTATGTTGAATTATTACTTTTAGAATTATCTTTTATATCACGTTTGTTATCTCTACTATAATTTCTTTGGAAGTAATGTAAGTTTTTTTAAGAATTGAGTGTAATTTATTAATAATATTATCTTCTAGTCCTAACCTATTTATCGTATCCTTCTTTTTATTAGGGTCCTGATTATAATTAGCATGGTGTCCGTGTTTTCCACAGTTCCAACACAGATTAATATTTTTTATTAACTAATCTATATTTTCTTTTGTAATACTACTGTTCATCGTGTTTATCATTATAATTTTTACGACTATGTTTAGCCCTTTTAATTAAATTTTAAGTTTATACTTGTTTCTAATCTGGTAATATTTATAAAACTTATGAGATTACCATAGGTTAATTGTTTATAAGGTATTTTTCTTTTACACTTATCCTTTAATGTGCTGGTAAATCCAGGTGTAATTATAGTAGGTAATTTCATTTCATATGTCGTAATGGTTATTCCCATTTCATTTTAAATTTGATACTCTATGAGTCCATCAATATTTCATTCAGCTAATTCTTTTTCCGAATGTCAAGTATATGATAGACTCTCATTTTCTTCGTATTGCATATCCCGAAAAGAATAATTATTTTTTTTAGGATAATTAGAGATTATTTTATTAATATTATTATCATTGCTTTTAAATAAAGGATTAGTAATTTTTAATTGAGATTTAGTTTTTTTTTATTAATAAGAATATTTGTGATTTCAAACTTTTCTTGGAACTCCAGGAATTTAATATTAGAAAATTGTGGTAGTTTAAATATTGGATGAGTTTCTAGATTTTTAGTTTTATCATTGTAGGAAGAACTTTTTTTACTTTCTTTAGTGTTGATTATATTTATTTGAAAATGTATGGTAGTAACAATTCTACCATTTGTGGTTAGACTAATTTCTTCTAAAGGAGGAATTTTATGTTCAACTACCTTATTATTAGTAGTATACCATTTATCAATAAGTATTTCTAACGACTCATTTTGGTCGTATAATTTTCCTCTATATTCAAACCATTTTAAAAACTCTATATTAAATTTTAACCTTCCCATATCATTAAAACATTTATTTCTAAAAGTTGTTCTTTCTGATAGAGAATATCGTTGTATATACCGTTGTTTTTCAATAGAGTTTTCAAGACTAGTCCAAAAACTTATTTAAATAATTAAAATATGATTCAAAAGGTTCATCTAAATGAATCATGCCAATATAATTTTTAAATCTTTTAATGGATTTTACTAAAGTAGTATACTTATTATTTTTTTACAATTTATGGTAGTCAATATTAAATATTCTAAGTCTTTCACAAATGGTAGAGTAGACATGAACAATTAAGAGTTATAGTACAGAGTATCTAGCGGAGAGAAGAACACTATCCTTAGGCGTAAATGTCTACTTCAAATATTACTACTGGAATAATAAAATCTTTTTAGTAATTTTTGTTACCTTTTTCACAATTTTTCTTTGATTTTATCCCTTTAGTCTTCGCGACAGGAACACCCTCCGAGCCCGGCTCTACGACACATACAGTCTAAGCTAATCCAACAGAAAGTATGGGCTTGTCAACATCTAAACCGGAAATTATCTGGTTATCCCACTTCAAGGAATCAAACTAAGAGGATAAGTGGAAGAAGAACATAAACTACCAAACTATGAGTTTACCACCCCGACCGCAACATATGTTTCGACATCGTCCGGGGGGGGGGGATAATGTAACACTTTGAAATTCTACGACCTAATCTAGAGCCTATCATGAGTGTCTAAGGTCTTTGACACTATTTGAAGGTAAATAATAATAATAATGTATAAATGTCATTTAGAAAGTTTTAGAGTCAAAACATCAAGGAACGCCTATGACGTCCGGACAGGAGTGCAAAAGGTGTTATTGTTCCTCAGCCTATTTGACGGGTTTTAAGAGTCAGAATTTGATGAGATTGGGTGGTAAGGTATCTAACATGAATTAAAGTTGTTTTAGGATAAAACATTTGGGTACGACTCCCTAAGGATCAACAAAAGGATCCTTGAGGAGGACCATTCCAATTTGGCTAAAAGTTGTCTTGAGATTGTAGCCATCGACGAGGTGTAGCGACAAGGCGTAAGGAAATTGACGGGGCGTAGATGAAGAATTATCCTTTTTGGCAAGTCTTTCACCAAAACGATGGACCTGTTGGACGGTTGGTCCCAAGGCCCATCGACTGATCTAAGCCCCGTAGGTCGGGGTCTCGTAGGTCAGGTCTGCGATTTTGTGTTGAGTTTTAAGTTACTTCATTTAATTATTTAATTTGTTATTTAATTATGTAGGGGTTAAGGGAGGTCTAATTAAGTTATTTAATGACTTATATAAAGACCTAAGCCTAATTAAACTAACCTCTCACAATTCCAAAACACAATTGCTCTTCCTTCTCTCTACTTTCTCTCCCAAATAGAAGAACTTCATGGAAGGGATAGGTCAAGATCGTTAGGAAGCAAGGATGGTACTTTTCTCCATGATTATTCAACAATTAAAAAAGTATGGGATCCTTTCCCCTTTGGAATAAGGGTCTTTCCAAAATTGATTTCAAAAAGATGAGTTTTATGTGGGTTTCATTCTAATACGAAATTGATCTTTTAAATTATATTGTCTATGATGACTTTGTTTATTATACTTAGTTATGATGTATTATGATTAAATGATGCTAGTTTTTGATGAATTAACCTAGTATGTGAAGTTGATCATGAAATTGGTCTAAGTCCCTAACCCAGTTTATGAACTAGTGATAAATTGAGGTGTAGTGATTCAATTGACTTATTGTTGTGTTAGTTACTATTGTGTGATGATATTGCACCCATTGTTTGGTCGAATTGTATGGTTTATGGTAAAACCTTGGATGATGGCTTGTGACGGAGATTGGGATACGTCTTGTGGTCTCCAACCTTTACTTTAATTATAATTACATGTGTTTAGTGATGAAATTCTATTGAAGTACACTTTCTAAAAAAATTGATTAGGGTTGGTATGATGTTTAATTGAAAAGTCTTAATTTATGGCTTTTGAGTTGTTAGCCAGGATGTAATGATATAAGGTTGGTGATGAATTGTCTATGTGCCTTATTATGATATGGTGATGTAAATGTGCTAACCTCACATGGGTGAATTGTTGCATTGAAAGGATGTTCTCATGTAATTCCTAATGATCTAAAGACTATGACTATATCAGGAGTAGTCTTCTTTGACTTAAACTAATTTATGATAATTAATGAAAGACATTTCAAAAAGGACTCTAGCTTAGCACTAAGTGAGCTAGTGGTGAGAAATGTCCCTTCCTACATAGGGAAAGTAGGATCACTATCGTACTCATGAGATTAGAGACTATGATTCATGTAGCATAAAGAGCGTCCAAAACACATCTACTAGTTCTTGAACTATCTTGCCCCCATAGGAATACTAGCTAGTAGATCCACATAGATGCTATGTTCATGTTTTGGTACTACCTTGGCAAGTAGTCCACCTTCTTTCGGTGTAGGGTTCCATGACACCGGGTACCATATTAGCTCATCTGGTCTATGTCGGTTAAGGCAAAATGCTCCCAAAAGTAAAATGAAGTAATAAAGTAAACTCTAAGTAGGATGACCTAATGGGTTTGACTTAGTCTAGGTAGGAGTATGTGACTCTACCTATACATTGCACTAGTTAGCCTTGAGGGAAGTCTTAGAAGGATATTCTTATACGTTATGCTCTTATGAAATGAATGTTATGCTTATGTTAATTCTTCATGTTAATGGTTGTATTGCTAAATGTCAGTAAGAATACTTATGATGATATGATATGTGGATTTTGACATTATTCATGATCCTATTACTAGTTTGCTTGGTTGAGTGAGGTTATGGGGCTTCACTTGACCATTGCACTAGTGGACTTGGTGAAAGGTTATGGATAAGGGCCTTTACTTATGTTGTAATGTTCTATACTCATGAATATGCTTATTGTTATACTATGATGGTAGAGTTACATAGACTATGAGTCTTATTATGCTCTATACATGTTCACTTGGCTTAACTTAAGTAGGTTGGTCTTGTGTTGAATATACTTTTATCATTATATGAATCTTGCTTTGTATATGTTCTTGTATTGTGCATACGACTTTTCAAAGTAACTTGACATGTTTTTATATAATGTCCATTTTTAGCATGATTTGTGTGTTTTATGTACATATTATTCCATACTTAGTACAAGTGATGTGTTAACCCCCATTTCTCTCTTTCCCCCCCAATATTTTAGGTTCCGGTTGTTGAAGGGTTCTTGACGACCTTAGAAACAAGGTTTGGATCATTTCTCCAAATGTGGGTGTGTCCTCATATTCCGAGGATGATGCCTTTCTATCACTCTACCTATGTTGTTATAGTCCAAAGACAATCATTTCATTCATTTTGTTTCAGCATATTATTGTAAGGCCTAAGTGGCATTTCTACATTTGTGTAAGGATTTTGACAAGATTGGTCTATGTCATTTTGATGGTTTAATATGAGTCTTCCTTATTAAGACTATATTATGTATGTTATCTGTATGTGTCATAAAAGTAGAAGACTCTATAATATTTCTTATTCGAGGAGTCTATGTATACTCGCTATGAATATATTATTTGTCAGCGAGAGGTCTAAGTAAAGCTTATGATGTAGATACAGATGAAAATTTTTAATTTTCCGCACTTTTTAACCTATGAATGTTATGACCAATACAAATAGTCTAGTCATAGTGCTCTCCAAGGATGACGACGCCGGTTACATCTAGGGGATGCTCCCGGATGTGACAACAACTAGGGTTATGAGAACCATGGGTAATTAACAAAGTAAACCTAGCAAATAAGCAATTATCAAATAGGTTCTTGCATGTATTGATAATTGACGAGGTTGGGTGCTAGTGATGAGAATGTCAAGGAGATGAGAGGTGACCTAGTTAACATTGAACATAAGGTGGATGCACATGACACTACACTATTTTAGGACTAAGGCAACACTAATTCTTGACAACACTTGTAAAGTGTTGCCTAAAGTAGTTTTGTGTATGCTTTTTAAGTGTATCCTTAATTCTTAGTTTTTGGCCATGATGACATTAGCAATCATGCTCTTTAGTGGTATAGTCTACACTTATAAGTGTTGTCATATCATGATATAATTGGTAATACTCATTTACAGGTATGACTACACTTTTAGAGAGAGTTCTTTTTATAATTCTAAAAAAACACTTTTGTTGTAAACAATTTGTATTATGTGAATGTCTAATTATGTGGAGTACTTTCATGATATGGTTAGCAATCCTACTTGTGCACTAAGTACAACTTTCCCTTTAAATAAAGAGTTTTTCTTCATTGTAAAGAAGATCTATGAATCCTAAATTCACTTCAAGAGAAATAAGAAACTTTTTCTCTTCTCCCTACTTTCTTCTTCTTCTAAATTTATATAGTTTCATAACACGTTATTAGCACGATTGTTATATTCTTAAATAATTATGAAGAAGACGGAAAAAGTGCAAAAGAGATATTGCATAAGTTATGCAATAAGGTTCTTATATCTTGAAGGTGTGATTTATCTTTATGTTATAATTATTTATGTAATAGATCTGGAGGTACCATATAAAATAAATATTTAAAGAGATTTGTCGACTTTCTATACGTTTAATTTTAATCGTCTGGGAAGAGAATTCCTTAATCTATTAAATAATTAAATAAGCACAATTTAGTGAAAGATATATTTTCAATATTAATATGAGGTATGTGATCTATTAAACTATATCTATTAACTGCTAGTGTTGATCATAAGAAATCATTAGTCTAAGCTTTGTGTGTAATTATAATATATAATCATATTAATGATCATCAAAAGTGATAAAATTGCAATTATTTTCAAAGGCTTGAGGTTGAAACTCATTGTGGGTAAGAAAATGAATTTAAGTTATATCGCACCAAAAGAATAAGACGTTGGATTTACGTCCAATCGCACCAAGAGGGTAAGACATCTGAAGTCTTGATGCTTTGTGATGAAAGATGTTGGATTCAAGTCCCTCATAGATTTATGGCCTAAGACGTTGGATTTGAGTATCAATGCAGCATATTGATGATATTATGATGACTTAGGGAAATAATGAGTTTTTTTAATAAAATTAGTCATGAAATATATCTCGTTGAAGCAGATCCATTCTCCAAAGTGAATATAGCAGTGCATAAATCTCTAAAAGAAGACAATTGATTAAATGATGCACATGAGTATGGAATGAGGTACTAAGTTATCAAAATTTAATGTACTTAGATGATTGTGTTCCATTCATGAAGAATGAGATCCTTTGATAGATGGTAAAAATACAGATCCATTCTTTAGAGTGAATGAGGTGATAAGCCACCATGCTAGACGTTAAAAAGATATCAACCTTTGGTAAATGATGTGGTATCACCACGAATGTCTGTCTCTAAGAAGACATTTATTATACAAAAGTTTTATGTTTTATCTTCAGGCTTGTAATGGACAAGAATTAGTGCAATTGAGGCACATTTTATGGCAAATAAGAAGTTTACTAATTCCAATACTTTCTTAGTTTGACACAATTGTCTAGGACATCGTTAGTCTATAATGTTTAGACGAATCATGGAAAATTAAAATGGACATTCATGGAAGAAACTAATTTTTTTAAATGGTGAATTTTTATGTACTGTTTATTAGCAAGACAAGTGAATTGTGAACCATCATATATGAAAGTTGAGATTGAATCCTCTGCATTGTAGGAACGTATACAAATATTTGTGGACATATTCATTTACATAGTGGAATGTTTAGATACTTAATGGTCCTATTAGATGTTTCTTCTTGATGGTGTCATGTGTGTCTATTGTTATCTCATAACTTGATATTTGTAAAAAATGCTGGAACGAATAATACGATTACATGCATAATTTTCCGATAATCAAAGTAGTCTATTTAGTGATGGGATCATGACTCATCTTTAAAAGAGGTAGAGTAATTGAGGAAAAATATATTTGAAATGTACTCTCAGAGTATTAAAGTTGAACTTTTCTCATATAATAGTAATAAATTGAGAATTTACTAAAGCAAAAAGGCACATGACATAATAAACTTGGAGTTTACAACTACGAATAATTTATTAGTTGGCATTAATAATTTGGCCATCCCAAAGATGTGCATACTGAGTAATGAACATACATTGAAAAACTAGAAGATTCTTCAATAAATCTTTTGTTGTTTGTTCTCATGACAAGTTGATTGGATCAACTAATGTTGAGATTAAATCTCTAAATTTTGAAAAATAAAAAACGTGAATGTGGGCCCGTTCACATATCATGTGATATGATAAAAAGATGTATTTATAAGATAATCACATGTGCATTTGTTGTCAACCTATAGTTTGACATTCACAAAATTGTTTGTGCAAAAATAATTGAGTTAAGAGCACAATTTAGAATATGTAATGAAGACAATTTATCTTGATAATATTGATAAATACTCAAGATGTTGTGGCACTAAATGTAAGAGATAGTGAAATCTTTACTTGTGAAAATAAAGTTCCATGTGTTGATCTAAAATATGATACCGCATACAAAAGTAATTGTATGCATCAAACCAATAAATTATGATCAGATTTTATTTCAATCAATATGGTCAAGGACCAAATATTTTTCATCTGATTATTAAGGTATGTAGTATATAATCAATGAATATACAATGATGCACAAAGATAGATTCTCCAAATGATTGAGATAGATGTTAATTTGTCTAACATAAGAGGGAGACTAGAAGACACAAAAGAGTTGTAAATACTCCAATTGAATGTCCCTTAATGATAAAGTCTATGACATGCGTGAAGCATGATAGACTAATCAATCCTAAATAAAATAATCTTTGAAAAAGGGAGAGGATCAAAGAATCAAAATAATCATAATAAGGATATAATGTGCTCTTGGAGATCTTACGACATAACACTTTATAAAACCTCATGAGAGGGGTAGCTACCTAAAAATAATGAAGTGATGGGATCTTTATAAATTATGTCGTATTGTGAATCAATGCAAAATGATATATCGTTGACGGTATCTTTGATACAATATCACACAATTTTGTAAAAGATTATTATGATACAAATTCTACGACTATTAAAGAATGCTAGTGTAGAAATAATTATCAAGTGAAAAGTAGAATGGTGCATCTTGGTAAGCGTGAAACATATTTGACTTGCAATCTAGGCACTAGAAGATGTCATACATCTAACATTGAATGTTGTCACTTAACAAAATTGAGATGAAAATATCCGATGAGTTCAAAATCTAAAGCATATACAAATTTTTGAAAACTTATTTATCGTCCTCATAAGGATTAAATTGATTCAAAATGCAAAGAGCATATACACGTATTATTATGCAAGTTGACGACTAGAATTAAAACTCTTGAAGAGTTTTCAAAAGGCAATAGATTATTTGCTTAAAGAAGTAGAAGTAAGGAACTTGCAGAAATCTTTGATCCTAAAGGAAAGATTCATAAAAGCATACAGAAGAAAACATATTTTATCAAGGTTTTTCTACACTCATGAGCTCCCAAGAATGGTGATATTAACATGGAACATGTTTGATCAAGTAATACTACAACTGATTTATCCACCAAGTCTCTACCAACTACAACTTTTAAGAAGATGATGCTCAAGATTGGAAAACGAAGCTCCAAGTCTCTTGATGTTTTCATGAGGGGAAGTTAATACGTGACGTCCTCTTTTTTCCTCACAAGGTTTTGTCCCATTGGGTATTGTGTAAGATTTTTAATGAGGAGTCCATAATGGGTAATATTAGATATGTATACTCTTTTTTCTTCACTAGATTTTTTCCCACTAGGTTTTATCTAATAAGGTTTTGACGAGACACATAATCTAACGACATTCAAGGGGAGTGTTATAAACAATTTGTATTATAGTAAATGTCTAATTATGTGGATTAATTTTATGATATTTAGGAATCATATTTTGGGCGGAAAAGGGCCTAAAATACCCTTGAACTATTAAAAATGGTACAAAATTACCCTCCATCCACCTATTAGTCCTAAAATACCATTGCTGTCTACCTTTAGGTCCTATATTACCCTTTATTTTTAATGGTCACTTTTTAAATCCAATTAATAAATTAATTAATGACGTGTTAATTTTCGATTGGCCAGATTTTAAATAACCTAAATTAATTTAATAACCCACCCATTCCCAAATTAGACCCGCCCCAAATTCAATTAACCCATCTTGCCCACCTACCATCATCTTGTTTCGATCTTCCTTGAAAGATTACACAATTTGCTAGTATGTGTATGCTTGTTTTGTATCGAAATGAATTTGGTACAATACAGCATAAATGATGAGCTATGAAGAAACAATCCTTGTTCTGCTATCATGGTGTCGTACTGGAGTAGAAGTGTGAAACAACTAAAGAACACAACTTGGCTTCTGGTGCTTAATCCTCCACCCCCTAAAACAGAGTGAGAACAAAACAAGACATCGGCAATGGTTATTTCTTATAACAAAAAAGTCATGGGCAATGGTATTAGTGATTTAACAAACTTTGTTGCCACAGCTACAGTTTGGTTACCTACAAACTCTTTAAACTCCTTGTGGTTAATATATGGTTAATTGAGAAGTTCTGTTGGTGTGTATTATTTTCAAAGGACCCATGTTTTGATCGACCCACAAGCCTAATATTATTCGACCTACATTTGGGGTTTTGCAGATGAGAGACTTAACGATATTGTGGGAAGCGCATACTATGTGGCACCAGAAGTTCTCCACAGATCTTACAGTTTGGAAGCAGACATCTGGAGTATTGGGGTGATTACCTACATTTTGTTATGTGAAAACAGACCATTCTGGGCAAGGACTGAATCTGGCAAATTGTGTAATCTTTCAAGGAAGATCGAAACGGGATGATGGTAGATGGGCAAGATGGGTTAATTGAATTTGGGGCGGGTCTAATTTGGGAATGGGTGGGTTATTGAATTAATTTAGGTTATTTAAAATCTGGCCAATAGAAAATTGCCACGTCATTAATTAATTTATTAATTGGATTTAAAAAGTGACCGTTAAAAATAAAGGGTAATATAGGACCTAAAGGTAGACAGTAAGGATATTTTAGTACTAATAGGTGGATGAAGGGTAATTTTATATCATTTTTAATAGTTTAATGGTATTAAATCGTGAATGTACTTCAAGAGAAATAAGAAATTTTTCTCTTCACCCTTTTTTCTTCTCTTCTAAATATATTTCATAGCAACTTTACAGTTGTAGCATGATAATTTTTTCTAAAATTATCACTAAAATATTGTATCCCCTCTCATATATTTAACACTCCCTCCAATTATTAATTGGTCAAAGAAAAATAATTCATAAAAAAAAGCTCACTATACCTTTTTCCCCAAATAAAAATAGGAGATGCTCAATCAATTTACTCAGAAACAAAACCTTATTTCCATCTCCTTCACATTTCATCGCAGAAATTCTCTATTGTAGCTTTATCTAGTTCTTCTTGCTACAGATCTTGTTTTTACGGTACGTTTCTCTCTTCTTCTATGTCTTCGATTGGGGAAGTGGAGAAACAGTTCAAATCATTCCAACATCGTTTGGAGGAGTTGGGGAGACTACAAAAGCGGTTAAGGATAGTTTCCATCACAACTATATCCTAAAATGGAGGCATGTATATTCTTCCTTATGTGGTAGCAACTCTCTATTCAAGATGAATTTCAGTCCCTGCTCTCTCCTCGAGATAGAACTTCAGGTATGACTATTTTCATATCTATTTACTTTGAAACTATTTACTGTATATTTTGATTTTGTGTGGACAAAAAATTACTTAATTTTGTTAATAGTGTTACTTGTTAGCGTGCCTCTCCCTCAAGACTGCATGATTTGTTTGCATTAGTATTGTCTATTTGGTGAAAGTAAGTCTGGAAGGAGGAGGGGTT
Organism: Solanum lycopersicum; assembly: GCF_036512215.1. NCBI lineage: Eukaryota > Viridiplantae > Streptophyta > Magnoliopsida > Solanales > Solanaceae > Solanum > Solanum lycopersicum. The sequence goes on along the minus strand of NC_090803.1, from coordinate 23,760,129 downwards.
TTATTCCTTGTTTTGAGTGTATCAACTTTCTTTCTCTGCAATATAACAAATCTTGAACTGTGGAGAAACGGAAAAAAAAAGCTAGAATTCAACCATGCTTAGGGCTCTGTTAAGTGTTTCTTGAATATGTTGAATCGTGAACTCTTACTGTTCTTAGAGCCTGTTTGGCTCAGCTTAAAAACTTGTCAAACTGACTTAAAAGCTGGTTTTTGACTTACTTAGTTGTTTGACAATATTCAAAATAACTTATTTTAAGTCAAAAATTAAAAGCTGGGATAGGGGTGTGTTTTTTTAGCTTATAAGCTGTTTTAAGTTGACCATATTTTTACCTTTTAATATTTTTATACAATCTCCAAATTATCCACATAATCCTAACATCTCTTTCTTTCATTTTTTCCTTTTTCACGTTTGACATAGCTGCTGAACTTCTTCGTGTTCTTCCAATTTGAAGTGAAAATAAACCTTGAAGTAAGTTTAAACATGATGCATAACTTTATTTTTACTTTTTTTAAAATGAGTTTAACTAATATATCTACAAATTGGTTATATCTGTAGTCTTTGAGAATTTAAATTTCTGTTATATTTGAATTATAAAAAAGGAAAATAACGGTAAAAGGTAATTAGGACACTACGGCAAAAGAGGGGGATTAGGGAGGGAGTGTTAGAAGATATAAAAATAATAACAAAAAAAAAAGAGATAAGCTGAAAAATAGTTGGTGACTCACTAGTAAAAGATTACTGACCATTAAATTACTTGACCGTGTAAAAAATATTTATACCATTAATGAATACAAAGTTAACTCTTTTAAAATTATATCATATTTGTTGTTGATAAATCGACTATGTTGGTAAACATTATATTCATAAGTGTTTTAACAAATTAAAGCAAGATAATAATGATAAAGTTGATGATTATAAAGTCAGACGAAATTTTTAAGCTTCGAAGATGCACATGAACTAATTAGGTACCCAATGATGTCAACCCGAAAATATTATTAATGGTGCCAACTAATATTTGTAAAATTATTGGGAGCATAACTTTTTGATATATAATTTGTTAATTACCTATGAATGAAACTAAAATAAATCTTTAATCGTTCTTTGATCTATTCAAATTATATATCTTTAAAATCTATAACAAGTTTATATTCCTCTTATAAATAATATGTGATGAGAAAGAAATATGTGAATGATAGCAAAATATAATTATTTATAGCTGTAAAATATAAATTAATTAACTTTTATTATGTTAACAACTTTTAATGGTATTTCGGACATTTTGATTAAAAAAGCTGTTTATCAGCACTTATTTGCCAAACACATAAACAACTTTTTTTTTTTAACTTCAGCACTTTTATCCAAATGGATAACTGTTTATTTTAAAAATAAGTTTCAACACTTTCAAAAGTAGTTTTTTAAAGCTGCTTTTATTAAGCCCATCCAAACGGGCCTTAATTTTTAAGATGATTTGAATGACTAACTTTGTTTATTGTAGATAATACTTGAATAAAATTAAGTTAAGAGAAGTAGAATAAAATGGAAAACTCAAGATATTTGAACAAGTTTTGAGCATTTATTTAACTTAAAATGTGCAAATTGATTAGTTTACTGTACGAACAAGTATCATATAAGTTCTTTAAGCCACTGATAGTAGTTAACTGTGAGGATAGTTGTGTTTTAATTAAGTTTTGGCTGATTTTTGTATATAAATGAGTGCATGTATGTATAAGTATTAACTAGTTATGTTGTAACATCTAAATTTGTACACCTAAAGAGAACCCCGATCCTCAACTTCCTTCAGAAAGGCTATCACAGACGTCAGGCCAAAACAAAATCAGTTATATACTTTGTCCATGAAAATCATATTTCCTAACTCTTTATAACTATCTGAAAATGTCAATCATTTTTCTAAGTTGTAATTATATTTCTTATATGATAGTATCTCTATACAGCCTGGTCCCATTATATCTTTCAATATCTAGCTATCCAACTGCAGTTTATATAAGCTTCCAATCCAACAGCTAGAATATCTTTCTTCCTTCTCCTTTAATTCTTGATCTTTAGTATGAGCTCAGATTCTGCAACATCCTGGTGTTGTAGAGCCTACCCAAACATTCTAGTGAAGTCTTCCCTTAATGCAGTAATCAAATCAAATTCAGCAAAGAGACAATGAGCAGATTCCATGGTATTAGTCACATAAATGGATGCTATCAGCTTCTAAATGAATCCCCATCTTAAACAGTCTTCCTTTATTTAGAAATGTCTTCCCTCCACTTCCAACTAAATAATAAATCATTTTTTAGGAATTTTGAATGCAACCCTTAACAACTTTTTCTGATTCCAAACAGGCTTAGTTCAAAGCAAAGTTAAGTAAAGCAGTACATAGTTTATTATAGTTTTTTCTTCAAGGAAAGTTTTCTGTTGTTTTTGAAAATAGAAGCCATTGTGTAATAATTACAACATTTATTTTAAAATGAGTGGTTTACTTTTGTTTCATGCTCCGTTTGAGTTTATTATGATTTGTATAACTAATGAGATTAAGGTGTATGCATTAATGTGGAACCAAGACTTCATTGTCAATATACTACTAATCTATCAATTGTTGTAGTTCGCAAGTCTAAGTCAATTCCTCTTTTTTGTGAAACTTTTATCCAACTATAATAATGTGTGAACACTATATCGACTTAAATCTTCTCGTTTGTTTCATTTTTCCTCTACAAGCTTAAAAATTTCATTGTAACGAACACGTGAAAAGAAAAACCCGACACCTTAACTTGTAGTAAATTTTTACTTGTAACTACTTGATTTGTAATCAAACACAAGTTGTAAGGAGAATAACAACATCATGATTCTTAGATAAACGTTCACATGTAACCAGTTGATGTGTAGTAGATAATTTCTATTCGAGAAGTGCCTCAAGCAATGCATCGTCAATTTTCCTTTAAAAATATGGAGTAGGTGAGTATTGAATATAATAGAATTGAAGTATAAGTATCGGTCGATGTCTAAGATTAACTTCGCTTATAGCACCACTATGTAAATAATGTTTCCATTTCTTAACTCACATCTGAAACCAATATGGTAAATAATAAAAACTATCATTTCGAAATTGCATTGAAGTCTAATATGCATTATCTACCTTGTATATTCTAGGAAGGATTCTCAGATTAATCATATTTTCATTGAACATATGTATTTGTGGTAGTTACTTTGTTTTAATTAGTTATGTTACCAGTTTAAAAAAAAACTTTTTTTTAATGGCCCCAGATCATTACATATTGAGGTGTAGTTCATTGACAATACGTGTTGTGGAGAATTTGAGTTTGCCTGAGATGGCTAACAAAGAAGGATATAATTTTAGTGTTACATGGACTACTTTTTCTTTCTAGGATATATAGAGGAGAGTAGAAGCATCATGATTATTATACTTACATTCTGACGTAACTATTTGAACTATAAGTGAGTTTCTACATGAAAAACGCCTCAAAAAATTCATGAATTGTGTTCCATAAACAATATATAAGAAATTTATACATTGAATATAATAGAATCATACTAACTGCGTGGGAGTTTCTGCAGGCTACCATGGGTAGTTCCGAAGTTTCACTCCAAAAATTTGTACATGCCTTCAAATTAGAGAGTCACGTGGGCTGCAATTCTATCTTTTCAACACATATATCTTCTCTGCTACAATTTTCCTTCTTCACAGACAACCAAAAGGTTAAACTTCCTAATGTAGACCTCTTCATGTTTCCGCGCATATTTTGATTTCCCTTTTTCATAAGTCTGGCGATCCTTCTCATCTTTTCTTCGAGAGGGGAACATGGTTGGCAGAAGGGTTGTTGAGTTCAACAAATACCTCTATTCATTTTCTAGTATTATATGTAACATGCGACGAATCTTATATCTCTAGCTGGTCCTGATGCTGGGATAGCTTCTATTCCCTGGATCCGTGGTGTATGTTCCCTTTGACCCTGTGATTGGAACTAGACATTTTAAACATTTCTTAGTTATGTTTTGGGGAAACATTATAGTTTCTTGAGTCTTCTCTATTTTCACAGTCAGGTATCTGGAGCATTCTTGAAGAATCTTTACTCAAGATAGCAATTTACAACAATTTTATCCAGGTCCGCTACTCTTTTCATATGCACTAATACAACTTGTTGTCCTTTATTAAATTGTATTCTTTAATGCAATTCCTTGCACTTCTTGCTCCTGCAGGTTACACAAAAATCCCTACTGTAAGTAACCAAGTTATGTGGTTTTTTTATATCTATATATAGGTTTTATGTTTCAAACGCAAGAACAATTCTTATTAGGAGTATACTGAGTCGTTCTTCTCTTTCAATGGAGATATCATCAATAAAAATACTCCTCTTTGTTGTCTAAATCAAAAAAATTAGCTCATCATTATTCGCTGATCTTCTCTGCATTCTTTTGTGGCATTTCACGCTTTCCAGGACATAGCTATTTATTAAAAAGGATGTAAGTGTCTTCCAGTACTCAACAATAAGGTACACAGAAACTCTAATGACAAGAAAAGGCTTGCAAATTTAGAAAATTTACTTATTATGGTGAGTATGGAATATATTCTTTTTTTCATCGCAACACATTGATTTTCAACTTTTACTCTTTATTTGAAAACTTGATAGCTTATAAGTTCTCTTGTTATTTTTATTAGTTTGAAAAGGATGAAATTTTTGTACCAAAGCAGACCTCATGGTTTTGGTACTATCCTGATGGTTCCTTCACCACTCTCTCACCTGATCAGAAGGTAATTATAAACATTCTATGCATCACATAATCTCATATGTTTCTACATAATTCACTTTTTTCTGATCATAAATCAATCTAAGTTTCATTGTTGCAGTACACAACATTTTAAATGTATCATGTAATCCCTGATTTTTGATAGGATATACCCTGATCTTGATGTATGATTTGTGTATATTTGTAAATTATTTTTTCGTCGTTGTACCAGTTGTTATTGCATTTGCAGACGTAGGTGTATGATTTGTTATACAATGGTTGGATTTTTTTGCCTTTTACTCTGTTTCATATACTTTTCCCTTAGCTTTCTTTCTCTTGCCCTTTTTCCCCCTTGCCAAAAATGGATTATATGTACTGTTTTTCTGTAACGATTAACACCTATTTGATCAATTTCAATGTTGGAATTCAACTACAAAGGCTGATGCATGTAGGGCTGGGCATAATATGGTTCAAACCGAAAAAATTGACCAAACCGATTTATTTTTAATTTCGGTTTCATTTTTCGGTTATTTCGGTCCGTCTTGGTTTTAAATTTTTACATTTTAATATTTCGGTTCGATTTTCGGTTTTTTAGATTTGAAAATTTGGTTAACCAAAAATGAATTTTTTTTTTTTATATATATATATATATATATATATATATATTTATATATATATATATATATATATATATATATATATATATATATATATAATTGTTACGCCATAAGTCTATAACACATTCCTAATCCTCCCATGCGGCCCATACTATTATTTTCAGCAATCAGCCCATGCCCAACTACATAAATTCCTATTACTCTAACTCATAGGTCAGCCCAAGCCCAACTATCCAAATTCCTAACCCAAATACCCAATTACCCAAAACAATTTCCTATCAATTGATAAATGATAAATCCCTAAATTAACATCATACAAAATTACAATCACACACACACACCGACCAGTGACGTCGTTCGTAATGCCGCCACGCCGGTCAGTACGCAGACGCAGTCAGCCAGTCACGAGACTCATGACCCACCCTGTCACACAGATACGCAGGCCGCAGCCTGCAGCAGCACACGCTAACGTCGGTCGTCGGCTCGCTGCCACGTCGATTGCCACTTTCGTCTTATCATCAGTTCGTCACTCTCACTCATCTTTCAACTCTCAGCTCTCGTTTTTCGTCACTCGTAACTTTAAGTTAGTCAAGTCGTCTTAAACTCTCATCATCAGTCATCTCTCAACTCTCATGTACTTATTATGTAGTTCCTACTTTCTTTTGTTAGGTCGTGGGGCCTGATTAATTTTAAGTTTTCCTATTTATTCTCTATTTTAGGTTTTCCTATTTATTCTCTGTAACAAAAAATACTCTGGTTTATTAATATAAATATATCTCACCGCCGTGGAAGTTTACTTACGGGGTTTTACCACGAAATATTGGGTTTTCTCTCTCTCTCTCTCTCTCTCTAGATTTCTCATCTCTTTCTCTTGAAAGTTTTTGTGTTCTTCATTCATCTAGTGTGTGTGCGTGAATTTGATGCTAACAACTGGTATCAGAGCTAAGGAGATTCAACACGATCAGTGAAGATGGATAGTTCAAAGCTTGGAATCGAGAAATTTGATGGATCCGATTTCAGTTTCTGAAAGATGCAGATCGAAGATTATCTGTACCAGAAAGATCTTCACGAATCGTTGACCGGGGTGAAGCCGGAATCCATGACGGAGGAGAAGTGGAAACTCAAAGATCGCCAAGCTCTAGGGTTGATCCGGTTGACTTTGTCAAGAAACGTGGCGTTCAACATCGTGAAAGAGAAGACTACGTCCTGTGTGTTGAAGGCACTGTCAAACATGTATGAAAAACCATCGGCTATGAACAAGGTATATTTAATGCGTAGATTGTTCAATTTACAGATGTCTGAGAATGGATCCGTTTCTGATCATATAAACGAGTTCAATATGATTGTGAGTCAACTCAATTTTGTGGATATTAATTTCGAAGATGAAATTAAGGCGTTGATTTTGATGTCATCTCTGCCCGAGTCTTGGGATACTGTTGTTGCTGCGATTGGCAGTTCCCGTGGATTTGAGAAACTGAAGTTTGATGAAATCCGTTATGTTGTTCTTAGCGAAAGTATTCGCAAACGAGAAGTGAGAGATCTCTCAGCGTTGATCGAAGGGGGAGAAGTAATACGAAAGGCCAAAATCAACATGGTCGATCAAAATCAAAGAATCAAGGAAAATCACTGAACAGATCAAACGTGACTTGTTCGAACTGTGGAGAAAAAGGACACTTTTGGACGAACTGTACAAAGCCAATGAAGAAACAGAATCAGAAATTTGGAGATGACAATGATTCTGTAAATTCAGCAGAGGACATTGGGGATGCTCTAATCCTTAGTGTGAACAGCTCGGTTGAATCATGGATTTTTGATTCTGGTGCATCTTTCCATTCGTCTCCAAGCAAGGAGTTGTTCCAAAATTTTAAATCTGGAAATTTTGGAAAAGTGTATCTTGCTGACAATAAAGCCTTAGAGATTGAAGGAAAGGGGGATGTTTGCATAAAGACCACCTCGGGAAACCAGTGGACATTGGAAGATGTTAGATATATTCCTGGGATCAAGAAAAATCCGATCTCTGTTGGTCAGTTGGATAGCACGGGATATGCAACAGAGCTTGGGAAAGGTTTGTGGAAGATCGTGAAAGGTGCTATGGTAGTAGCTCGTGGCACAAAATCTGGAACCTTGTACACCACTGCAGGGTGTATAAACATGGCCGCTGTTGCTGAAGGTGCTTCCGATTCATGTCTGTGGCACAACAGACTTGGACACATGATTACTAAAGGAATGAAGATGCTGCTTGCAAAAAGAGCATTAGAGGGTCTGAATTCTGTTGATATGGGTCTTTGCGAGAGCTGTGTTATGGGCAAACAGAAAAGAGTAAGCTTCACAAAGACTCCTAGAGAGCCAAAGAAAGTGCGGTTGGAAATGGTCCATACAGATGTTTGGGGACCATCTCCAGTATAATCACTTGGAGGATCAAGATTCTATGTTACCTTCATTGATGATTTCAGCAGGAAGGTATGGGTTTACTTCTTGAAGCATAAGTCAGATGTGTTTGAAACTTTCAAGAAGTGGAAAGTTGTAGTTGAGAATCAGACCGGTTTGAAAGTCAAATGCCTAAGGTCTTACAATGGAGGAGAGTATGACAAATCAGGGTTCAAGGCATTCTGTGCAGCTGAGGGAATCAGTTTGATGAGAACAGTTCCTGGTAAGGCAAGGCAGAATGGAATTGTTGAGAGGATGAACAGAACATTGAATGAGCGTGCAAGGAGTATGAGGATACACTGTGGGCTGCTTAAAACACTTTGGGCGGATGCTGTGAGCACAACTGCATACTTGATCAACAGGGGACCATCAGTTCCTTTAGGGTTTAAGATTCCAGAGGAGGTGTGGGCAGGAAAAAAACTCAAGTACTCACACTTGAGGACTTTTGGTTGCACTGCTTATGTTCATGTTGATCCAGAAAGAGAGACAAGCTTGACGCCAAGGCTTTGAAGTGTTACTTCATAGGATATGGTTCTGATTTGTTTGTTACAGGTTTTTGGGATGACAAGAACAGAAAGATCCTGAGACATTATGACGTGACATTTGATGAGTCTGTCCTGTACAAGGATAGAGAGCAGAAGGTTCTAGAGATTACAAAGCAAGTGGGAGTTGAGGTTGAGTTGGAGAAGAGTAACCCCAGAAATGTTGAAGCAGATACTCAACCAACTTCTTTTGAAGAATCTGAAGTGGAGCAACATACACCTGAGCAGGTGTTAAGGAGATCATCCAGATCCATCAGGACACCAGATAGGTATTCACCTTCATTACACTATCTATTGGTGACTGATGAAGGGGAACCAGAGTCTTTTGATGAGGCCCTACAGGTGGAGGATTCGATCAAGTGGGAGCAAGCCATGGATGATGAGATGAGGTAACTTGAGAAGAATGACACGTGGGTGTTGACTGAGCTACCTGCAGGGAAGAGAGCTTTGCTGAACAAGTGGGTTTTCAGAATCAAGACTGAACCAGATGGCAAAAGAAGGTTCAAGGCTCGTTTAGTGGTTAAAGGATATTCACAAAGGAAAGGTATTGATTATACTGAAATATTCTCTCCTGTTGTGACGTTAACCTCTATTCGAATTCTGTTGAGTATTGTCGCATCGGAAAATTTGCATCTAGAGCAAATGGATGTAAAAACAACATTTTCATATGGAGATCTGGACAAAGAGATCTATATGCAGCAACCGGAAGGATTTGTGGTTCCAGGCAAGGAACATATGGTGTGCAAGCTCACCAGGAGCTTGTATGGACTAAAGCAAGCGCCAAGGCAGTGGTACAAAAAGTTTGACTCCTTCATGACCAAGAGTGGATTCTGCAAAGCTGAAAAGGATCATTGTTGTTACTTCAAGAAATACACTGATTCATATGTCTTTCTATTCTTGTATGTGGATGATATGTTGATTGCAGGATCTAGTATGAGGGAGATTAACAATATGAAGACAAGGTTGTCTGCAGCATTTGAGATGAAAGATTTGGGTCCAGCAAAAAACAGATTCTGGGGATGAAGATTTCTCGGGATAGATCTGCTGGCACTTTAAATCTATCTCAGGAGTTGTACATTGAGAAGGTGCTGAGCAGATTCAGGGTTAATGATGCTAAACCCAGGACTACTCCATTGGCAAATTACTTTAAATTGTCGAAGGAGCAGTCACCCAAGACTGCCGAGGAGCGTGATCACATGACACTTGTTCCATATGCTTCAACAGTTGGTAGTTTGATGTATGCTATGGTCTGCAGTAGACCTGATATAGCACATGCAGTGGGAGTTGTTAGAAGGTACATGGCGAACCCTGGGAAAGAACATTGGGAAGCTGTGAAGTGGCTTCTGAGATATATGAGAGGTACATCCAGTACTTCACTTTGTTTTAGCAAAGGCAAGGTGACTATACAGGGTTTTGTGGATGCTGATCTTGGTGGGGATGTTGACTCGAGCAAGAGTACATCCGGTTACATTTACACTATGGTGGAACGGCAGTGAGTTGGATGTCCAGTCTTGAAAAGTGTGTTTCTCTTTCATCTACTGAAGCTGAGTATGTGGCAATAGCTGAAGCTGGGAAAGAGATGATATGACTGACAGATTATCTTGAGGAATTGGGCAAGAAGCAGAGCGAGAAGATTCTTTACTCAGATAGCCAGAGTGCCATACAGTTGGTGAAAAATCCAGTCTATCATTCGAAGACAAAGCACATCAGAAGGCGATACCATTTCACTCGCAGGGCAGTGGAGGATGGTGATATGTGCTTGGAGAAGATAGAGGGTGCAAAGAACCCGACAGACATGTTGACAAAATGTGTTGATGTTGGGAAACTGAGGTTATGTAAAACCTTAGTTGGTCTTCTGTAGTTGTTGCTACAGATGTTGCGGTGCGGTAAAGATGTTGATGATGAAGAGATTTTTTTTTGAGAATGTATTTTTTGGATGACTGAGTCAGTCTCCAAGTGGGAGAATTGTTAGGTAGTGGAGCCTGATTAATTTTAGGTTTTCCTATTTATTCTCTATTTTAGGTTTTCCTATTTATTCTCTGTAACAAAAAATACTCTGATTTATTAATATAAATATACCTCACCGCCGTGGAAGTTTACTTACGGCGTTTTACCACGAAATATTGGGTTTTCTCTCTCTCTAGATTTCTTATCTCTTTCTCTTGAAAGTTCTTGTGTTCTTCATTCATCTAGTGTGTGTGCGTGAATTCGATCCTAACACCTTTTGCTCTTGCGCTTGATTTTATTGTTTGTTTCCTTATAAGTTGTAACAAAGCTGAGGGGCGATGACTATTTTGACTTTGTGAGGTCTGATCCTTGTATCTTTGTTGATTTTTGTTGTTGTTGTTTGTTTCGCTTTTGTATAGATGACACAAACTAGAAGTAAGAGAAGTGAAAGTGGAGCTTCAAATGAGACATACCTTACACCTCCTCTCCCAGTGAGGTTGAAGTTGATGTTGATACTTCAAATAAAAGAAAAACCATGGAACCTAGAGCTAATTATTGGAAGCATTTTGAAAAGTTCACCGATGAACATGGAGCTAGTAAAGCCAAATGCAAGTATTGTGAAAAAGCTTATGTAGCCTCTACATCATCTAATGGTACGTCATCAATGAATACTCATATGTGAACATGTCCTAAATTTCCTCGTGACACCGTAGATAAAGGTCAAAATCTAATTAATTATCTACCATCTCAATGGGAGCAAAGGAAGGGGTCATTAACACTTGGAAATTTGACCAAGCACAATGTAGGAAAACTTTAGCCAAAATGATCATTGTTGACGAGCTACCATTGAGTTTTGTTGAGAAAGTGTGTTTTAAAAACTTCATGAGAGTTACAATGGCGCAATTTCATATTCCTTCTTGTAGAACTGTGACGAGAGGTTGTTATGAACTATACCTTGAAGAAAAAAGCTTTTGAAGAAGGTTTTCAAAGAAGCACGTCTAAGAGTTTGTCTTACAACATATACTTGGACCTCTTTACAAAAAATAAACTACATGTGTTTGACAACCCACTTTATATATAGAAATTGGATTTTGCATAAAAGAATAATAAATTTTTGTCTATTTCTAGTCATAAGGGCGTGAATATGGCGTCTTGCATTACTAATTGTTTTCTTGAATGGGGTTTGGATAATGTGTTTACTATTACAGTTGATAATGCTAGTTCTAATGATGTTGCTGTGAAAGAAATGTCTAAAAAATTGAGCAATTGTGGATCTAACATTATGGATGGTTACCATCTTCATGTGAGGTGTATGACACATATCCTTAATCTTATTGTGCAAGATGGGTTGAAGGAAATTGGTAAGTCTGTCAAGCTAGTGAGACAAGTTGTGAAATAGATTAAACAATCTCCCGCAAGACTTCGAATGTTTAAAGAATGTTGTGAATATGAATTGATAACTTGTAAGAAACCATTATGTTTAGATGTTCCTACTAGGTGGAACTATACAAATTCGATGCTTGATATAGCACAACATTTTGAGCTTGCATTTGAAAGATATGGTTTTTATGATATTGGATACTTGAATCATCTTCGTACCTTATGTTCTGATTCTTCTGAAAACAAAGATGGAACTAGTGTTGCAGATGGAACTAGTGTTGAAGATGAAACTAGTGTCGAAGATGGATCTACTGTTCAAGTGTTGACTGGAAAAATGTGAGGTCAATAGTGATATTTCTTGAAACTTTTTATGTACTTACTTTGAAGGTCTTTGGTTCTATTTATGTCACTAGCAATACACACTTTGTTGAAATTGCTGAACTTAATCTTATTTTGAAAGAGATGATGACAAATGAAGATCGTAATTTTAAAGAATTGGCGGAATGTATGAATGAGAAGTTAAAAAAGTATTGGGGTGAACCACAAAAAATGAACAAGATGATATTTATTTCATCTGTATTGGATCCCCGTAACAAGCTTGATTATGTTCTATTTGCAATTGGGGATATGATTGGAAAAGAAGTTGGGGAAAAGCTATGTTCAGAAGTGAAAAAGTACATGAACAAACTATTTGAGTATTATGTCAAGAAATCTCCAAAAATCTCTTTACATGTACCATCTTCACGCACTTCATCTGACAATTCATCAAGTATATCTAGTGTGAGTGGTTGTGGAAACATTGTAAATTGAGGAAGAATGAGAACAAAACAACAATTTGAGAAGTATAAAGAAGTAAGTGGATGTTCAGGTAATAAATCAGAATTGGAAAGATATCTTGCAGAAGATATTGAGCCTGATAGTGATGACTTTGATATATTAATGTGGTGGAAAGTTAATGAGCCGAGATTTTCTATCCTCGTGCAGATGGTTCGTGATGTGTTAGCCATTCTCATTTCATGTGTCGCATCAGAATGTGCATTCAGCACAGCAGGTCGTGTTCTTGATCAATTTAGGAGTTCATTAACTCCTAAAATTGTGCAATCTCTTATTTGTGTTCAAGATTGTCTTATAAGTGAGTCTTTTACAATCAATATTGTGAAAAATTTAGAGTATCTTGAACAACTTGAACTTGGTAAGAATTTGATATTTGTATGAACTATATTGAAAATAATTTTGTTACTTGTGTTTCTTAACAACTAACAAATTCTTTCATATTTTTTAAGATTTTGCTTGTAGTGGGACTAATCTAGTATAATTGATATATAGTTGCAGCTTGTAAGTTCAACTATCAACTAGTGATGTGTGATAATGAGTAAGTAAAGAACTTATTTACATAACTTGCTTGATAGTTATATATATTCTATTATGAAATGTTGATCATTTGTGTAAACAGATCTATTTTCTCGCAGGTCCATCAATGTTTTGTTATTCTCTTGATTGCTGTCTGCTAGAACTTGGGAGCAATTGCAATGTAGGTTGCAAGTTGGAACGATGTTTTGTTGGATTTCTAAATCTATTTGTTGCTGGAAGTTGCAATGAGCCAAATAATGATGATTTTAGTTTGTAACTAACTCTATTTTAGTGATGGACACAAGTTTGTTGAACTTTCACAAGTTCGTTGTTGTGTTGTTGTCTTGACTTTTGATAGAGGTTGCAAGTTGCAACGATGTTTTGTTGATTTTCTAAATCTCTTTGTTGCTGGAAATTGCAATGAGCCAGATAATGATGACTTTAGTTTGTAACTAACTCTATTTTAGTGATGGACACAAGTTTATTGAACTTTCTAGTGTTGTGATGGTGTCTTGACATTTCATAGTTTTTTATTACTACTGATTGAGTCGATATCTAGTTATCACGATGGCCGTTTTATCATTTTTGTATTAAATTTGGTTAAACCAAAACCGAACTAAAATAAACCAAATCGAATTTATAATAACCGAACCAAGTCGAATTTATTTCGATTTTGTTTTGTTTCATATTTGGCCAAACAAAAAACCAAAAAATCGAACCAATATTTACGAACCGAACTAAACCGACCGAACGCCCAGGCCTACATGCATGACCTTCAAAAAAGTAAGTTGGATTTCTCTTTCTCATGGTTATGTGATCACATATATAAAATCTGGTTGTCACAGAAGTTAGCAACTTAAAGTGAATTTTTTTTTGAGTCTACTACTATTTCCTTTTAGACAACCAGAATTGACAAATCCTTGTCAAAACAATTATGGACCTGTTGTCGAATAGCCGAAATTTCCAAGGCGTATACAACACAATAGGGATATTCTTATTGAGGTAGTATTTTCAGGTGTTGTTAACCTTTGTTTGTAAATTTGTATCTATGGGAATCACAATCAAGGAAAGCTAACTTATTACTGCTAAGAAAGAAATCAAATAATTTTGATGTTTATGCTAATATGGCCTTGCATATGCATGTACCATGGTCAAGGGAACTACCAAATACATATATATTCATGTTCTTACCTGAATTACATCTGGTTTGACTCAACGGTGTGTTCCAATGAATATGCTTACTTTGCCATCATTAGTTGGTTTCAAATTTTCTCTAATTTTCCCTTTCTTGGGCAACATGTGTTGAAATAGGACTCTAATTGCTGGATGTGTTTTCAACAACACAAATTGCTATTTATTATTGCAGGAAATGTAGGATTCAATAAGAAAAGTCTAAGAAGCCATTGTTGCTATAGATTGTGATCTCACGGTAACATTTATAATATCATAGTATTTCTTTTGAATTTAGTTATAGAATAATGATTTAATGAATTTTTCTTAATGGTTGAGTATTTAATCTATCTTATGTAGGTTTCCATTTTCCGATTTTGGGATTGTATATCAGCGGTGATACGATGATGGGGATAATATGTCAAGGGATATTAAAATCGTGGCCACAAGTCAATTAAATCAATTGAAGTTGATGCAAAGTTTTTGAATATTAAAATTTTTAATTTATATTTGATTTTGTGGAGTTCATTACTAGGGCACATTTTGAAATATTGTTTCATTACTATTTGTTTCTAGGTATTTCTTTTCTAATTCAATTGCAATTATATGCATATTTGTGTTATTTGTCACTTAACATACCGCTTGGGATAGTATTTATTAATGTGTTATCAGAGAGACATCAATTATATGGATCATTGATAAAAAATACTTCATTTACATTAATAAAGACTACACTTCATAAATGTTGCTTTAGACAAGTATCAAAATGGTATGTTTGAAAGTGTGGCCAAAAAGGAAGCAAAGGCCACACATAAAAAGTGTTGTTACAGATCATAAAAAACATTCTCATATAAGGTTCTACAAGTGTAGACTTTTTATAGAATAGGGAGCACTTTTTAAGTGTGGCTTATAAGGCAGTCGAAGGTTATGCTAGTTTAGGCCACCCCTGTAAAAGTGTTGCCTAAAGTAAAAAGGTGTGGACTTTAAAAAAGGCCACACTTTTTGCTAGTTTAGGCTACATTTTACCGGGATAGTCGTAGGCCTTAAATACTGTAGTGTGTGGTTTCGGTTAAGCATCTTAAGTTACAAATGGCTCAAATGTCCACTATGGTGAACCCACGCCAAACAGACACTCTTCCGAATAACACTATCCAAAATCCTAAACATCATGGGCATTGCATGTCAGTCACTACTCGAGTTATTAAGAAGACCATTGATTAACCTATGCCGTCTGTAGTAGAAGAAAATATGAGAAAAGGCAAAGAGGTAGTAGAAGCTAGCGGAGAAATGGTGGGCAACACAGTAAAAGAAGCAGTTGTATTTCAAAATGTGGTCCCCATTCCTAGACCTCTACCACCATAACCTCATAGATTAGTGAAGAAAACTGATGATAAATACCGGCGATTTATCACTATGTTGAAACAACTTTCCACCAATGTCCCTTTGATAAACTAAGTTTATTACGGATATGGTAACTAAGAAGAGATCGGTGAGTTTTGAGAATGATGACAGAATGAAGCATTGTAGTGCTATTGCTACAACATCTCTTGTGTAGAAGAAGGAAGATCAGAGCTTTCACTATTCCATGTACAATAGGGTTGCTATGCTTTACTAAAGCACTATGTGATCTATGTGCAAGCATACATCTCATGCCTCTTTCAATTTTGATAAAAGTTTGGCTTGGGTGATCCAAAACCCACCACAATGCGGTTACTTATGGCTGATCGCATTGTGAAGAGGCCCATTGGTTACTTCAATCTGCCTGTGAAGGTGGAGTCATTTATATTTTTGTTCGATCTTGTGATTCTTGACTGTGAGTTCAATTTTGAAGTTCCCGTTATTGTAGGGAGACCATTCCTTGCCACCGGGTGTGCATTGGTTGGTATGGGAAAAGGGCAGATGAAGTTTAGGTTGAATAATGAAGAAGCAACTTCCAACATTTGTGGATCCATGAAGCATAGTGGTGAGCTCCAAACATTATCTGTTATATCCTATAGGGTTGAGAGTGTATCCTAGGTATAAATTGAAGAGCGACTAGATGTCGATGCACTAGCAGCAGTGATCATGAATTTTGACAGTGATAGTATTGAAGGGTTTGGTCTTTTGTGGATGCACTTGAACAAAATGAATATCGGTCAAAACCAAAGAAATTGTAGTTAGATATGAAGCATCGCGAGTCTCCACCCGCGAAACCATCTATTGAGGAGGCCCCAAAATTAGAGCTTAAGGCTCTACCACCTCATTTGAGGTATGTGTTCTTGGGTAGAGATTACACTTTGCTGGTAATAATTGCAGCAGATTTGAATCAACGACAAGTAGAGGGCCTAGTGGCAGTATTGAAGAGATCCAAACGAGCCATAGTTTGGACTATTGCAAAAATTATTAGGTTTCTCCCGGTATCTATTCCCATAAAATCCAACTCATGCTTGATCACAACCCAAGTATTGAACACCAAAGAAGGTTGAATCCACTTATGCAAGAGGTAGTGAAAAAGTAGATCATCAAGTGGTTGGATTCCTGAGTAATTTATCCTATTGCAGACAGTAATTGGGTATGCCCTGCTCAGTGCGTGCCTAAAAAGGGTGGAATGAAAATGGTACCTAATGATAAGAACGAGCTTGTTCCGTTGCAACCATGGACCAGATGGAAAGTTTGCATGGACTACCAAAAGTTAAATGCTTGGACTTAGAAGGACCATTTCCCCATGCCTTTTATATATTAGATGTTAGATAGACTCGCAGGCAAATGGCGGTATTGTTTTCTTGATGGCTATTTGGGCTACAACCAAATCTTTATTGCCTCTGAGGATCAAGAAAAGACCACTTTCACTTGCCCTTAAGGGACATTTACTTTCAAAAGAATGTTGTTTGGGTTATGTAATGCACCGACTACCTTCTAGCTCTGTACGATGTCGATATTCCCTAATATTGTGGAGGACACCATTTATGGTTTCATGGACGATTTTTCTGTGGTTGGATACTCCTTTGATTGGTGTTTGTGTAATTTGGTTGAGAATCTCAAAAGATGTGAAGATTGTAATTTGGTGTTTAATTGGGAGAAATGCCACATTATGGTTAAAGAAGGTATAGTGTTAGGACATCACATCTCGGAGAAGGGGATAAAGGTTGATCGATCTAAAGTGGAAGTGATAGAGAGGCTTCCTCCACAATCTGTGTAAAAGGTGTGAGAAGTTTTCTTTGACACGTGGCCTTTTACTTGAGGTTTATTAATGATTTTTTAAATTGGACATTCTTTGTGAAAACTACTCGAAAAGGAATGTAAGTTCTATTTCAATGAATCTTGTTTAAAAGCATTTGAGAGTTGAAGTAGAAGTTGGTGTTTGTGCCCATTATTATTTCACCATATTGGAATGAGCCATTTGAGGTGATGTGTGATGAAAGTGGGTTGCACTTGGTGTGGTGTTGGGATAGAGAAGGGATAAAAACCTTCATCCCATTTATTACGCCTAGATGAAGCTTAGAAACTATACAGTCACTCGACATGAACTTCTTGAAGTGGTGTTTGCATTGGAAAAGTTTCGCTCCTATTTACTTCGCACAAGGGTCATAGTGCATACGAACCAATCTGCTTTGAGGTATTTGATGGCTAAAAAATATCAAAGCCAAGGTTGATCCGATGGGTACTATTGTTGCAAGTGTTTGATTTTGAGGTAAAAGATAGAAAGGTGATTGAGAATCAAGTAGCTGATCACTTTTCTAGATTGGAAGATGAAGCTATGCGTGAATTAGGAAAAAAGGCTAAAATTGATGATGCATTTCCAGATGAACATGTATTGGCCACCTCTCAAGATTTGATCCCATGGTTCGTAGACTTTGCAAGCTATCTGGAAAATGATGAAGTCCCGTCCGACTTGTCTTTCCACAAGAGGAAAAAGTTCATGCATGATGTGAAAAAGTTCTTTTGGGATGAGCCTTACTTATACCTGAGTTGTGCTGATGGGATTATTTGTTGTTGCGTACCGAAGGTTGAGATATTGAGTGTTTTGGAGGCATGTCACTCCTCGCTGGTGGGAGGGCACCATAGTAGTATCCATATTGAGCATAAGATCTTTCAGTGTGGGTACCATTGGCCAACCATTCACCAAGATGCTCATAGATCGGTGCAAACGAGATGGAGAAATTTTGAAGGGGGCAAGAACTCCCATTAAATCCTATTCTAGTGATTGAGTTATTCGATGTATGGGGCATTGATTTTAAGGGACCGTTTGTGAGTTCTCATATGATGAAGTATATACTTGTGGTGGTCGACTATGTGTCAAAATGGGTGGAAGCAATAGTGATTCTTAACAATGAAGGAAAGAGTGTCACCACGTTCTTAAAAATAATATCTTCTCCAAATTTGGCACACCTAGGCCATAAGTAGTGATGGTGGATCTCACTTTTGTAATAAGTTGTTTAAAAGATTATTGAAAAAACATGGAGTTCTCCATAATGTGGCTAGTCCTTACCATCCAGAGACTAGTGGGCAAGTTGTGGTGTCCAATCGAGAGATTAGGCAAATTATGGTGTAAACGGTGAATGCTAATTGAAGGGATTGGTCAAGGAGGCTTGATGATGCTCTTTGGGCCTGCCGCACTGCATACAAGACTCTATAGGTATGTGATATGCTCATACTTACTTCTAAAATAAGAAGTAAAGCGGTCGTGTCAAGTAAATAACCCAATTAGTGAGGTTGGGATCGTCCCACGAGGAAAATAGTTTAGACTTAACTTCAATTTATTATTACTATTGTTAAGTCAATTACTACCTTGGCAAGCAAAAATGATAAAAAAGGGGGTTTCTATTCCTAAAGAAATGAAAATAACTAGCGAAATAAAAGGAGACAACTAACAGCTTCGAATGTTGGAGTTTAATCAATTAATCAAAGTAACTAGGGTTTACGTGTTCCCCACAGGTTCATAACTTGATAAGTCTAACTATAACAATTCTTTCCTAGTATCTTGCATGCAAAGTGATAAGTTATGTATTTCTAAATCCTTGGTCCGGCATCTAGAAAATTTCACTCCACACCTTGGTCCGGCTACGTGTGTTGCTATCCTAACCCTTATCTTTACCTCATATTAAGCATCGTATTCGACATTTGACTAAGTTATTACCTCGTACCAATCAATACTAGCCTATTAGATAGTATACACTAAATCTATGTTGATAATTCTTTTCCTATTATCTACCTCCTTGGTACGACAAGTAGCATTAAGGCAAGTTGTAACGTAGGCCATCTGTTAAAAAGACTTCTAAACGAAAGAATTATCAATACATGCAAGACACTATTCTAGAATTCTTATTTTAGTTAGGTTTTACCTCATTATTAGCCTATGGTTCCCACAACCCTAGTTATGGAGTTTAGTTACACATAGTCATAATTACAATATTCAAATATGTGATATATGAATTCATGCACTTACGTCAATGAGAAAGAGTAAAATCCTAAAGTTCACTTGATTAATCAGCAAAAGTCACCAACAATCAATAATAAAAGTCTCAAGATAATCAATAGTCTCTCAAAGAGTCTTAAAATAGTCAAGAGTCTCCCAATATTCAAAGGTCTAACAATGATCCAGAGTCTAACCCCAAAAACGAGGTTTTTCGAAATATTTATAGAAAATAAAAACCTAATTAAACAAGGACTCTATTTGCTGGAAATCTGTCAAAAAAGCGTCTGGATCGACGGACATCGCGACGGATCGTCGTGGTCACGACAGACCGTCATGGACTCCGTCGTCCCATACTTGATGAAATTTCTTCTACTTCACTCTTCAGTACCCTCGACGGCAGGTAAGGCAGATCGTTACGAGCACAACGGTCCGTCGAAGGTCTCCGTTCCAAAACACTTGAACTCTTAGAATATGGGTACTGGGGTTACTTCTCTGGTCTTCATGATGAACCTGCAGGACAGACCGTCATTGCTACGACGGTCCGTCGCGTTTTCTGTAACCCACCACTTGGTCAGACTTCCCCATCTTCTTTCAGCAGCTGCACTATGCTGCCACCTACGGACCGTCACAAGCTCCGTAGGTGGTCTCTTCTGCATTTCTTCGCTCAAAAACCTCCGCATTTAACTTTTGACAGATTTCCTGCAAATAAGGAGAAACTTATATAAAAATTAGCACAAAAAAGCTTTTGGACACACTAAACTTAAGGAAAAACCATTAATAATACGGTGAAACCACGGTATATCAACACCCTCAACTTATATTCGTTGTTTGTCCTCAAGCGATGCACTATGACTCAATACACAATATTTGAACAATAGTATCCATGTTTTATCCTTTGCGATTATTTGGCTATCAATCCCAATTAATCTCATCACATATATGAATGCTATCACTATTATGCTTGATTATGTGGAATCAAACCATGACACAGACTCACCATGCACTAACACCTATCCTCTTCAATTTCTCACCGAGGTGCTAATATTTCCGGTAATACAACTAGTGTCCTCACTTCAAAACAAAATCCTCATTTTTCACACAATGATTTCAGTTTGAGTATAAGGATTACTTTTCAACACTCACTCTCAGAACAAATTCACACTTATTCATACCTATTTTCATAAGCTTTCCCTTATTTTCACTGCTTTAAGTTCTCTATACAACCCTTAGGATCACGATAGGACTTTCTTAGCTTGTAACATAGGCTCAGGGTCAGGTAGGGTATATTAAGGTATATGTTAGTGACTTTTTTCCCTACTTAACATATCGGCTAAACACACTATTTTCTATCATTTTATTCTGCCTAGTTTCCCACATTCTTTCACCGTGCTATTTTCCCTTTTTTCTTCATTTGTGTAAGTGGCTCTCTTCTTTTCTTTCTTGTATATTTTTTTTCATTTTTAATTTTCTTTCAAATAATTTTTCAGTCACTTTACTTTTGTTCTTTCTCTCTCTTTATTCTTTCAACTCCACTTTCCAGAGCATTCCTCATAATAACCACCCTCAACTCATGAGTTTGCCATGAGTCAAAGTACACAATACCCAAAGTCAGGGACATAAAAAGGTTGTTTACTTCATTAGCCACCCTCAACTTATGCTTTTGGCATAAGTTGAGGTGCACATGTCCAAGGACGGACCAGGGCCAACACATTATTCGAAGAAAAGATTAGTTAGGGTGAAAAAGAAAGATCTAATTTAAGCTCAAATCATTTGTATCAAAGAAGGATAAATTTCATTTGGTTTTCTTTTATTTAGGCTAAAAATGGGCTATATTGAATAATGGCCTATGATCCTTTCCTAATTGTCTATTACAACTTACTTTTAGCAGGACTAACCAGGCAAGTTCTAACTCAGTACAAATAGTGGACTATTCAAATCTTCCTCACACTCACTTGACATCTCATCACTCCACCAGATTATAAGACACCTAGTTCGAATTTTAGACTTAGGGTCATGCAGTGGTGTACCTCTATGTCATGCTTAGAGCCACACATTTATCAATTACTATGCCTAGTCATGTATCATTTTCCATTTTATCAAGATATAATTTTAGCCATCATGCTCCAAAATTAAACTATGTACACAAGATATAGACATGCCGGTTCAACGGAAAAAGTAATCAGTCTTTCGGGGAAAAAGAACACAGGCAAGAAAACCCCAAAAGAGGATAGTGAATTGGGATATTCAGCCTTCACCTAGTACTCACTTTCCATTTACCCCACCCCCAACAAAAAGACATGCAATTGTCCCCAATGCATAAAAAAAATTTAAATACTAGAGTGGTAGGTGAGACAACCTGGGGCACAAAGCGCCGACGATCAGCAAGCTGGTGGGTCCGGTTCCCCAGAACCCACTACATCTGTAATCTGGACACCCTCAATGGTGTCCTCAGCATCAACACCACTATCAGCAGTGCCACACGCTATCTCCACAGTTCTGGAGCTAGACGCCCCAGTAGCTAACTCTTCTACTCTCATCTGACGCGCCCCCTCCTCAGCAAGAGAGGCTCTCCTCGCAGCCTCCATCTCACAGCGCTCCTTCTTCCGTTCTCGAGCCTCATCCTCCTCTCGACCCCTACACCTCTTGGCGTGCTCTCAAGGGGGAGGTGGTGAAATCTCTGAAGTAGCGAGTAGGGCCGCCATCACTGTGTCTTCAGCAGGCTCTACAGAAGGGGCCTCAGACTCAGGCACCCTAGCCTCTAAGATCATATCAATATCTACGCGAAGACTGTCGACCGCAGCCTGAAGGGTCGACACATCCACCGGAGGGGCTGGACGGGCTAGCACTCGCAACTCAAAGGCGTCCGAGCGCTGCTGAACCTCAGCGATCTTCCTCTCTGTGTGCTGGACCATTCTCCGCTCCAAGCGCTCTTCTGCCTTGGTAATAGACCTTTGCATCCAAGGCTGGATATGATGCAGAATTGTAGCCATTTGCGCCTCTAATTTTTGGACCCTAGCAAGCGGGACCAAAGCAGGTAAAGGGGCTGAGCGAGAGGAGCTCGGGGCAGTGCTACTACCCGGGATAGACTCGATGGGGGTAGTGTCTGTGGAAACCGCCTGCGTAGCCGTGCGGGCCTATGCTACCGTATAAGCGAGATTGTCACCAAGTAGAAGAAGCTCTTGACCGGGCTCTCTGCGTGGAGCCAACTCATTGGCCTCATCTCTGATGAGGCCAATATCAATAGTGCCCAGAGGGGTCTTGAGCTGATCAACGTGCTATATAGGCACACCTACAGATCTACATAGAGAAAATATCATGCACAGGAAAGGGCAAGTAGTTGTGACCTTAAAATCCCTCTCGTGCATGACCACCTGTAGAAGCCACACAAAATCCACCTCGAACCCGGCTATCATCGCCGCCATCAGTACTGCTCGATCCCATGTGACGATATTATTAGCAGCTGTAGGGGAAAGGCAGTGGAGGACAATTAACCACAAAAACTTCGCCGTGAAAGTCAGGTTGGCCTTCTTGATGGCCCTCTTCAGCTCAGTCACCCAGTCGGCACCCTCTCGATCAACGGACAAGTGCAGGGCCATCCACTTTTTGGTGGTCTCTCTCAGCGATGGCTCACGCTGAAATTGGTTATCTTTTACAATCTGCCATCGATATTCAAACTCGGCATGAGAGGGGTCTGATTAGCATCAACATTCTCTCCGTATAGAAACTGGTGGATAACAGACAAGGAGATATCAACCGGTACGCCACGTACTCGGACCTGCTCCAGTGGGGCCTGTTTGGCAGGGGCAGCCCGCCTATAAATCTGCAATCGGAGAGTCTCTACATAGGATGCGTAGAACTCTCGGACCAGCTCTTCATTATAACGTCCCAACAGACGTGCTGTCAACTCCAGTCGATATATGGTGAAGAGATTGAGGATCTCAGGCATCGTCGGGATACTTCGCATGAGGACCCACCGCTCCAATGTAAGTTTCCGAGTCATAACTCCTTTTTCATTCAGGAACTTTTCATCGGAATAGACTTGAAACTGCCCGTCGATACACCACCGGTTGGGCTGGTCAGTAACCGGGGTGAGAGCACGAGCTGGTGAACCGAGTGTGGATTCCGAACTATCAACCTCATCAGATGAAACCGACGCTACAGCGTTGGCGGGTGCGGGAAATTCAGCAGATCTGGAGGCTTCCTTCGGCCACGAAACTCCTAAGGATCCAGACACTCCTTCTTCATTAGTGGCTAACCCAGAAGGTGTGCCGGTCAGTGTGCGCTCCTCATCAGACTAGGAGGCAGTGACTACGCCGGACGCCACCTTTTTGGGTGTGGCTCTAGAAGCACGGGATGGGGTGGAAGTTCCTGGGGGCACATACTCGGGGTCACGCTCATCATCAGAGTGAATGACCAGGCAGGCATACGGGGTGACAAACTTCGATCGCCCGTGTGCATAGACTCGATCTTGTTTTGGTGCCATAGTAGATAGTACCTGTAAAGGATCAATATTAGTACTAGAAGGAGTAAACAAGACAAGCAAAACCACAAAAAATAAATAAATAAAAATTAAAATAAAATGACATTGCTATAGTAACAGTGAAACACAACGGACCAGGTGATGGTTCGTCGTGAGGACGACGGATAGTCATGGGGTCCTTCATGTCTTACTTAGACTATATTTATATGGAGAACCCTGAAGGAGAGTCTCTGACAAGTATGATAGTATGTGCAGGATGGACTGTCATAGGTACTACGGTCTGTCGTAGGTGTCCATCAGAGGACACTTTTAAAAAAATATGGAGACCATTAGGAGAGGGGTCTCTGACCATCGAAACGGTCATGCAGGACGGACGGTCACAGGTACAACTATCCATCGTAGGTGTCCTTTAGAGGACAGTTGAAAGAAATATGGAGACCCTAGGAGAGGGGTCTCTGACCGTCATGACAGTCATGTAGGACGGATCGTCGAGGCTATGACAATCCGTCGTAGTTGTCCATTTGAGGACACTTTGAAAATTAGAGAGAGACCCTTAGGAAAATGTTCTCTGACAACCAGAACGGTTGTGCAAAACGGGCCGTCATAGGTATGACGGTCCATCGCATGTGTCCGTGAAGGATACTTAGAAAAAGTGAGAGACCCTTAAGAATAGGGTCTCTGACAACCAGAACGGTTGCGTAGGACGAACCGTCGCGGGAATAACTGTCCGTCACATGTGGCCGTTGGTGGACACTTGGAGAAAAATTGGACAGTGAAGTATTAGGGCGGTTGGAACGAACCCAATGACGGTCCATCGTAAATACGACGGTCCGTCATCGGGGTCTCGTTCTGTAACTCAATGACAGAACTGGAGATGCCCCATTCATCCCCTATGACCCAAATCGAATTGGTAGTGTTTTGACCTACATTTGTTTAGCCCGAATACCTAGTAAACTAGCAATGCTAAGGCAATAATTTCTAGGGTTTTAACACGGCAATTTAGGGAATTTTTTAACCTAGGTCAGACAAAATTTGATAAAGAATGAACGTATCAAGAAAAACTAGACTACTACTAATTGATAAACAAAAATGCAATATAAATGAGTAGAAATTAGAGACACATACCTGAGAATTTGAGAAAAACAAGAGGAAAAGGTACTTGATGATTAAGTAGACACCCACAACAGCAACTCTCCGACTAGCAGATGATGACTGTTAAGATTTTAGCAGAGATGATTTTGGAAGTTGAAAAGGGAGGGAAATAGGAGGAAGAGTGAGGGAATGGGGTGAAATAAAGTGTTGGGGGTTTTAAATGTAGACTTTTTTAAAAAAACCCTAGTGGGGTCGGGTACGCCTCATTAATGACGCGACGATTCCACGATGACGGTCCGTATCATTTGTGGCGGTTCGTCGTTGGTTCCGTCGCGTGTGCCCTAGATTCAAAATAACAGAAAGATGTACCTGGCACGATGGATTCATGTGACGGTCCGTCACAGTTGACACGGTCTGTCGCTGTATCGTCAGTGACTGCTGTAGAGTAATTTTCTGCCAAATTTCCTGGTGATGTGCCTGCAAATTTAAAACCCATTAGTAGAAAATGCTACCATTACTTGAAAGAAAAATTATAAGTATTGGGTTGCCTCCCAACAAGTGCCTGATTTAACGTCGCGGGACGAAGGAGGACACTTGATTACTTAGCCTTCATCAAGATTGTATGCCTCTATCACTTTATTCACTAATGCAGTATGCCTAAAATAGAGTTTTATTCGTTCTCTATTCATCTTAAACCGCACTCCCTCCTTCGTTTTTAGCTCAACCGCTCCATGAGGGAATACTTGGGTGATAAAGTAAGGGCCAGTCCGTTTGGACTTGAGCTTGCCCGGAAGACAAGGCAACTCAGATCTTTCTAAAAGCACCAAATCCCCAACCATAAACTCTTGTTTTGCACTTTTTTGTTAATTCTCCTTCTTCATCTTTTCTTTGTGGGATATGGCGGATACCAATTGGAGCGAACTACTCTGCCTCATGGTCCTCCAAACGTTGAAGGTCGCTTCTTCATTATTCAATAGAAATTTCATCTGCCCCTTTTCCATATCAACTAAGGCTCTACCTGTAGCAAGGAATGGCATCCCAAGAATAATAGGTACTTAAAAAGTGACTTCACAATCAAGAATAACAAAATATACCGGAAATATGAATGACTCCACTCTTTCTAGCACATCATGGAGTATCCCTATAGGCCTTTTCACTGTTCGATCAGCCAACAGTAGCCGCATCACAGTGGGTTTTTGGTCACCCAAACCGAACATCTTGCAAATCGAGAGGGGCATGAGATTTGTGCTTGCCCCCAGATCACATAATGCTTTCGCAAAATCTAATGACCCGACTGTACAAGGAATAGTGAAAGCACCCGGATCTTCTTTCTTTTGTACGAGAGATCTTGTAGCAATAGCACTACAATGCTGCAGTCGATCATCATCCTCGAAAGTGACCGATCTTTTCTTTGTAACCAGATCTTTCATAAACTTGGCATAACCGGGCATTTGTTCAAGAGGTTCTACCAAAGGGACATTGATAGAAAGCTGCTTCAGCATTGTTATAGAATGCCGATATTTACCATCCTCGATCTTTTTCACTAATCTCTGAGGGAAGAGTGGTGGTGGCCTAGGCATGGGAATTACCTTCATAGGGACTTCTACATCTTTTCCAGTGCTCTCTTCTACTTTACCACTACCCTTTACCATCTTATCATCATCCTTTCTAACTTTTTCCTCATTAGACGGCATAAGTGGGTTAATGGTTTGCTTACCACCACGAGTAGTGATTGCCATACAGTGTGCATCATTTTTGGATTTTGGACAGTGTTGCTAGGAAAGTGCCCAGTTGCCGTGTGTTCACAATCGCAGATACTTGGGCCATTTGCAACTCGATTTGCTTAATCGATATTGCATATATATCGACTTTTTGCCCAATACATGCTAAATCATACCTTAGTTCTTTATTGAGCTCATCACTAGCATCAAACCTCCTTATCATTTTGTGCAACATATCCTCAACTTGCGCCATACTATCTCCACCATCCCTAGGAGTAACTTCACGATTTTGAGGAGGGACATATGGCCCATTCCTATCATTTCTGTTATCGTAGTTACCCCTGTTGATGTTTTTGTCGCGGTTGTATTTTCCATCTCACACATAATGACCCTCACGGTTATATTTACCATAGATCCGACCTTGGTTCCCTTGACCTTGGCGCCAATTATCCTGATTTGAGCCTTGAGCGCTCAGTCTAAAACCCCCCGTCTGCTCATTTACTACATAGGAGTCCTCCGGAGGTGGTGGTTTAGGCAAGTAGTTAACTGCATTTATTTTTTCTGCACCCCCAGTGATATCTTTTAGTACCAACCCAAGCTCTGTTCTCATATGAGCCATTTCATCACGAATCTCGTCTATGGCTGGGTTGTGAGTGGACTTAACTACGAAGGTATTTCTCCTGGTATTTAATTTGTCAGCAATCTCAGCATAAGGACACTCCCCATAAGATCCACCTGCTATAGTGTCCAACACCGCTTTATTATTATCATCCTATCCCCGGTAGAAGTATTCCTTCAGTGACTCATCATCTATACGGTGATTTGAGACATTTCTCAAGAACGAGGTGAATCTATCCCAAGCACTACTAACTGACTCTCCTGGTAGTGCCACAAAGTTGTTCACTCTGTCTTTGTGGTTTAGTTTCTTGGAGACCGGATAGTAGTGTGCTAAGAAAACATCCCTTAGTTGGTTCCAAGTGAAAATTGAGTTGTAAGGGAGCTCAGTGAAGCATATAGCAGCCTCTCACGTCAGTGAGAGAGGAAACACTCTAAGCCCTATTACATCCAATTCCAAGTAAGGCCTCCCTACACAGCTTTTACACACTGCCCTTACCTTAGCTATATGGGCATGTGGATCCTCAGAAGGTAGACCTGAAAACAAACCTCTAGCAGTGAGCATTTGCATCAGGCTACTAGTTACCAGGAAGGTGTTGCCTCGTGTTTCAGGGGGCAAGATAAGTGGCCGATCGGAGTCTGCTATGTTATCATCGCCTCAGTACTATGCTTGGGGCCGTGGAGCGGGATTTTGTCCCCTCTGTTGGCATTCACCCGGAGCATCAGGTAACAACTGACCATGAACATCAACCGGAGCTGGTATGTTCTGGTTTGGATCATCATCATTAATTCCCAAGTTTACATTCATGTTGCGTAGTGTACGCTGTAATTCATGATCGTAGGGAAACAAGAGTTCTCTTTCCCTTCGTGTATTTGGCATACAAGGTGGGTGGTTCTGCACGAATCAAAAACAATAAAAAAAGTAAAATCAATAAAATATCAACTAAACTATTGTAATAAGTTTAAGTTAATCTAAAATCTACTTTCCCCGGCAACGGCGCCAAAATTTGATACGCCCAAACTTATTTCTCAAATAAGAAGTAAAGCGGTCGTGTCATGTAAATAATCCAACTAGTGAGGTTGGGATCTTTCTCACGAGGAAAATAGTTTAGACTTAACTACAATTTATTACTACTATTGTTAAGTCAATTACTTCCTTGGCAAGCAAAAATGAAAAAAGGGTTTCTATTCCTAATGAAATGAAAATAACTAGCGAAATAAAATGAGAAAACTAACAGCTTCGAATGTTGGAGTTTAATCAATTAATCAAAGTAACTAGGGTTTACGTGTTCCCCACAGGTTCATAACTTAATAAGTCTAACTATTACAATTCTTTCCTAGTATCTTGCATGCAAAGTGATAAGTTATGTATTTCTAAATACTTGGTCCGGCATCTAGAAAATTTCACTCCGCACCTTTGTCCGGCTACGTGTGTTGCTATCCTAACCCTTATCTTTACCTCATATTAAGCGTCGTATTCGATATTTGACTAAGTTATTACCTCGTACCAATCAATACTAGCCTATTAGATAGTATACACTAAATCTATGTTGATAATTCTTTTCCTATTATCTACCTCCTTGGTACGACAAGTAGCGTTAAGGCAAGTTCTAAGGTTGGCCATCCGTTAAAAAGACTTGTAAACGAAAGAATTATCAATATACGCAAGACAGTATTCTAGAATTGTTATTTTAGTTAGGTTTTACCTCATTATTAGACTATGGTTCCCAAAACCCTAGTTATGGAGTTTAGTTACCTATAGTCATAATTACAATATTCAAATATGTGATATAAGAATTCATGCACTTACTTCAATGAGAAAGAGTAGAATCCGAAAGTTCACTTGATTAATCAGCAAAAGTCACCAACAATAAATGGTAAAAGTCTCAAGATAATCAATAATCTCTCAAATAGTCTACAAAATAAACAAGAGTCTCCCAATATTCAAAGTTCTAACAATGATCCAGAGTCTAACCCCAAAAAATGAGGTTTTTCAAACTATTTATAGAAAACAAAAACTTAATTAAACAAGGACTCTATTTGCTGGAAATCTGTCAAAAACGCGTCTTGATCGACGGACATCGCGACGGATCTTCCTGGTCACGACGGACCGTCATGGACTCTGTCGTCCCATACTTGATGAAATTTTTTCTGTTGCTCTCTTCATTACCCTCGACGGCAGGTATGATGGATCGTTACGAGCACAACGGTCCGTTGAGGGACTCCTTTCCAAAACACTTAAACTCTTGGAATATGGGTACTGAGGCTACTTCTCTGATCTTCATGACTAACCTGCAGGACGGACCGTCATGGGTATGACGGTCCGTCACATTTTCCGTAACCCCACACTTGGTCAGACTTCCCCATCTTCCTTCAGCAGCTGCACTACGCTGCAACCTACAGACCGTCATAAGCATGACGGACCGTCACAAGCTCCGTAGGTGGTCTATTCTGCATTTCTTCACTCAAAAACCTCCGCATTCATCTTTGGACAGATTTCCTGCAAATAAGGAGAAACTTATATAAAAATTAGCACAAAAAGGCTTTTGGACTCACTAAACTTAAGGAAAAAGTATTAATAATACCGTGAAACCACTGTATATCAGTATGTCTTCATACCAACTTATATATGGGAAGACTTGTCACTTGCCAATCCAGTTAGAGCAGAAATCATTGTTGGCAAAGAAGAAATTGAAGATTGATTGGTCTGAAGCGGCATACCGAAGACTAAATGAGTTGAATGAGCTTGATGAGTTCCGCCAAAAATCCTATAAAAGTTTAGCCATTTACAAAGACAAGATGAAAACGTATCAGGACCAATGGATTAAAAAGTGAGAATTTTCAGTTTGTGATTTTGTGCTGCTACTCAACTCTAGGCTACACTTGTTTATGGGCGAACTCAAGTCCAGGTTGACGGGGGCATTCCTTATCACTAATGTATTTTCACATGAAGTGGTTGACTTGGAGAATAAAGAAGGCACAAAGTTCATAGTCAACGGGCAAAAGATAATGATATAGTTGGGTCATGCGGAGAGTGTCCATGATGTGGTTAATGACAATCATCTTGGAGAAGTATAAGTAATCAAGGATCCTGCATCGTGCAACGATGTTAAATCAAGAGCTTCTTTGGAGGTAACCTAAGGTGTATCCTCTAGCCAATGATAGGTTTTATTTTCTTTGTATAGTCATTTTTGTGTGTCGTTTTGTTGTTGGTCTTCTTTGTGTACTACTAGCGGCTAGAAAATCCTAATAATGTCCAGAAAAACTCAAAAAGAATATCCTAATGGGTGTTACATGTGTAGGGACCAAAACAAAATCTGTAGAAAATGGTCTGGTGCAGAGGTGTACGGATCCCATCGACGGACCATCCATTGTGTCCATAGATCCCATGTATGTCTTTTATTGTTTCTAAGTTGATAAGTAATCGACGGTCCAGTCGACGGCCCGTCAAACCGAACTACGGAATATCGACGGGGTTTCGTTGATCCTAACTGCTAGCAACCTAGTCCGACTCAACCGGTAATATTAAAGGACACAACAGTTCACATTCATTCCCTCCTTCATATTCTTTTAAAGTTCCCTTCGGAAATGGTTTTATTTCTTTATTTCTATACTTAATCACCAAAACTCAACCTCCAATATCCCATTTCACTCCCAAACCAAAATCCTTCCAATATTCCAAACTCTTTCTCCCCCAAATTCCTCTTTCTTTCAAATGCTCTTTGGCCGGTGATCGAGTTTGTCTGCGTAACTGCTGCTTGAAAGTTCATAGCACAACCAAAGCCATCCAAACTAAAGATATTTTGATCTCCTTTAACTTTGAATTCTCGTTCATAGTTGATTACAGAAATTCAAACGTGGGTCTTGACCGTGGAACTAAATTAACTGATATCACATGCTACATTTTGTGTAATGTGTCCCTCGAAATGATAGAGTGTGGTTGTGTCTCCTTGTAGTATGTATAAAATGTGGGTATCTTTGTAGTTTTAGTAATTCTAACTTAGGGTTTCTTACTACGGATGAAATAGAACACAAACTTTTTAAAAAGGAAACTCTAGTAATAAAGAATTCTCTTTTTGGGTGTTAAAAATTGCATATCAAAACTTGATTGTGTCAAAAGTTGTCTAAAAAGGCCTGAAATCAGGAATTGTTGGATGAATATTATGGAATTGGGAGTTGAATTCTTCTATGAAGTTCTTGGAGGCTATTGGTAAGACTTTCAAGGTTATGAACACTTTATTGATTTAATGTTGGTATATTCTTTATAATGTTGTTCAATTGAAGTATGATGGATGAAGTTATGGATGTATGATTATGCTAGGAATATGATGGATGTGAGATGGCAGTAGGTGTATTGTTATGAGGGATTGGAGGTGATTTCTCATTTGCTTCTTATTGCTATGATTATGATATAATGTTCTCACATGATGATGGTTTTGTGATGAAAGAATCTTTTTATCTATAACTTATGAGCTATTGACATGATTATATGAAGGATAAACTCCTAAGACCTATATTAAGAATTGGTGTTAATAAACACTTAAAGACACTTCAAAAAGGGAATTTATCTTAGCACCAAGTGAACTAGATAATGAGAGGTGACCCTTCCAAAAAGGGAAGGTAGGTTTACCAATGTCCTCATATGGTGGAAACTACAATGCGGATTAGCATAATGAGAGTTTCTAGTAACAACCTCCTAGTTCCTTCATTATGTGCTTCATAGGAATACTAGCTAGTTGATAGACCTAGATGCTACGATTATGTTCGAGTTCTACCTTGGCAAGTAGAATACCTTCTTTGGATGTGGGGTTTTATGACATCGAATTCGATATTTATATCACATGGTATATTGTTGGTTATGGAGAATTTTCCCAAAGTAATATAATGAATGGAATTAATAATATTGACACTAACTAGGATGACTTTAGGGGCAGTACTTTGTCGAGGTAAGGGTATGTGACTTTAACTATGCATTGCACATGTCCCGAGGAGTCCCAGGATGAGTTCTATGTACTTATGTTATGAATTAACTGCATAATGTTGGTTATATATAATGTTGATCTTATATGATTCTGGTTTTATTTGATGTGCATGACATTTGTCTAAATTGCTAGGTATGATGATGACTACACATGATATGATGTTATATGAGGTAAAAAACTTGCTTATGGTCTCTTTATTAGTTTACTTTGTTTATGTGGGTTATGGGGCTTCACATGAGCATTGAACTAGTTGGCTTGCATTGAGATGGTGAGTAAGGGTCTTGTAATGTTTTATGAAATGAACTCAAGACATGAAATGTTCATATGGCTTTATGATGATGATAATCTTGTATATGGATATGAATATATCTTAATGATTCTGTGTCTATGAACTTGTATATGCTATTGAAATGTGCATTAAAGCTTTTAAAGTTTATTTTGGATGAATTTAATGAGTACTCAATTCTGAGGATGAATCCTAGAACTGTAGTTTATGCTATTTTATTTGTCTAAATACTTTCTTCTATTTCCTTATTTATATAAACTATGTTTTATTCTCTTATGAGACTTATTGTAAAGTTTCAAGGGCTATGTCCAAAATCTTGTACTCCTATGCTAGATGATTTTTTGTGAGACAATTGTAGAATATTCTATATATGAGAAGTCTATGTGAACTTCATATGTAAGGTTATAATTTT
Organism: Solanum lycopersicum; assembly: GCF_036512215.1. NCBI lineage: Eukaryota > Viridiplantae > Streptophyta > Magnoliopsida > Solanales > Solanaceae > Solanum > Solanum lycopersicum. The sequence goes on along the minus strand of NC_090803.1, from coordinate 23,726,964 downwards.
TCAGTATTCTATCTGCCTGTGAAGTGCAATGATGTATGTTAAGGGCTTGTCTAAGACCTCTTTGAGGATGAAGACACCAATTACATCTAGGGGATGCTATTCGGTCATGACAAACTTGGTATGAGAGCATGAGTTGAATAATCTTAGGAATAACGTCTCACAAAACCACGTGTATGTAGTGTCTTGTTCATGATTATGAAGCATGCCACACTTATGAACGAGAAGCTATGTGATGCTTAGGAAATTTTCACTTCTTTGGTATTCTTAATGTTGTGTGTAAGACCCCCAAAATGAGTTAGGGTATATAGAGACTCACATGCACGTATAAGATTGTTAACATATTAATTAAGTGTTTTAAAGTATGCTTGGGTGATTTGAAGTTATTTGGAAGTCAAACGTCAAAGGACGACCAAGATGTTCGACGACTAGTCACCACAGGGGCCTTATGTGTTTTTATGTGCTTATATATGTGTGATAAGCTTATGAGGTCCTTAAGTGTATCATAATTATCTTTCTAGTCAGTTTGGTGATTTTCATGAATTTTAGAGGTCAAACATCAAAGAACGTCTAAGACGTTCGAAAGTTATCCCTTGAGACATGCATGTGTGTGTCTTGAGTGTGCCTAGCATGTTTGGACGTGTTGCATGTTATTTTTCTGGGTAAACCTTATGTGGAAGGTCCTTGACTTGTTAATTTTCATATTTACGTTGGAAACACCTAGGTACGACTCCACAAGGGCCCCGCAAGAGGCCCACAAGAAAGACACAAAGGCTGTCCAGATACTGGCTTGGCAATCTCAATCGACTTAGCCAACCGATACCTCGTCAGTCCACCAAAAGCCCGTCGATGGTGAGGTATCGATGGGAACTTATCCTGGGGAAGTCTCAGCCAAAGGATAGCCTATTGACCAAACGACGGAAGACACAAACTATTTGTCGATAGGCCAAAGGGTTGTCGATGGCTAACCATCGTTGCAGGCTGCAGCTACTGCTAGCGACTGTTTCATAAAGGGGTGAAGGTCCTTGACTTGTTAATTTTCATATTTACGTTGGAAACACCTAGGTACGACTCCACAAGGGCCCCGCAAGAGGCCCACAAGAAAGACACAAAGGCTGTCCAGACACTGGCTTGGAAATCTCAATCGACTTAGCCAACCGATACCTCGTCAGTCCACCAAAAGCCCGTCGATGGTGAGGTATCGATGGGAACTTATCCTGGGGAAGTCTCAGCCAAAGGATAGCCTATTGACCAAACGACGGAAGACACAAACTATTTGTCGATGGGCCAAAGGGTTGTCGATGGCTAACCGTCGTTGCAGGCTGCAGCTACTGCTAGCGACTGTTTCATAAAGGGGTGAATGGGAAATTTAGACCACGTGCTAAACTGACCCGACATGGTTTATTTTGCTATTTTTGGTGCATTTAAGTGATAAAAACGTGACAACCCGATTCCCAATCCATTCTTCACAAATTAGACTTTCCCTCCAAAATTGTTTTTTTAGAAACTCCATTGAAGGTGAAGCTCAAGAACAACTTGGATCTTGGATTTCTATGGGTTCTTTATCAAAATTTAGAGTTTTCTTTTACATTAAGGTATGGTGATATTTCATCTCTAGTTATCCTTGAATCTAGAGAGTTAATATCAAAGTTTTCATAGAGATTTCATGATCAAACCTTCAATCTTTAAATCTATCCATGGATTCTTTCTCAAAATGTTTTCAAACCAATTGCATTATGAATCCACATTCTCTTCAACTCTCGGTTCAGCCTATACATGGGCGTTGTGATCATGAATTTGTATTGATGGAATTGTGATTTTGTTACATTAAATTGATTATATATACGTACTACATAGTAATGTGATTATGAAATATGTGATATTGGATTCATGTACATTGATGCTTGATACTTGATCTCTACTTTCTATTGACTGTTGAAGTATGGACTTCACTGTAACATCAATTCTATAATACATGCATATACGGTTCGTTTGGGTAAAGTATAATTGTAGATACTGCCTTACATGATTATTAATGATGAATTGTTGATAAGTGATCCATGTGTATCATGGTTTGATTAGCCTATGTTCTTATATCTTCCATGGATTCACAATGTAGTATACTCACTATAATCTCGAGTTTATGGTAATTGTAGTAGGATTTCATTTAGGTTATGATTTTTTAACTAGTGCCTTATATTGATGTTATTGATGAATTGTGGGTATGAATAATTCATGATTACAGTAAAGGAGTCTTGGTAAGGATTGATCTAAGTTCTTCTAGCCTATAGATTTGATGTTGTAATGTACATAATGTGATCTTAATTCTATGGTAGATGAAGAACGAGTTAGACTTGATTATTATGTTTTTAGCTACTGCCATAGATTTATACTATTGATGAATATGACTGATGATCCATGGATGTGAAATTGGTTAATAGTCTATGTCATTATACTTTCTAGTATATTGGTGATGTATTGTACTAGTTTGTATTATGGTCTTGTGGTAGCTTATGCATGACATTGTATATGATTATTGTACTTTATCTACTTTCCTATACTTGAGTTGTTGACGAAAAAGGATTATTGAACAAGGATGATTTAATGGCAAGAAATTGGTAAGAATACCTACCTTTTATACTTTCTTATAGTATTGATAGTTGATGAAGCGTGGTACGACATTGTGTGGTATGGTCCATTTTTTTTATGGTGGTGGTGTTTAATTTATTGAACATATATATATATATATGTGTGTGTGTGTGTGTGTGTGTGTGTGTGTGTGTGTGTGATGTGAACATGGCCTTGAAGGCAATTACACTATGAATGTGTGTTGGTGATGAATCACCCTTTGTGAAGCCAACGCCTAGTTTCCTATTCTAGTTATGATCTTGGTTGTGTTTCTAATGTCATGAGCATGTAAATGGTTATGTTAAGTTTATGTATACTTGCTGCCTATGATGATTTCCTATATTGTTATATGTGATGTAAAGTTAGGATACGTGCATAAAGACTAGGGCTTATTGTAAGATGTTGTAAGTCTTAAATAAATGAGTCTTGTGCTATGCTATCTATTCTATGATGTTGTGTGATGTATCATTCAGTAGAATGACTTGATAGGTGTACCAGTATGGGCAAGGACATGAAACCTTGTCTATACATTGCACATGTGTACCTTGATAGGATAGTTCATAGGTTGGTCTTCTAAGTACATGCATAGGATTGTATAAACATGTTATGAATATGACTTATATGTTATGATATTAAGTATATAATATGAATAAGTATGAATGTGCATAGTGTATTGGTGTGTTTATATGAAAGTATTGCCCATTTAGTTACACTTATAGACTTATGCATTGCTATATGAACACGTATGACATTTATTATTATGTGAAAACTTTCCCCACATATAAATATACTGTAACGACCCATTTAGTCGTTTTAAATATTAGAGATTTTTATTTCATAATATACTCTTCCAATATAATTTAAATAGGTATTTTGGACCATTCATAACTACAATTATAGAAATAATGGGGTAGTTTTAATAACTTATTTAGTTGGTGGTTAAAGAATATAATATTATAATTAATAGTGAGTCACTTTCACACTTTTATAAATCAATTTTAAATTATCAGGTTAACAAATTATCTGTAGAAAGATAGAAAGGAGGGGAAGAGGAGAATAACGACGTTGAATGAATGAAAGTCATGTGTACTCGAGGTAATTTCCAGAACTTATGATCAATTTGAAATGTATTACTGTTGTCATATATTAGTAAATTATTATTTTATAAAGGAAATTTGAGGCGCTAGTTAATGTGGAAAAGTGTTGTTAGTTTATTAGATTTGAGGTTGGTGGAGGCAAAGGTTTAAATTAATAATTATCTAATGGTTACTATAAAACAAAACTAAGGTATTCATATAACATTTGAAGCTTCATAATTGTATAGACATGCAGTGAATATAGAAGAATTATCGTGTTGTTGTGTTGGATGAATGGAACCAGAAGACAATTCCTTGGTTAGGATATTAATTTACTAATTAGGGGACAATTCTAGGGGTAATGATCGGTCAAAGTGGGGTAACAACCAATATAAGTTTGGTTTTGTTTTGTTTTTGTGGATTTTAATAAAAATTTGATTGAAAGTTTCTTGGTCATTCACACGAGTTTTTGGTATTGCTGTATAACTTCTTAATTACCAATTATTAGTAATGTTTAGTAGTTGACTTAATTATTACAATCATAAACGTTCTAATAGATTGAACAGACTTAGCACAAAAGTAAAAATCTGGAGACTGTATGTAATTTAGTATCTTATTGGATTTAAATTTAATATATTGAGATAGGCAATTAAATATTAGTCTATCAAAATTAAATGAATTACATTAAAATTATTTTATATGGAGGAATAAGATTTACCCTCAGGGCTAGGCTAGACATATAGTAGCATGAATATTTATATTCTCATTAATTTACAAATTATACATATATATTTGATAGATTGGAAAGGTTCGGAGGCAATAAGGAAAGGAAAGGCATTGAAGGACTAGTTTCTTGACTTCGATTTTTTGGTGGAGGTAGGTTATGGTTTATGCTATTTCAAAGTAAACTCTAAATAGCGATTGATATGTATTGGGTGGTATTGTAAAGTCTTCTATATGCTTAATTGTGTTGTTGTATGTTGTAATTATGCAAATGGTGATGGGTTACAATGATGATGATACGGTGGAAATCTTAAACCTTAAATTCTCTCTATTAATGATGATGCCTTGACATAAAGGAAGGCTTGATGAACGAAAATAATGAGATTAGGGGATCAGGTGTCACGTTCTGACACCAGGATAGTAGGGGATCGGAGTGTCACGTTCCGACACCAGGATAGTAGAGGATCGGAGTGTCACGTTCCGACACCAGGATAGTAGAGGATCGGAGTGTCACGTTCTGACACCAGGATAGTAGAGGATCGGAGTGTCACATTCCGACATAGGATAGTAGAGGATCGGAGTGTCACGTTCCGATACTAGGATAGTAGAGGATCAAAGTGTCACGTTCCGACACCAGGATAGTAGGGGATCAGAGTGACACGTTCCGACACCAGGATAGTAGAGGATCGAAGTGTCACGTTCCGACACCAGGATAGTAGAGGATCAGAGTGTCACGTTCTGACACCAGGATAATAAAGAGAATGAATCTTGAATTATGTTATTATACTCAAATTTAAAGAACTATTTCCCAAATGAGTATTGTGTGGAGGCTTGAGTCCTCATAGATGTGCTCGGTGTTGTGGCCAGTGGTTATGGTACTTGTTGTTGTCACTTGTTGAGTATGGTAGTCGATTTTATGTTATTATCTGATATATATTGCTTTCTATTTTGAGTTGGCCGATGATACCTACTCAGTACGCGTTCCTTGTACTGACCCCTACTTGTATTCTTTTTCTTTGTTATTTATGGAATGCAGCAAACGTGCCATCAACTTCGACTTGTCCGCAACTCTAGCCAGTCTTCAGCATATCAGAATTCAGGGTGAGCTATTGTTCCTAGCTCGGACTGGATTCTCTCTCATTCACGTCTTGATGCCTTGAAGTTTGGGCATAGACTATCTGTTTAGTTATTTTAGTTTCCTAGATTTTCTTAGATTTAGTAATTTGAGGATAGATGTTCTTGTGTTGATGACTTCCAGATTTTGGGGGATAGAAATTGATAAATTTTAGAAGTTATTAATTGATTTTATTAATGAGCTTTAAGTCTTCCGCATTCTATTCTATTTATTATGGTTGAAATATTGGGATTTAGATTTGTTGGTTCGCTCACATAGTAGGATAAGTGTTGGTGCCACTCGCGGCTCGTTTGGGTCGTGAGATATTCTATATGGAGTGGTCTTGTTGTATACACATAATATTGGTCTTAATGACTACATGATGAAGGTTTGTTGACATTAATGAAGTTGTCTTCATTTACGATGACGATGTATGAATTGGATGTTAAGGTTTATGATCTCATGATAGGTTTACTATGTACGTGTGAGGTTATGAGACTTCACATTTACATTGCACTAGTAGACATAGATTGGGATTGTGAGTAAGGCCTCATAATGTTATATGTGAAGTGAAATTAGTATATGTGCAAAGTTAATAGAGTTCACTGTAATGTCCCTATGGTCTTGGCTTAAATGTGTCGATAATGTACTATACTTCTATGATGGTATGTTTTGGCTTGTGTAGGTTGTATGTATGAATACCTTGTGGCCTTAAGGTAATGCATTGCCCCAAGTATCACTAAAGTGTTACTTGGGAAGTTAATGAGCTAAAGCTAAGGTGTTAACCGTAAAACGAAATAGTTCACTGTAAAGGGAAAATAGGTTACTTTAAAGTGGTTGTAAAAGTCCTTAAATGCAATGTGTGATTTTATATGATTAATGATCATAGAATATGATTATATGATGTATGTAAATGATATAATTCTTATTGTTTAAAGGTTTTATGAAGTTTTTCCCAAAAAGGCATGAAGTATGATTTCAAGAAAAATGTCCATTTTAAATTCATGTTTTTGCATGGTTGTCATACTTAGTGTATTATTGGACTAACTCCATTCTTCTCTACTTTATACACAAAGTGTAGGTTATGGATGCTTAAGGGATGTATTTAAAAGATGAGGATCTTGATATGTGATTTTAAAGCTCAAGGAAAGGAATCCTTAAGTCCAAGGATCTCCTACATTATGGTTTAGTGTAAAGTGTAGTATTATTGTACTTATTTATTATGTTGTAAGGGCCGTGTCCCTAAAGTACTCCTATGAATTTGAGTCTAGCATGACAAAAACAGACTAGAGTTTAAATATGTACTTATGATATTTTATGTATATGAAGTGAAGTTTGTAGCATATGATGTGCTATAAAAAGTATTAAATTTTCCCCTAATTTACCTATGACAATGTGATGAAAGATAACTATGGGTTGTATAAGACCTCCAAGAGGTCAAGTACGCCATGTTACTTTTAGGGGTGCTCTTCAGATGTGACAAACGTGGTATCAGAGCATGAGGTTATAAAAGTTGTTTCAGGTTCCAAAAGTCTCATATTGCAACGTTTAGTAGAGCCTCGATCAATGGGGTGAGTTGCGACACATCTATGGGCGATAGGATATAGGACGATAGAGTTTCCCTTCTTCATCATTCTCATGTCGTGCCGTAGAACATAATTCTATTAGATCTCTCTCTTATGTTTTCTTGTCCGATGGTACTTTACATGTGATTAATTGGATGAGATGATATCTCTATGCTTAAGGGAGAAAAGGTGAGTTTTGATGCTTATGATGGTTTTTTAGTTTGATGAGTATGTGTGAAGGTGAATTTTTACAGGCTTTGATTATGTGATGCCAATTTTGGCTATGTATGTGAAATATGAGAAATGATAGGTAATGTTTATATCATGTCCCTTGTGGCTATATATGAGAATTATGTGAAATAGCATGTTATGTTGAGAAATGTGTGTCATGATATAGTTAAATCACGTTAGAAGTGATTATAGTTAAAATGAGACTCTTTTGTAATGGTGTGTTACTATAAGGTTATTCATGATGGTAGCCTAATGATACTATTTGAGCTTGAAATGCTTAGTGACTTCCTATGGAAGCATGCTGCCTAAGTGTATATGTATAAAAGTGTTCATTGTTGCCTTATACATGTGTAATGGTTCCATGTGGCCTTTTGTATATATGTGTGAACCTTCATAGTTTCCTAGTATGGATTTGAGTCCTTTGTAGAGGCTTGATTCTAGAAGTAAGGGTGGCATGATTATCTTTGTAGGGTGATGAGGTGGGTTTGGTTGACCTAGAAGTTACCTTACTGCAAATGTTTAAAAAAAAAAAAAGAGGCCTTATGGGTAAGTCTCCTCTATTATTTCCCCTAATGTTGTATGACCTTGGTGTCTTTGGTATTGTTGGAAACCTTATGTGGTTGGGTAGTATGACCTAATTTGATGATTGGGGATAACTTGCCTAGAAGATAAGGTTTAAAAAAGCCTTTGGTATTCCTAGGTTAAGTTACTGTAAGTTTTTCTAAAATGGTAATGCCTTTTAAGTGATGAAAATAAACGTTTATAAGTTAAAATCCTCTTAAGGTTGGATTAAGTTTCTCTTATAGAAGTTTAGCCTATGTGAGGGTATGTGGTGGCGTAGTAAGGTTGTAGATATTTCTACCTTGTCTTTCTATTCTTACTTTAATATGAATCTAATAAATTTTTAGTGATATTGTTCATGATAGGAGCTTTGCATAATGTATGTGCAACAACCATAAAAATGGATATACTAAGTGATACTTAATGTTTCAAGAATGCCTATGATTAGACCAGGATTCACATGAATTGATGCGCGTAGAACCAGAATTTGGAACCCTTGCTACATGAATTCTTGTTTAACATATTTGAATATTGTGTTTATGGCTATGAGGAACTAAACTCCATAACTAGGGTTGTGGGAACCATAGGAAAATAATGAGATAAACCCTAGCTAAAATAACAATTCTAGAATAGTGTCTTGCATGTATTAATAATTCTTTCGCTTAGAAGTCTTTTTAATGGATGATCAACGTTAGAACTCGCCTTAATGCTACATGCTGGACCAAGGAGGTAGATAATAGGAAAAGAATTATTAACATAGATTTAGTGTATACTATCTAATAGGCTAGTATTGATTGATACGAGGTAATAACTTAGTCAAATATCGAATACGATGCTTAATATGAGGTAATGATAAGGGTTAGGAAAGCAACACACGCAGCCGGACCAAGGTGCGGAGTTAGATTTTATATATGCCGCACCAAGGATTTAGAAATACATAACATATCACTTTGCATGCAAGATATTACGAAAGAATTGTTATAGTTAGAATTATCAAGTTATGAACCTCTGGGGAACACGTAAACCCTAGTTACTTTAATTAATTTATTAAAACCCAACATTAAAAGCTGTTAAGTTTCTCTTTCAAGTTCTCTAGTTATTTTTACTCATTAGGAAATACAAACCCCCCTTTTTATGCTTTTACTTTCTAAAGAAGTCATCAACTGAACAATAGTAATAACAAGTTGAAGTTAAGTCTAGACTATTTTTCTCGTGGGAAATATCCCAACCTCACTAGTTGTCTTATTTACTTGACGCGACCGCTTTACTTCTCATTTGAGAAGTAAGTTTGAGCGTATCAAATTTTGGCGCGGTTGCCGGGGAATTTAGCTTTTAGATTAACTTGAACTTCTTACTATAGTTTAGTTGATATTTTCTTGATTTTACTTTGTTTTATTGTTTTTGATTTCTTTTCAGAACTATCCTCCTTGTATGCCAAATAGACGGAGAGGAAGAGAACCATTGTTTCCCTACGATCACGAGCTAGAGCGTACACTGTGAAACATGAATCGTAATTTGGGAACCAATGATGAGGATCCAAACCAGAACATCCCAGCTCCGGCTGATGTTCATGGTCAGATGTTACCCGATGCTCCGGGCAAACATCAACAGAGGGGACAGAATCCCGCTCCACGGCCCCAAGCATACTACAGAGGCTATGTTAACATAGAAGATTCGGATGGGCCACTGGTTTTGCCTCCTCTACCCATAGGCCACACTTTTGTGATAACTAGTAGTGTGATGCATATGCTCACTGCCAGAGTTTTGTTTTCAGGCTACCTTCTGAGGATCCACATGCCCATATAGCTAAGGTAAGGGCAGTGTGTAAAAGTTGTGTGGGGAGGCCTGATTTGGATCTAGATGTAATAGGTCTCAGAGTGTTTCCTCTCTCACTGAAGGGAGAGGCTGCTATGTGGTTTACTGAGCTCCCATACAACTCCATCTTCACTTGGAACCAACTATGGGATGTCTTCTTAGCACGCTACTATCTGGTCTCCAAAAAATTAAACCACAAAGACAGGGTGAATAACTTTGTGGCACTACCAGGAGAGTTAGTTAGTAGTTCTTGGGATAGATTCACCTCATTCTTGAGAAGTGTTCTAAATCACCGTATTGATGATGAGTCACTGAAGGAATACTTCTATCGGGGAAAGGATGATAAAAATAAAGCGGTGTTGGACACTATAGCAGGTGGATCTTATGGAGAATGCCCTTATGCTGGGATCGATGAGAAATTAGAGAAAATCTCCCGTAACAACAAAGCTTGGAGTACTAGGAAGTCCGATACAGGGAGAAACACCTTCACAGTGCAGTCCACTCACAACCCAGCCATAGATGATATTCGTGAAGAAATGGGTCAGATAAGAACTGAGCTTGGGTTGGTACTAAAACATGTCACTGGGGTGCAGAAAAGATTAATGCAGTAAACTACTTTGCTAAACCACCACCTCCAATCGATGAGTGTTATTATGAGGAGGATTCCTATGCAGTAGATGAACAGATGGGGGGTTTCCGACCAAGTGCCCAAGGCTCTAATCAGGAGAATTGACGCCAAGGTCAAGGGAACCAAGGTCGGAACTATGGTAACTACAATCGTGAGGGTCATTATGTCTGAGATGGAAACGACAATCGCGACAACAACTTCAACAGGGGTAACTATGGTAATAGAAACGACAGGAATGGACCCTATGTTCCTCCTCAAAATCGTGAAGTTACTCCTAGGGATGGTGGAGGTAGTATGTCGCGAGTTGAGGATATGTTGCATAAAATGATGAGGAGGTTTGATGCTAGTGATGAGCACAATAAAGAGTTGAGGAATGATTTAGTGGGTGTTGGGCAAAAAGTCGATACACATGCAATATCGATTAAGCAACTTGAGTTACAATTGGTCCAATTATCTACAACTGTGAACACACGGTAACCGGGCACTCTTCCTAGCAACACTGTCCAAAATCCGAAAAATGATGGACATTGTATGGCAATTACTACTCGCGGTGGCAAGCAAACCATTGACCCACCTATGCCATATAATGAGAATGAGGTGACAAAAGACACTGATAAAGTGGTAAATGTTGATGTTAATTTAGAGGATAACATTGCAGAAGATGCTGAAGTGCCTAAAAAGGTAACTCCCATGCCTAGGCCACCACCCCCATTTCCTCAAAGATTAGTGAAAAAGACTGAGGATGGAAAATATCAGCATTTTATAACAATGTTGAAGCAACTTTCTATCAACGTCCCTTTGGTAGAAGATTTAGAACAAATGCCCGGTTACGCCAAGTTTATGAAAGATTTGGTCACAAAGAAAAGATCGGTTACTTTTGAGGATGATGATAGAATGCAGCATTGTAGTGCTATTGCTACAAGATCTCTGGTCCAAAACAAAGAAGATCCGGGTGAGTTCACTATTCCTTGTACAATCGGGCTATTACATTTTGCAAAAGCATTATGTGATTGGGGGCAAGAATAAATCTCATGCCCCTCTCGATTTACAAGAAGTTGGGTTTGGGTGACCCAAAGCCCACTGCGATGCGGCTACTGATGGCTGATCGAACAGTAAAACGGCCCATAGGGATACTTCATGATGTGCTAGTAAAAGTGGAGTCATTCATATTTCCGGCCGATTTTGTTATTCTTGATTGTGAGGTTGATTTTGAAGTGCCTATTATCCTTGGGAGGCCATTCATAGCTATGGGAAGAGCCTTAGTAGACATGGAAAAGGGGCAGATGAAATTTCGGTTGAACAGTGAGGAAGTGACCTTTAATATTTGTAGGTCCATGAGGCAGAGTGGTGAGCTCCAATCGGCATCTGCTATATCCTACAACATGGGTGAGACATTCGAAACACAAATAGAATAACATCTAGGTGTCGAAGCATTAGCGGCAGTGATAATGAACTTTGATAGCGATTGCATTGAAGAATATGAGTCATTAGTCGCGGCTCTTGACCGAGGTGATGTTCGGTTTAAACCGAAGAAATTTTAGCTTGATATGAAGAATCGCGAGTCCCCACCCGCTAAACCATCTATAGAGGAAGCTCCAAAAGTTGAATTAAAAGCTCTCCCACCTCATCTTAGGTATGAATTCTTAGGAAATGGTGACACTTTGCCGGTAATCATTGCATCAGACCTGGATAAACAACAGGTTCAGAGTTTGGTGAAGGTACTAAAAAGGTTCAAAAGAGCTATTGGGTGGACCATTGCGGACATTATTGGGATCCCTCCTGGTATTTGCTCTCATAAAATCCAACCCATGCCTTATCATAAGCCGAGTATTGAGCACCAGAGACGCTTGAATCCTCCTATGCAAGAGGTTGTGAAGAAGGAAATTATCAAGTTGTTGGATGCTGGAGTAATTTATCAAATCTCCGATAGTAGTTGGGTATGCCCGGTTCAGTGTGTACCTAAGAAAGGGGGAATGACTGTGGTCCCCAATGAAAAGAATGAACTTGTTCCAATGAGACCGGTTACTGGATGGAGGGTGTGTATGGATTACGGTAAACTGAGCTCATGGACTGAAAAAGACCATTTTCCTATGCCCTTCATGGATCAGATGTTGGATAGACTGCCGGAAAAGGGTTGTATTGTTTTGTTGATGGGTATTCAGGGTATAATCAGATTTCTATTGCACCAGAAGATCAAGAGAAAACAACTTTCACTTGTCCATATGGGACTTTTGCGTTCAACAGAATGGCGTTTGGGTTGTGCAAAGCACCCGCAAACTTTCAGAGATGTATGATGTCAATATTTTATGACATGGTGGAGGATACTATAGAGGTTTTTATGGATGATTTTTCTATGGTTGGTGATTCATTAGAGCGGTGCTTGACCAATTTATCTGAGGTTCTTAAGAGATGTGAAGACTGCAATTTGGTACTTAACTGGGAAAAGTGTCATTTCATGGTGAAAGAGGGTATTGTGTTGGGTCATCGCATTTCAGAAAAGGGAATAGAGGTTGATCGAGCTAAAGTTGAGGTAATAGAGAGACTTCCCCCGCTGATCTCTGTGAAAGGTGTGAGAAGCTTTCTTGGGCATGCAGGTTTTTATCGGAGATTCATCAAAAACTTTTCACAGATTGCACACCCATTGTGCAAATTGCTGGAGAAAGAATGTAAATTTTTCTTTGATGAATCCTGTCTTAAAGCATTCGGTGAGCTAAAAGAAAAGTTAGTTTCTGCGCCTATCATTATTTCTTCGGATTGGAACAGTCCATTTGAGGTAATGTGCGATGCTAGTGGGGTGGCTCTTGGTGTAGTATTGGGACAGAGAAGAAACAAAATCCTTCACCCAATTTACTATGCTAGTAAAGCCCTAAATAAAGACCAGAAGAACTACACAGTGACTGAGCAAGAACTCCTCGCAGTAGTCTTTGCTTTTGAGAAATTTCGCTCCTATTTGCTAGGTACTAGAGTTATAGTGCATACTGACCATTCAACATTGAGATATTTGATGGCGAAAAAGGATGCGAAACCAAGGCTGATTCGTTGGGTATTACTGCTGCAAGAATTTGACTTTGAAGTGCTGGATAGAAAAGGGACTGAAAATCAAGTTGCTGATCATTTGTCTCGTCTAGAGGATTAAGATATGAGAGAGTTGGGGGATAAGACTGACATTGATGATACTTTCCCCGATGAACATGTATTGGCTGCTTCATAAGACTTGATTCCATGGTTCGCAGATTTTGCGAACTATCTGGCTAGTGATATTGTTCCATCAGACTTGTCCTTTCATCAAAGGAAAAAGTTCATGTACGATGTGAAGAAGTTCTTTTAGGATGAACCATACTTGTATAGGAGTTGTGCCGATGGGCTTATTCGGCGTTGTGTGCCAGAATGTGAAATATTGAGTGTGTTGGAGGCATGCCATTCTTCACCTGTTGGCGGACATCACACTGGTATCCGAACCGCTCACAAGATATTGCAATGTGGTTACTATTGGACAACTCTTCATCAAGATGCTCATGGGTTTGCTAAAGCATGTGAAAAATGTCAACGAGATAGTGGTATTTCAAGAAAGCAAGAGCTCCCTCTAAACCCCATTCTTGTGATTGAGTTATTTGATGTGTGGGGTATTGACTTTATGGGCCCTTTCATGAGTTCTCATGGGATGAAGTACATTCTTGTAGCAGTTGATTATGTATCTAAATGGGTCGAAGCCATAGCCCTTGCAACCAATGAAGGGAAGAGTGTCACTGCATTCTTGAAAAATAATATATTCTCCCGTTTTGGCACTCCAAGAGCCATTATTAGTGATGGGGGATACCACTTCTGCAACAGATTTTTCAAGGGGTTATTGGAGAAATACGGTGTTCTCCATAATGTGGCCACTTCTTACCACCCTCAAACTAGTGGGCAAGTTGAAGTATCGAATCGGGAGATCAAACAGATATTGTCCAAAACAGTGAATGCTAGTAGAACGGATTGGTCAAGGAGGCTTGATGATGCTCTTTGGGCCTACCGGACAGCTTATAAGACTCCCATAGGTATGTCTCCATACCATCTTGTCATCTTCCGGTTGAGTTAGAGCATAAAGCCATGTGGGCTATGAAGAAGTTAAAAATGGATTGGAGCGAAGCTTCAGAGCAACAGTTAAATGGGTTGAATGAACTTGATGAATTTCGCTTGAAAGACTATGAAAGCTCAGCCCTATATAAAGAAAATATAGAGAAGTATCATGACAACAAAATTGAAAAATGAGAGTTTATGGTCGGGGATTTAGTGCTTCTATTCAATTCCAGATTGTGCTTGTTTCCAGGCAAACTCAAGTCCAAATGGACTGGTCCTTACACGGTTAGCCAACTATTCCCTCCTGGAGTAGTTGAGTTGGAAACTAAGGAGGGTGTGCGGTTCAAAGTGAATGGACAGCGCATAAAAATCTATCTCGGGCATGCTGAATTGGCGAATGAAGTGATCGAGGCATACCATCTTGATGAAGTCTGAGTAATCAAGTTGCCCCAGTCGTGCCGCGACATTAAATCAGGCGCTTGTTGGGAGGCAACCCAATACTTATCGTCATTTTAATAATGGTAGCATTTTTTCTATTAATGGGTTTTAAATTTGCAGCCACATCACCAGGAAATTCTGCAGAAAACTACTCCGCAGTAGCCATTGACGGATACAACGACAGACCGTTGCGAATGCAACGGACCGTCGTATGCATCCGTCACACCAGGTATGTATTTCTGTCATTTTTGAAATTAGGGCACACATGACAGAGTTCGAAAAGGTCAAATCTTTGATGATTCCATCATCTATGATTGAGTTGCGAAAACTTCTTGATAGGTATCCTCCATCTGAACCGAATTCTTTTTGGTTAAAGAATCCCTTTCTACGGAACCTACGATGGGACGTCGCAAGTGCGACGGACCGTCGTCGGGGAACCGTCATGCGATTAATGAAATTTACCCGACCCGACCCGGATGGACCCTTTTCAAAATCTGACCGTTTATACTCCCCCCTCCATATTCCACCCCATTACTTCCTTATTCCCCTCATCTCCCCTCTCTTTTCAACTTCCACACTTCCCCTCACTGATCATTGCTCTCAAAATCCTCCTAAGCCTTATACTTATTATCCACTAGTCGGTACTGCTGCTGTAGGTATCTATCTTGCCAGAATCGTTCTCCGTTTGTTTTCTTCTTCATTTCCAAGGTATGTGTCTCTACATTTATACTTATTTATCTTGCATTTTTGTTTTGTAGTTAGTATTAGCTTAGTTCTTAGTCGTATACTATTTCCTCTATATGATTATGTCTAAACCTAGGCTCAAAATGTTCGTATGTGCCATGTTGATAACCCTAGGCATAGGTGATTTTGCTTTGGTAGTTTCCTAGGTCTTTGGGGATAGACACATATAGGTCCACAACATTACAAGACCATGTGGGTTCATCGGGGATGCATAGGGTACCCCCAGTTCAAACACTGCTACTCAGAACGAGACCCCGATGACGGACCATCGCACACACGACAGACCATCGTAGGGTCCATTGCACAAGCCCTAGCACCCCTTCCCAACGACGCCTGTGACGGACCGTTGTCTTCACGACGGTCCGTCCTGCACAACCATTCTGGTTGTCAGAGACTCTGTTTCTAAGGGTCTCTCAAAACTTTCTAAGTGTCCTACGATGGACTCTTATGACGGACCGTCATACCCACGATGGTCCGTCCTGCACGACCGTCATGATGGTCAGAGACCCCTCTGAAAAGGGTCTCCCACAATTTCTAAGTGTCCTACGACGGACTCTTACGACGGACCGTCATACCCACGACGGTCCGTCCTGCACGACCGTCATAATGGTCAGAGACCCCTCTGATAAGGGTCTCCCAACATCTTCTAAGTGTCCTACGATGGACTCTTACGACGGACCGTCGTACCAATGAAGGTACGTCCTGCTTGACCGTCATGATGGTTAGAGACCCCTCCTCAAGGGTTCTTTCTATATACTTAGACAAAGTACAACACGACGGACCTCATGGCGGTCCGTCGTATCCACGACGAGCCGTCACCTAGCCCGTCGTGTGATACAGTTTCAATATTACTAACACACTATTTTCAATGTTTTATGTCATATGGGTTTGTCTGTCTTGTTTTCCACTACTCATACTAATATTGATCCTTTACAGGTACTATATACTATGGCACCCAAGAAAGACCGAGCGTACGCACGCGGGCAATCCAAGTCTGTTGCCCCGTCTGCACGCTTGATCATCGGGTCTGATGATGAACGGGACCCTGAATATGTGCCCCCAGGCACATCCGCACCTTCCTGTGCTGCACGTGCCCCCACAACCACACCCAAGACGGTGGCGTCCGTCGTAGTCACTGCCTCCCAGTCTGATGAGGAGCGCACACTGACCGGCACACCCTCTGGGTCAGCCACAAATGAGGAAGGAGCGTGTGGCTCCTTAGGAGTATCCTGGTCCGAGGAAGCTTCAGGCTCTGCTGAGGTTCCCGCACCCACCACTGCTGCAGCGTTGGCCTCGTTTGATGAGACTAACAGTTCAGACTCTACAACCGGCGCACCAGTCCAGGTCCCCACCCCAGCCTCTGACCAGCCAAACCGGTGGTGCGTCGAAGGCCAGTTTCAAGTTTACTCCGACGCCAAATTCCTGACTGATAAAGAAGTTATGACTCAGACACTCACCTTGGAGCAGCGGGTACTTACAGGGAGCCTCCCATTGATGCCAGAGATCCACAACCTATTCACCAGGCATCACTTAGAGTGGACGGCCCGTCCGTTGGGACGATATAGCGATGAAGTGGTCCGAGAGTTCTACGCATCCTACGTAGTGACTCTCCGATCACAGATCGATAGGCGGGCTGCTCCCGCTAAACAGGCCCCACTGGAGCAGGTTCGAGTCCGGGGCGTGCAGGTCGACATTTCCCTGCCAGCTATCCGCCGGTTCCTATACGGCGAGAGTGCAGATGCTACGCGGACTCCCCATACTGCCGATTTTGACTACCGCTGGAAGATAGTGAAGGATGACCAGTTCTTGCGCGAGCAGGCACTGAGAGAGACAACCAAGAGGTGGATGGACCTGAACCTATCAGTCGACAGAGAGGGTGCAGATTGGGTCACTGAGCCAAAGGGGGGCATCAAGAAGGCCAACCTCATGTTCGTTGCGAAGTTCGTCTGGCTGCTTGTCTGTCACTGCCTTTCCCCCACAGCTGCTGATAACATCGTCACTTGGGATCGAGCAGTGTTGATAGCGGTGATGATAGCCAGATTCGAGGTCGACTTCGCATGGCTTTTCCAGGAAGTCATGCATGAGAGGGTATTCAAGGTCACTACTACCTATCCCTTCCCGTGTATGATTTTTGCTCTTTACAGGACCGCAGGTGTGCCCATATGGCACATAGATCAGTTTAAGACCTCGCAGGGCACCATTGACGTCGGCCTCATTAGAGAAGAGGCAATTGAGTTTGCCCCACGTCGAGGGCCCCGTCAAGAGCTGCCACCACTTGCTGATGATCTTGCGGATACGGTGGCCCAGGCCCGCACCGCTACACAGGCATCCACTGACACTACCCTGGTCGAGTCTATCCTGGGTAGTAGCCCAGCCCCGAGCTCCACTCGCACAGCACCTCTACCATTACCGGCCCCTCTTGCTAGGGTCCAAAAACTGGAGGCACAAATGGCCACCCTTCTGCATCATATCCAGTCATGGATGCAGAAGTCTATTACTGAGTCTGAAGCGCGTATGGACAGGAAGATGCAGCGGAAGATTGCTGAGGTTCACCAGCTCCTCGATGCATTTGAGTTAAGAGTGTTAGCCCATCGAGCCCCTCCGGTAGATGTGTCTACTCTCCAGGCTGAAGTCGACAGTCTTCGTGTAGACATCGACACGATCCTAGAGGCAAGAGTGCCGGTGCCTATCGAGCCTGTTGAGGATACTGTATTGGCGGCCCTATTTGCTACTTCAGAACTTCCCCCACCTTCCCCTCGAGAGAGTGCCAACAGGCGTAGGGGTCGACCAGAGGATGAGGCGCGAGCAAGGAAGAAGGAGCGCCGAGAGATGGAGGCCGCGAGGAGAGCCTCACTTGCTGAGGCGGAGGCACACCAAATCAGAGCATCGTAGATAGCGGCTGGGGCGTCTAGCTCCCGCACTGTAGAGACAGCAGGAGGCACTACTGATGGTGCGGTTGTTGCTGAGGACATCACTGAGGGTGTCCAGATTGCTAAGGACACCACTGAGGGTGTCCAGATTGCAGAGGATGTGGGTTCTGGGAAACCAGACCCACCAGCTTGTTGATCGACGACGCTATGCGCCACAGGTTTGCTTCACCTACCCCTCTAATCATTGGATATTTTTTATGCATTGGGGACAATTGCATGCTTTTTTGTTGGGGGTGGGGTAAATGGAAAGTGAGTGTTAGAGTGAAGTCTGAGTAGCCCAACTCACTATCCTCTTTTGGGGTTTTCTTGCCTGTGTTCTTTTTCCACAAAAGACTGATTACTTTTTCTTTTGAACCGGCACGTTATATCTTTTGTACATAGTTTAACTCAGAAGCATGATGGCTAAAATGATATCCCGATAAAACTGGAAAATGTTGCATGACTAGGCATAGTAACTGATAATTGTATGGCTCTAAACATGAAATAGAGTTACACCATTGCATTACCCTAAATCTTCAAGTCAAACTAGGTGTCTGATAATCTGGTATAGTGATGAGATGTCAAGTGAGTGTGAGGAAAGTTGAATAGTCCACTACTAGTACTGAGCTAGAACTTGCCTGGTTAGTCCTACTAAAAGTAAGCTGTAACAGACAATTAGGAAAGGATCATAGGCCCTTATTCAATATAGCCCATTTTTAGCCTAAATAAAAGAAACCAAATGAAAGTTATCCTTCTTTGATCCAAAAAATTTGAGCTTAAAATTAGACCTTTCTTTTTCACCCCAACTGATCTTTTCTGGGAACAATATGTTGGCCTTGGTCTCTCCTTGGACATGTGCACCTCAGCTTATGCCAAAAGCATAAGTTGAGGGTGGCTAATGCATTAACAACCTTCGTTATGGCCCTGACCCGACTTTGGGTATTGTGTACCTTGACTCATGGCAAAGCCATGAGTTGAGGGTGACTGTTTTGAGGAATGCTCTGGAAAGTTGGGTTGAAAGAACAAAGAGAGAAAGAACAAAAGTAAAGTGACTCAAGAACTCGTTGAAAGAAAATGAAAGAAAAAGAGAAATATTCAAGAATTACAAACAAGAAAAGAAAAGAGTTACTTACACAAATGAAGAAAGAAGGGAAACAGCAAGGTGGAAGAATAGGAGAAACTGGGCGAGATAAAGTGATAGAAAGTGGAAGGTTTAGCCGATATGTCAAGGAGGGCAAAAAGTCACTAAAGTATACCAAAATATACCCTACCTGACTCTGAGGCTACGTTACAAGCTAAAAAAAGTCCTATCGTGATCCTAAGGGTTGTATGGCGAACTTTAGGCGGTGAAAATAAGGCCAAGCTTATGGCAATAGGTATTAATGAGTGTGACTTTGTTCTGAGAGCGAGTGTTGAAATGTAATCCTTATACTCAAACTGAAATCATTGTGTGAGAAATGAGGATTTTGTTCTAAAGTGAGGACACTAGTTGCTATACCGGAATTGTTAGCACCTCGGTGAGAAATTGAAGAGGATAGGTGTTAGTGAATGGTGAGTCTGTGTCATGTTCGAATCCCACAAAATTCAAGCCTAATAGTGATAGCATGCATAGATTTGATGACATTAATCGGGATTGATAGCCAAATGATTGCAAAGGATAAAACATGAATACTATTGTACAAAGATTGTGTAGTGAGTCATAGTGCGTCGCTTGAGGACAAACAACGAATTTAAGTTGAGGGTGTTTATATACCGTGGTTTCACGGTATAATTAATACTTTTTCCTTAAGTTTATGTGTCCGAAAGCCCTTTTTGTGCTAATTTTGATATAAGTTTCTCTTTGTTTTGCACGAAATCTGTCCAAAGCTGAATGCGGAGATTTTGAGCGAAAAATGCAGAAGAGACCACCTATGGAGCTTATGACGGTCTGTCGTGCCTGTGACGGTCCGTAGGTGGCAGCGTAGAGAAGCTGCTGAAGGAAGATGGGGAAGTCTGACCAAGTGTGGGATTACGAAGATTGTGATGGTCCGTCATGGCTAGACGGTCCGTCCTGCAGGTTCGTCATGAAGATCAGAGAAGTGATCCCAGTACCCAGATTCCAAGAGTTGAAGTATTTTGAAATGAGACCCTCGACATACCGTTGTGCCTATGACGGTCCGTCACACTTGCCGTCGAGGGGAATGAAGAAAGAAGCAGAAGAATTGCACCAAGTATGGGACGACGGAGTTCACAACAGTCCGTCATGACCACGACGGTCCGTCGCGTGGTCCGTCGACCCAGCCGCGTTTTGGCAGATTTCCAGTAATGAGAATCCTTGTTTAATTAGGTTTTTAGTTTTTTATAAATAGTTCAAAAAACCTCGTTTTTGAGGTTAGACTCTGTGAGATTAAACATCATATTATTAGACTTTGTGTTTTAGTGTTTGATTTTTTGGAGATTCTTACAGGTAATTTTTGGTGATTAATCAAGCAAATTTTCGGACTTTATTCTTTCTCATTGAAGTAAGTACATGAATTCTTGTTTAACATATTTGAATATTGTGTTTATGGCTATGAGGAACTAAACTCCATAACTAGGGTTGTGGGAACCATAGGCAAATAATGAGATAAACCCTAAGTAAAATAACAATTCTAGAATAGTGTCTTGCATATATTAATAATTCTTTCGCTTAGAAGTCTTTTTAACGGATGATCAACGTTAGAACTCGCCTTAATGCTACTTGCCGGACCAAGGAGGTAGATAAAAGGAAAAGAATTATTAACATAGATTTAGTGTATACTATCTAATAGGCTAGTATTGATGGTACGAGGTAATAACTTAGTCAAATATCGAATACAATGCTTAATATGAGGTAAAGATAAGGGTTAGGAAAGCAACACACGCAGCTGGACCAAGGTGCGGAGTGAGATTTTCTAGATGCTGGACGAAGGATTTAGAAATACATAACTTATCACTTTGCATGCAAGATACTAGGATAGAATTGTTATAGTTAGAATTATCAAGTTATGAACCTGTGGGGAACACGTAAACCCTAGTTACTTTAATTAATTTATTAAAACCCAACATTAAAAGCTGTTAAGTGTTTCTTTCATGTTCTCTAGTTATTTTTACTCATTAGGAAATACAAAACCCCCTTTTTATGCTTTTACTTTCTAAGGAAGTCATCAACCGAACAATAGTAATAACAAGTTGAAGTTAAGTCTAGACTATTTTCCTCGTGGAAACGATCCCAACCTCACTAGTAGGGTTATTTACTTGACGCGACTACTTTACTTCTTATTTGAGAAGTAACTTTGAGCTTATCACTAACAAATCGAGGACAATATCCATAAGCAATGTTTTAAGGCAGAATAACAGACCCTTTTGTTACAACCCTGATAGCAATAATACATTCTGTAATGGTACTACTAGTACTAACTATTATAATATTGCTGACCTTGCTCTTTTAATATAATAATATGCTCGGGCATGACCCAAGAAAATGTAACCCTTAATATGCAATAATATTATGATGTTTGTAACCAAAAAGAATTGGGCTCACTTACTACTAGTAAGATCCTACGTTGCTCGTACTCTTTGATATTGTCAACAGGAGTGTGACAAATCATATAAAAGTAGTGTACTTTAGAGGAGCCAACACGAGTGTGAAAGCATTTTCGAAGAGTATGAGCAGCAGAGGTAAGATCTGAATGCTCCAAAAACAAGAATTATCAATCTCAGTAGAAGAGTTGTGAAATATCGGAAATGGAAGAACACTTACAATTTCATTAAATCAAACATGAGAAATATATATAAAAAAGGATAATGCAATATCTTATTCAATAATCACAAAATAAACAATTGCATGATTGTTTCTAAAACCTTTTATTATTCCTAAAAAATTCAAAGGTGCTTTAACACCTACAACATAAATTAAACATAAATAGTAGGAGTAATAAGATAATACAGTAGGCAAAATTGAGATCAAACTTTGGGAAACATAGATGAGCTAATTCAATGAATTGTTAGCAGTTAGAATTAAGAAAAAAGGATTTAGGAAAAACAAGAAAAGGATTTAAAAATCATGATTGATACTTTGACTCACTTTCTGTGTGCCTTGAGAGTAGATTATTTGCTTGTGAAGACAAGAAAGTTAATGAGACGAAGGATGCCTTAATAATACTGAAATGTACTTGGATAATAGTGACAACCAAAAATCATCACCGATAAGGATGGGGAGAGATGAATTAGATTACCTGGTACCATCGATTGTAAGAGGATGACACCAACAAGGTTAATTATGTTGTCAATGTCGTCAAAGTTTACACTAATGACAAAATAGAGAAAACAAATGTTTTTTTTTATATAATACATATAAAATAATATGATTTGAGGGAATAGTTAATTTTTGGGATAAATAATTGGAGGGACGATAAAAAAAATTGCTTTTAATTAATGGGTTTTTAACAGTAAATTGAATTTATTGTTGGTAAAAAGATATTATGTAGTGGCCAATATTCATGTGTCTCTAATATTTTAAGTTAAATAATCAATTAGCGGCTATTATATTATCAATGAATAATTGTCACAAAAAACTCTTTTTGTAGTAGTGACACTATCTTAATAGTATTTTAAAGATTCTAAACTACCTGAAAAAGATTTTTGATCAAATTCATGGTTTTCTTATGTTGATTGTGCGTATTGATATGCAAGTTGTGCATTTAACTTCATGGGATAAGGTGAGAAGCATGTTTGAAGTCACTCTTAATGTTTAATTTTTAGCCTTATAATGAGGAATTGAGATCCTTTAACATGAAAAAATGATGAGTCTCTTGAAAATTATGTGACTTCTATGATTTTTGAAGCGTGATTGTAGGTTGAGTTTTGAAAAAGTGATGACATGTATATCTAATGTCTTTGCGTGTGCCTATAAATTGTTAAATTTTTCCAAACTTATTCATGTTTATGAAAGCTATTGTTAGGCTAAAATTTGAAATTATACGAAATGGATTCCTATTGTTGTGATGTGTGTGGTGTGAATTACCATTTTTACTTAAATAGGAAAAAAGTATGACCATGCCACGAATTAAAGTCAAGAAATTCTCATGTTACACTAAAGTTGACCTTTTTGCACTTTCTTGGGTATGAACTCATGAGACATGTATGGGTGTTGAGGAAAAGTACATTCCGTCAGGGACACAACTAGACATGGTATGATTGAGTATGACCCTCATGGCACTAGATCTAACTAATAAATATCCTTGTTGATTCAATTGACTCAAGTCTATATGCATTGAAGTACGAGTTCCTAATTGTTTCTTGAGTGATGTTGGAATCTTTCTAGGTGTGACATAAAGATCGTTGCATGATGAGCCCTTAATGAATTTAAATGTAAATACCATGTTACGATTAGGAGAAGGATGTTCCTCGTATGAACATTATAATAGACTATGTGTGTGATGCATTAAAGAGTGAGTGAATTAAGGTTTTGCTTGCTTGTATGCATGTAGTGCTAAAGTATTTGAAGTTTTGTTCCTTGTAAGTTTGGTGAATTGAATTCTATGATATGATGTTATAAATATGGTAAGCTTCTCGATGATTCAGTGAAGTCCTTGTTGTGATAAAGTGTTCTTGGTGTCATTTGAGGACGAATGTTTCCAAGTGGGGGATATTATAAGACCCCCAAACTGTGTTAGGGTGTATAGATCCTCACATGTGAATATAATTTTGTTAAATTTTTAAGTGTTTTGAAGTATGCTTGGCTGATTTGAAGTCATTTGGAAGTCAAACATCAAGAGACAATCAAGACGTTCGATGGCTAGTCACCAAAGGTGCCTTATGTGTTTTTATGTGCTTATGTGTGTATCATGTTCTTATGAGGTCCTTAAATGAGTCATAATGATGTTTTTAGGAAGTATGGTGAGTTTCATTTAGTTTATAGGTCAAACTTCAAAGACATTCGAAAGTTAGACCTTAAGACATGCATTTATGTGTCTTGAGTGTCCCTGACATGTTTGGACGTGTTGCATGTAATTGTTTTTGGTGAAACTGGTGGAAGGTCCTTGACTTTTGATTTTTAATATTTACTTTGGAAACGCATGAGTACAAATCCCCAAGGTCCATGCAAGAGGCTCTCAAGAAGGACCCAAAGGTTGTCGGCAATTTCAATCGACTAAGCCAAATGATGCCTCGTCAGTCCACCAACGGCACGTCGATGGTGAGACGTCCATGGAAAATTTTCCTGGGAAGGATAATCCCAAGTAAATCCTATTACCTAAACTACGGAATCCACAACTAGCCCGTCGATGGGACAAAGGGGTGTGGATGGCTGACCATCGATACAGTCTGCAGCTACTGCTTAGTGACTGTTTCATTAAAGGGATGAATGAGAAACTAAACTCACGTGCTAACTTGATCCTACATGGTTTATTTGGTTATTTTTCGGTGTATTTAAGTGATAAAAAACTTGACAACCCCATTCCCAATCCATTCTTCACAAACTAGACTTTCCCTCTAAAAATAATCTTTCTAGAACCTCCATTGAAGGTTAACCTCAAGAACAACTTGGAGCTTGGATTTATATGGGGTATTCATAAAATTTTGTAGTTATCATTCTACATTAAAGTATGTTGATCCTTCATCTCTTGTTATCCTTCCATCTAAAGAGTTAATCTCAAAGTTTTCAAAGAGATTTGATGATCGAACCTTCAATTTTTCAATCTAGCCATGAGTTCTTTCTCAAAACGTGTTCAAAGGATTTCTCATGACGATTTTATGATAATGTATTGGTTTTAATGTGAATTTCAATCGAATTGCATTAAGAACCCATGTTATCTTCAACTCTCGATTCAGCCTATGCATGGACATTGTGATCCTGAATTTGAATTGATGGAATTGTTGTTCTATTACGCTTAATTGATTTTATTTATTGCATACATAGTAATGTAATGATGAATTATGTGATATTGGATTCATGTACATTGATGATTGAATACTTGATCCCTACTTTCTATTGATTGTTAAAGTATGAAATTCACTGTAACAACAATCCTATAGTACATATGTATAGGATTCATTTAGGTAAAGTATAATTGTAGATA
This sequence comes from Solanum lycopersicum, assembly GCF_036512215.1. Taxonomy (NCBI): domain Eukaryota; kingdom Viridiplantae; phylum Streptophyta; class Magnoliopsida; order Solanales; family Solanaceae; genus Solanum; species Solanum lycopersicum. Next base: position 23,701,397 of record NC_090803.1, on the reverse strand, counting down.
CTGCCTTACATGAATATTAATGATGAATTGTTGAAAAGTGATCCATGTGGGTCAAGTTTTGATTTGCCTATGTTCTTCTATCTTACATGGATTCCCAAAGTGGCATGCTCACTGTAATCTCGACTTTCTGGCAATGATAGTAGGATTTAATTTAGGTTATGATTTCTTTAACTATTGCCTTATATTGATGTTATTGATGAATTATGGGTATGAATCTTTCATTATTAGAGTAAAGGAGTATTGGTATGGATTGATCTAGGTTCTTCTAGCCTTTAGATTGGATATTATAATGTACATGATGTGATCTTAATTCTAGGGTAGAGAAAGCATGAGTTAGACTTAATTATTATGTCTTTAGATACTGCCCTAAATTTATACTATTGATGAAATATAATTGATTATCCATGTAAGTTAAATTTGTTAATGGTATATGTCCTACTTTCTAGTATATTGGTGATGTATTATACTAGTTTGTAACATGGTGTTGTGGTAGCTTCTACATGACTTCGTATATGATTATTGTACTTTATCTACTTATATATACTTGAGTTGTTTATGAAAAAGGAGTATTGATCAAGGATTATCAAATGGTAAGAAATTGGTACGAACACCTATCTTTTCTACTTTCTGATAGTATTGGTAGTTGATGAAGCCTTGTATGGAATTGTGAGGTATGTTTCACTTATGGTGGAGGTGTTTAATTTATTGAAGCCTTGTGTGTGTGTGTGTCTTTGTGTGTGTGCTTGTGTGTGTGTGTGATGTGAACATGGACTTGAAGGAATTTATACTATGAATGTGTGTTGATGATGAATCACCCTATGTGAATCCTATGCCTAGTTTCCTATTCTAGTTATGATCTAGGCTGTGTTGCTAATGTCATGAGCATGTAAATGGCTATGTTAATTTTATGTGTACATACTTCCTATGACGAGGTCCTATAATGTTATATGTGATGCAATGTTAAGATAGGTGCATAAAGACTATAGCTTACTCTAAGATGTTGTAAGTCTCGAATAAATGAGTCTTGTGCTATGCTATCTATTCTATGATGTTGTGTGATTTATCATTCACTAGAATGACTTGATAGGTGTACTAGTATGGTCAAAGGTATGGAACTTTGTCTATGCATTGAACATATGTACCTTGATAGGATAGTTCCTAGGTTGGTCTTCTAAGTGCATGCATAAGATTGTATGAACATGCTATGAATATGACTTAAATGTTATGATGTTACTTATATCATATGATGAAGTATAAATCTGTATAGTGTCTTGGTGTGTTAATATGAAAGAATTGCTCATATAGTTACACCTATAGACTTATGCATTGATATATGAACGTGTGTGGCATTTATGTGATATGTGAAAGGTTTGCTCATATATAAGTATACACATACACACATGTATGAAGATCTAGTAAATAGAGGGGCCTTGAAAGGTGTTCTCAAGTGTACCCTAAGCTAGGTGCTTACATATGCTTCGTCCATATGAAAGAGTTTCTCACATGATTTAGATTGATGAACTCTCATCTATGAACTATGAGGTAAGCATATGTGGAGATGACTCTCCTAAGCCTAACTTTTAAAAATAAAGTTAATAAAGGCTTTTCAATAAAAATGGAACTTAGCTAAGCACCGAGTGAACTTGAAGATGAGGGGTAGCCCTTTACATTTTAGGAAGGAAGGTCACAATAGTTCTCTTGAGGTGGATAACCACAATTCCTCAATATGCATAAATAGGGTTCCGATAAGTGAATAACTTTAATTCCCCATTTGTCATAAAGAGGGTTTTCACATGTACCTCAAAGTTCCATAACTATGCTTGCCACATAGGATCTAGCAAGTGACTTCACTAGTATGCTAGATTGTGTTAATGTTCTACCTTGGATAGTTATGAACACCTTCCCTTGGTGTATGGCATATGCACAAAGTAACTCAAAATATCATTTATAACACCTATGAGCTCAAAAAAAACATCACAACATGAGGAATTTTCTTCTCACAACAACATGGGATCAACATAATATTAGGAGTCAATTATGTAAAATTCAACCTCTCATCATGCTCAATCTGATTTCATAAAAGCAACAACATACCAAGTACATAATAACTGCAACAACAAGCAAACAAGAATTTTCACATGAAACTTCTTTTTAGCAAAAACTTTATCATAAATATGAACATCTTTGCAAAAAGAAAGTCAAATTCAATTTATTTATTATTTTAATTATTAGTAGGAAATAATAACCTTAATTAACAAAGAGAAGAGGGTAACGGGACATCATATTGACCTCGACCTCCCATGTTGCTCCCTCAACAAGGTGGTTCTTCCATAACACCTTTACGGAAGTCACATCCTTGTTCCTCAACCTCTTTACTTTTCTATCAAGGATTTCAACCAGAACCTCTTCATAGGAGAGGTTCTCTTCCACTCCTATACCTTCAACAGGATGAATGAACTAAGATCACCGATACACTTCTTAAGCATGGAGACATGGAACTTATTGAATGAATGAAAGCCAATTCACTTGGTAATTTCAACTCTTATGCAAACATTGCCAACCCTTTGCAAAATTTTATAAGGGCCCACATAACGAGGAATCTAGTTCCCTTTCTTGTCAAATATCACCACTCCCTTTATAGGTAAAACTTTAAGATACACTTTATCCCCCTCTTCAAATTCTAAATCCTTTCTCCTATGGTCGGCATAAGACTTTTGCCGTCTATATGCTATTTTCAACTGCTTCCTTATCATATGAACTTTCTCCAAAGTCTTATAAATCAATTCGGGACCCAAGAGTGAAGACTCTCCGAAATGAGCCATAAATATAGTTGAATGGTAACTATTGTTATATGATAACTCAACCAAAGGAAATGTTTATCTCAATTTCCCATGAAATCAATTATACAAGATCTAAGAATTCTTCAAGGGTTTGAATAGTACGCTTCGCTTGACCATCCGTTTGGGGATAAAAAGCGTTGCTTAGATTAACCTTTGTACCAGCCCTTTTTGGAATGACCTCCAAAACCTAGATGTGAATTGTGCACCTCTATCCGATATGATGGATAACAGAATACCATGGCGACAAACAATCTCATCTATGAAGATCCTTGCATAATCCTCTACCTAGTAAGTTACTTGACGGGAATAAAATGAGCGGATTTGGTCAACCTATCCAAAACCACCCATATAGAATCATGTTGATTTTCTCCCAGGCAAACCTACCAAGAAATCCATATTTATGTCTTCCCACTTCCAAGTGGGAACTCATATTTCTTGTAGTAAACCACTTGGCTTTTAGGGCTAGAATTTCACTTCTTGGAAATTTGGAAATTGTGCAACAATTTTCACTATGTTCCTTTTTAAGCCTTCCCACCAAAAGACTTCTCTAAGGTCATGATACATCTTTGTAGAACCCAGATGAATGGAATAATGTGAACCATGATCTTACTCAAGAACCCGATTTCTCAAGTCATCAACATTGGGAACACACAACCGTCCTTGATACCTCAAGACACCATCCCCTCCAAGGAGAATGACTCATTAAGCTTACCAAGAACTGGTTCCTTCAACTACATAAATGGCTGATCAAGGTGTTGCTTAAACTTCACCTCAACCATCAAAGACAATTCAGAGTTATGATGGAACATAAAACTACCTTTTGGAAAATATTCCAATCTAACACCCAAACGAGCCAAACTATGAACATATTTCACTAGGTCTTTCTTGGATCCTTCTACATGAGACACACTACTCATGGTCATTCGACTTAGAGCGTCCCCAACAACATTGGCTTTGCCAGGGATGTAAAGAACACTAATGTTGTAATCTTTCAACAATTCCAACCATCTTATTTGTCGGAGATTTAGCTCCTTTCGAGCAAACAAATATTGAGGACTCTTGTGGTCGGTATACACATCAACATGGATAGCATACAAATAATGCCTCCCTATTTCAAGACAAATACCACGGCCGCTAGCTCAAGATAATTAGTTGGATATTGTTTTCTCATGCACATAAGCTAATATTTTCCCATGTCTCATAAGAACACACCTTAAGCCTATTCGGGATGCATCGCAATATACAACGAAGCCCTTGGTACCTCTGGTAAATCCAACACCGGTGCAGAGATAAGCCTCTCTTTCAAGATTTTGAAGAATCGTTCACATGTCTCCGAGCACTCAAATTATACACTCTTTTGGGTGAAGGTAGTAAAGGGAGATGCAATGGCCTCAAAAACCTCCACACACCTCCTATGATATCCCGCTACACCCAAAAAGCTTTTAATGACTGTTGGAGTCAATGGTCTAGACCAATTCTTGACCGCCTCAGTTTTCCTTGGATCAACCTCAACTCCCTCACTAGAGATGATATGAACAAGAAATGCCAACAACCTCAACCAAAATTAACATTTTCTATACTTGGAAAATAGTTGGTTTTTTAAGCACTTACAATACCATTCTTAGATGGTCCATGTGTTCACCCTCATTTTTCAAATATACCAAGATGTCATCATTGAAGACAAAAACAGATAAATCTGGGTAACTTTGAAATACCCTATTCATGAGGTCCATAAACACCACTGGGGAATTAGTGAGACCAAAGGATATTACTAGAAACTCATAGTTACCATATCTAATTCGAAATCCCATTTTCGGTATATCCTCACCTCTCACCCTAAGTTGGTGATACAATGATCTAAAGTAAATATTTAAAAAGTAGCTTGCCACTTGAAGTTGATCAAATAAGTCATCAATTTAAGGGAGAGGATATTTTATCTTAATACTGACTTTATTGAGTTGGCGATAATCAATACAAATTCTAAGGGACCCAACCTTTTTCTTCATGAACAGTAACGGTGCACCCCATGGAGAAATACTAGGTCTAATAAAGCCTTTGTCTAGCAAGTCTTGAGTTTGTCCTTTAAATCTTTCAATTCGGCCGAAGCCATCCGATAAGGAGGAATTCAAATGTGGTTAGTATTAGGTAGCAAGTCAATACCAAAATCAATTTTCCGTTCGGGAAGGATTCTGACATCTCAATGGGAGGATTTTTGGAGTCTAAATCTTTGACTATTACAATATAGTATAACACCCTTTTGACATAATTTATAAGCCTTAAGAAAAGAGATGATAGGACCTCTAGGAATGGAATTTCGCCCCTTCCGTTCTAAGATGGGTCCATTTGGAATTGAACTTGACAATTCTTGTTATACAATCAAAGGAAGCAAAACAATCATTCAACCAATCCATCCCCAAAATGAGATTGAAATCGACCATATAAAGTTCTACTTATTTAAAATGAGTAACTCAATGAGGCAACATTATAGGACAATTTCTCTATACCCTCTTTGCAACCAGCGACTCACCTAGTGGGATAGTTACCATGAAAGGTTCATTTAGGATATCAGGAAAAACATCAAACTTCCTAGATATAAAGGAAGTAACAAAAGATTATGTAGCACTCGGATAAAGTAAAGCATACAGATCAATATCAAAGACTTGTAACATGCGGGTCACCACATCGGGTGAACAAGGAGAACTCTCTTGTTCACCCATAGAACGAAGAGCATAAAAGGAATTCTTCTTTTGAGCATCCACATTCGATACACTAGCTAGAACTTGGACACTTCCTTTATCTTGCCCCTTCAAATTGGGGAAATTCCTAACCTTGTAACCACTCTTGCCACACTCAAAAAAATTGTCCATCCCAACAAGGCAATCACCGTGTTTCCTGTCACACTTTTCATAAGTTCGCTTCTTAGTTGGTGAACTAGTACCTCTTCCCTTTAGAGACATAAGGTTAGAAACCCTATCATCACTAGCCTTAGAAAATATGGAAGGAATATTAATAGAAAACCTATTCTTGAATCTAAGATTATCTTGAATTTTCCAACCTCCTATTTGAATCATAAAATCATAAGGCTTAACCCTATTTGCCTCTCTATTTTGTCTCCTTAACTTAGTTTCTTCCATTTGTTGAGCATGAACAACGGGACAAGAGATATTCATATTATCATGAAGCATTTTCAAATGACATTTTTCTACCAAGTCTTTGGACACTCCTGTAAGAAAATGACTCATTTCATCCCTTGGATTTGAGACCAAGGATGGAGCATAGTTGGACAATTTACTAAATTTTATGGAATATTCAAGTACACCCATACCTCATTGACCAAGGTAGATGAATCCTTCCACCTTAACTTCTATCAGCTCTCTAGGAAAGAATTTATTAAGAAAAGCCCTCTTGAAGATCTCCCAAGTTCCGGACCATTCCTTAATGCTCTATTATCTTTCCATTGTTAGTAACAAGTTTGGGCCACATCTTTGAGTTGATAGGCCGCCAGCTCACCCTTCTCAATTGAGGTCGCACCCATATAATAGAGAACTTATAGACCTTATCGAGGAAATTTTGAGGCTCCTCATCCGACTGCGACTCAAAGAACATAGGTTGATTCATTCTAGTAAAGTCTCTCAAACGTGAGGCTATAGTGTTAGCATATTGAGGCACTCGAGGTCCAATCTCTATATTCACTTCCGCTGTCATGGAAGTGACGACATTAGCTTGATAGGTCATGGCTTGGTCCAATGTGAGAAAGGATGACCTTATCTCTCCATCGGTCATCAATGGAGGAACAACCAAAACTTGATCACCCATAACGACTTTTTCAAGTGGAGGCACTTGGTTGTCATGAGTTTCCACATTAGCCATTTCTTTCTCGACTCTCCTATATGCTACTTTTCAAGTATTCATACCTATAACCACGATACAAGGTTTAGGTGAAAGCACATAATATGAATCTAGCGGTACGACATAGGAGTAAAATAATATGAGAGTTTCCTAAGCATAACATAGCCCCTCATTCATAAGTGTGGCGTGCTCCACAATTATGAATAAGAATCTGCATACGTGGTTTAATGAGACATCGACCCTAAATATATTCAACCTCATGCTCTTATACCAAGTTTGTCACATCCGGGGAGCACCCCCTAGACGTAACCGTCATCGTTGTCATCGGTGAGGACTAAGACTAGCCTCTTAGCCTTCGTCATAACATTCATAGGTTGAAAAGTGCATAAAATTAAAACTGTTTATCTACCTCTAAATCATGAGTTTTACTTTGAACTCTGGCTTACACATAATATATTCATAACGGGTATAGATAGACTCCTCGTATAAGAAGAAAACATAGTATTCTACTTCTATGCCACATATAGATAACATACATAATATCATTTTAATAAGGAAGTCTCATATTAAACCATCTAAACGGATTAGACCAATTTGGGCAAATCCCTTACACAAATATAGAAATTCCACTTAGGGCTTACAACAATATATTGAAATTCCATGAATGAAATTATTGTCTTTGGACTGTAATAATGTAAAATAGGTAGACTCATAGAAACACATCATCCTCTGCACATGGAGGACATAGACACACTTGGAGAAATGATCCAAGCCTTCCCTCAAAAGTCTTCACGAACCCTTCAACGACCGGAACCTTAAATGTTGGGGGAAAAGGGAGAAATATGAGTTAGCACATCACTTGTACTAACTATAGAATCATATGTACATACAACACAAAAATCATGCTAAAAAGGGACATTTTATAAAAGTATGCCGAGTTACTTTGAAAAGTCTTATGAACAATACAAGAACACATACAAAGCAAGAATCACATATTTCTTAATGATATAAGCATATTCAACACAAGACCAACCTATTTAGTTAAGCTAATTCAACATGTATATATCATAATATGACTCATAGTCAATGTAACTTTACAATCATAATATAACCATAAGCATATTAATGAGTATAGGACACCACAACATAAGTAAATACCCTTATCCATAACCATTCACCAAGACCACTTGTGTAATGGTCAAGTAAAGCTCCATAACCTCACTCAACCAAGAAAACTAGTCAAAAGAGCATGAATAATGTCAAACTCTACATATCATATCATCATAAGTATTCCTCCTCACATTTAGCAATATAGACCATTAACATGAAGAATCAACATAAGCGTAACATTTATTTCATAAGAGCATAACATATAAGAATATCTTTCTAAGACATCTCTGAAGGCTAACTAGTGCAATGTATAGGTAGAGTCCCATACCCCTACCTACACTAAGTCAAACCTCTTAAGTAATCCTAGTTAGAGTTCACTTTTTCACTTCATTTTACTTTTGGGAACATCTTGCCTTACCCAACATAGACAATATGAGCTAATGTGAAATTCGGCATCATGGAACCCTACACCGAAAGAGGGTGGACAAATGGCCAAGTTAGTACCAAAACATGAACATAACATATGTGTGAATCCACTAGCTAGTATTCCTATGGGGAAAACATATTTAAAGAACCAGGAGATGTGTTTGGGATGCTCTTTATGCTACATGACTTATAGTCTCCAATCTTATGAGTACGATAGTGACCCTATCTTCTCTATGTGGGAAGGGACACTCCTCACCACTAGGTCACTCGGTGCTAAGCTAGAGTCCCTTTTGAAATGTCTTTAATTAATAAACATAACATAATTTAGGTCATAGGAGACTAGTTCTTATATAGGCAAATTATTTAGATCATTAAGAATTACATGAGAAAATCCTTTCAATGTAATAATTCACCCATGTGAGGTTAGCTCATTTACATCACCATATCATAATAAGGAATACAAGCAATTCATAACCAACCTTATATCAATACATCCTATACAATAATTGACAAGACATAAATCAAGACATTTCAATTCAACATCATACCAACCCTAATCAATCTTGTCACAAAGTGTACTCCAATAGAACTTCATCACTAAACACAAGTAATCATATTAAAAGTAAAGGTTTGAGGCCACAAGACTTACCCTAATCTCCTTCACAAGCCATCATCCAAGGTTTTACCATCAACCATAAAAATCAATCCAACAATGGGTGTAATATAATCACACAATAGTAATTAACACAATAATTAAGTAAATAAAATCGCTATACCTTAATTTATCTATAGTTCATAACTAGGTTTAGGGACTTGGGTCAATTTCATGATCTACTTCACATACTAGGTTAATTCATCATTAAATTGAATAATTAAATAATAATACATCATAATATAGGGATGGTAACCAAAAAAGCCCATATAAAATACATTTTTGAAAACCTATTTCATATTATAAAGAAACCCACATGAAACTCATCTTTTTGAATCCCGAAGGTGAAATGATCTCGTACCTTGTGAATTGTTGAACAATTATGGATAAAATCACCCTCCTTGTTTCCTTAATGATCTTGACTTAGCCTTCAATGGAGCTCTTCTATTTGGGAGAGAGAAAGTCGAGACAAGGAAGAGCAATTGTATTTTGGAATTGTGAGAGTAAGGTTAGTTTAATTAGGATTAGGTCTTTATATAAGTTAATAAATAACTTAATTAGACCTCCCTTAACCCCTATCTAATTAACTTATAAACTAATTAATTAAATTAAGTAACGTAAAACTCATCGGAAAATTGCAGGCCTGACCTACAATACCCTAACCAATGGGCCATAGGTCAGTCCATGGGCCATTAGCCAACTGTCCTATAGGTCCGTCATTTTGGTCAAAGACTTGCCAAAATTTCTAATTCTTGACAAAGAAATTGACGCCTTGTCGATTTCCTTACGCCTCGTCGCCTACACCTCGTCGATAGTTACTGTCTCAAGATATCTTTTAGACAAATTGGAACGGTCCTCCTAAAGGACCATTTTGTTAGTCCATGGAGAGTTGTACTCGCACGTTTTGACCCTAAAAAACTTTTTGACTATGAATCCTCCTAGTTTCACCAGATCAAGTATTATTGAGGATCCGAAAGACTTTGTTGAGGAGTTGAAAAAGTTATTTGAGGTAATATATGTGGTCGATACTGAGAGGGTTGAATTAGCTGCATATCAACTGAATAGTGTGGCTAGAAATTTGTTTGATCAATCGAAGGATTGTAGAGCCGAGGGTACATAACATCCAAGTTGGGCTTATTTCAAAAAGTCCTTCTTGGGGAGGTTCTTTCGTTTCAAACAGAAGGAAGCAAGGGTACGGGGGTTCCTTACTTTGAAATAGGACTCCATGAGTATTCATGAGTATGAGTTGAATTTCACCCAGCTATCTCGCTGTGCTATGTAGTTGGTGAAGGACATGATGAGCTTGATGAGTTTGTTTATTGCCGGGCTGGGTCGTACTTTATGTAAGGACGGTAGGGATGCCATGTTCATATTCTTCTTTATGCTGTTAAACTTTATATAATATAAATAACTACGTGATTTCGATAAAATTTGCTCCCTTAAGTCATCAGCTATGGAAACAAACGAACAACCTTGATATGAAGTTACCTTCTCCCTCTTGGGATAAAGCCTTAACATATTTTTTAAGTAGCCCTTCCTCTTTTTAACCAATGACCTTTCATAAATTTCTCATCTGACACAAACGACTATTTTCAACCATTATGGAAAATAACACTACCCTAATGAGAATCAACCAACCAAACACCCAATCTGTGATATATGAACATCACCAAACAAAATCTCTCTTATCTTCCATAACATTAGAAGCACTACCCATTGATAGTCGACTAAGAGTATCTGCCACCGTATTTCCCTTACTAGGGTGATAGAGAACACACATGTTATAATCCTTCAATTTTTTCTAACACTAAGCGGTCGAGTTAGAGAATAAGAAAGTTGCAAGGTCAAAGTCAACGAGCAAAGGATAAAGATCTACCCGGGGCATGTAGAGAGAATATATGAAGTTGTTGAGGCCTATCATATTAATGAAGTCTGAGTAATCAAGGGATATGCATCGTGCAGCGACACTAAATCAAGCGTTTTTTGTGAGGCAACCCAAGGTCTTTCCTCAAGCCAATGATAGGTTTTGTTTTCCTCGTAGGAATAGTCATATTTTTGTTTCATTTTGTTTTTAGTATTATTTCATTCTTGCTGGTGTACTAGTGTTTGCTAGATATTAGTGTAGGGTTAGTGTCTCAAATGTCTCCATAAAAACACAACATTAATGGCCTAATGGGCGTTACATGTGCCGGGAGCAAAAATAAAAATCTGCAGAAAAGGTCTGTTGCAAAGGTCTACGGACCCCATCGAATAGCCGTCATTCAATCAATGGACCGTCGATGGTGTCCATAGATCCCATGTAGGTTTACTATTTTTTCAAAATCTCAAAGAAATCGCAGTTCCAATTGACGGACCATCAATTGGGTCTCGTAGGTCCAACTTTGCCAGTTACCCGATCTGACCTGACCAGTAATATTAAAACACATATCATTCAACTTCATTCCCTCTTTAATTTGTTTTAAAATTCCCTTCCAAAACTATTTTTCTTCCTTTATTTCGTTCCTATAATATCAAATCCCAACCTCTCCTATTGTCATATGACTCACATATTAGAAACCTTCCTTTCCCAAACACTCTCTTCTCTGAATTCTCTTTCTCTTTAGTGTTCTTCGGCTGAACTCGATGGCGTCGACTACTCCTTGAAAGTTAGCAAGTACACACAATCACTCCACTGCTCAGAGAGGTATTTTGATTACTCTTAAACTTTGAATTCTCGGTCATAGTTTAAATTAGGAATACGGGAGTGGGTCTTGACCTTGGGCCTATATTAGATAAAATTTCATTCTAAAACTTGTGTAGTTACATCCTTTGGAAAGAAAGAGTGTTGTTGTGTAGCCTTGTAGTATATATAAAATGTGGGTATCTCTATATTGTATGACAATAATGACTAAGGATTTGTTACTCTTGTTTATTTAGAACAATAATCGTCTTTAAAGCGAAATCCTAGGAATGGAGAATTCATCTTTTGGGTGTTAAAATTGTGTGTCTAAACTTGAATTTATCAAAAGTTGACCTTGAAAAAAAGGACTGAAATCTATCTTACGCCAAAAGTATTGGACCCCGACGACAGACTTTCGATGTATTGACGTGTCGTCGATGGGGTCTGTCAATTGCATCAACATAAAAATGTCTAAGTCTTAAATAACAGAAGTTGACTATGGTTTGTTGATTGATCGACGCACCATTCTGTACGTCTGTTGTTTCTATCAGAGAAACTGTTTTAACTAACTTCTAAAATAAAACAAACTGTTAGATTATGGAAGTGGACTATGGTCCGTCGATTATGAATGGACTATGCTGAACGTTTGTCATTTCTATCTGAAAAGTTTGATTTTTCTCATAATAGAATAACTCTAAGTTTTAGATGATGGACCCCACTGACGGACTGTCAATTAATCGAGGGTCTATCGATGGTGCCGTTTCACATGAATCTACAGAATAGAACTATGTTGTTTATTTTTCAAATTGTCTGCGCCCGGTATGTTTCAACTGTGTAGTAATGCTGAGTTGAGACTAAGAATTACTCTATAAGTATGAATGGAGCCCATGAAGTATATAATCTACTAAAAAGGGGCATATCACTTTGGTTACCCTGTATCGTCAAATGACCATAGAGTCTGACACCGAGCAATACCCATCATATTCCCCTCCAGGATCCACAACGCCAACTACAACACGAGTCACTAGAGGTGCCCCTCAGATTGTGAATCCTGGCGTAGACACTGCCTCCAAGTAATATGAGGAGCTCACAGTAACCGTTAACCATTCGTGGTTTCCTTGAATTCTGAAGGGGGCTCAGCATCCAAATTTCAGTCTGCCTCCGCTTCAGGTTCAGCCTAATCTACTTGGGGCAAAAGCAGCCACTGCTTCTGATTCCACTGACCATGAAGCCACCAGGTCAGAGTGCCACAACCAACAAGCTTCATTTGATGAGGCTACCATTTTGGATTCTATTCCCGTACCCCGAGCTGATGACCCCACACCTGTTGAAAATGAACCAAATTGCTGGTACATCGAGGACCAAAACCAGGTGTACATAGATGCAAAGATGTTTCATGAAAAGGGGCTAATAGATTGGCTAGTCACATTAGAGTGTTGGGTCCTCGCAGTAAGTTTACACAGATTCCCTGGGCTACACAAACTGTTAAATCGGCATAATTTTGATTGGATGGCTTAGGATTGGTGATCCTATAGTGAGGATATAGTAAAGGAATTTTATGCCTCCTAGGTATCTACTTTCCAAGAATCCTTATATAGGAGGGCAGGACCTGCCAAACAGGCCCCTCTAACATATACACTAGTTCGGGGCTGCCAGGTTGATTTATCTGAGGCTACCATCCACCATTTCTTATACGGTCTTGTCATTGGCCCAAAAATGACACAAAATATTAATGAATTTAACTATAGGTGGGCGGTGGTACAGAGTCGTGAGTTTGGTCGGAGTACTGCACATCGAGAGGCGATGAAGAAGTGACTGGCATAATACATGGAAAGCGATAATGAGAGGGAAAATTGGGTGATAGACCCCCGGAGGCTGATAAAGAAGGCTACCCTCACTTTTATAGCAAATTTATTAAGGCTACTAGTCTGACACAAGTTATCGCCCACGCAAGCGGATAATGTGGTCATGTAACATCTCATAAATTGAAACTACTTCAAACAAATATGTTAAAGCTAAGAAACAAAGGATATTCATTTTTGGTAACAAATAGGGATATTTTTTGAAAATTTTCAGATTTCAAAAGTGACTTTTGGTCATTTTAAAACGCCAATGAGTTCTAGCTCAAGAGAAGCCTTGATGACTTATTTATATTGATGAAATAAGATATTTCCAATGACGCCGACTTTATGAAATTTACAGGTCATATGAGGGAGATATGACTTTCAGAAATTGGGCTCTTGGATAGAGGAAAATTAAATTCGGGTTTGTTAAGGGTGATTTTGTCTTTTCCTTAACCAATTATTTAATTTTGTTTTTGGGTAATATGTTTGGTACTAAACTGATCCCGTGCAGTTTATGCAATTAGAAAACTAGTTAGGGTTTTGATAGAAGAGAAAAGAAAAGGAGAAAAGAGGAGAAAGGAGAGGAAGAAGCAAGAACACCAAGGATCATTTTGTGGATTTCGTCTGGGGGTGATACCTTTAAGGTATTTGGGATCTTTTTTTTTGGGTTAATTTACTCACACACCAACTTGTTTTAGTTCAACGAGTTTGTGGATGTATTTCATGTTAAGAGTTAAGTTCTTGAAAGATAGTTTTTGTTGAATTCAGTACTTATTGATAGTACCAATAGTCCCTCTCACATCCCAAGACCACACACTAGAAGTTAGGATACAATCTTGGATTGTAACAGGTGTACTCGACCTCTCGGAGGTCTTATACAGGCCCTTCATATCATTCATCACATAAATATAGTGAAAAGTAGTGCGGAATTAAACCTTTTCATAAAATATAATATAGTCTTCAAAATCTCTTTCACATAAAACTAATAGGAAAAACTATGTCTCAATCTCATCATCTAAGACACTAGAATACTTGGGACACGACCCATACTTCAAAATACGAATATAGAAATATTTAAGTCTATTACAATACTGTGAATGAAAAGCATAAAAGACATATATGACCTCGAGTCAAGTGAGGACATACTACAACTTCTATTGAACGATCTTCTAATTCTAAAGTCTGCATTTCTCAAAGTTCGTCACTTACCAAGAACTATATAAATAGATAAAAGAAAGAAATTAGTACAACCACATGTACTACGTATGAAATTATGCATGAAAATCATGAAAACAAACATTTATTGGAAATATGCATCATTTCATTTAAAAATCACATTATAATCATAAGACAATATTTAACAACTTAAAAAAACATAAGATAACCTTTGAACCGAAAACCATATTTTTAGAACTCACTTTACAGCAAGCTCATTCACTATTACAATGAATTACTTCACTGCATAGTGAAGTGACTTATTCTTCCCTTTAGACACCCTTTAGAATGTAATCTTCTCACTCAAAGCTATCCTAAAAGTCACTTAAGTAACACAAACAAAGATCGCCTATAACCCTCTCTAGGTGTGCCTAACGCCCTTAGGATAACTTATAATGAGTCACATACACATTTAGAAAGTATCATGAACATCAAGGTAAGATTCTTCTACCAAAGGTGAATTCTTAGTCTCACTTGAGTGACTTGTGAAGTGACCGCCCATACAATCCCTTACACACACACTTAAGAGATCCTATAGACTCCATAAGATAGAATCATGCTCATATAATACATCAAAACATAGGTGATACGACATTCTCCTTCCAAAGGCTATCAAAAGACCTACTTAAGTGAATGAAGAAGATAACGACCACAGTGACCTCTTAAAGATTACCTAAAGAGTCCTTAAGACTACATAAGTCTTAGATCATGTACACAAAATCAACCAATTTCCCTAACTAGAGTCATCCTCAAAACTTCCAAAGATAAGCCATGAAGAGATCATCCTTCATGCTTTCTATAGACTTTAGCTAAGGAATTCTTAAGTCAATTTAGTGAGGTACTCATTTATTTATATACTTCTTAACATATGTCAGTTCACTAAGACGCATACATCACATAAAACACATTTAAATAATGGTCTTGGACAAGACCTAGGAACTTCACAAAACATCTTCAAAGCCTATTGTGCAATGTCTAGATAGCGTCCCATACCACCACCTAAACCTCATAAATTTCTCCAATGCTAATATGTATTCCACATGATGAGAATAGCAAAAAACCGACATAGACAATGATAGAAAGACATGGAATCCGGAGTTTTATCATACTCCGATGAGTTTGTTCTACTTGCCAATGGTAGAACTTGGACACATCCCATCTAGGCACATGGTAAGGAAATATGAAGGCCTTCTTTGTAGTATAGTCTCATACTTAACTAGAACTACTTCCCTTACCATTCTCACTCGGTGCTAGCCTTACAGAATTTATAACCTTACCACTTGGTTCAAGGTTCCACATAAATGACCTTCGTATCATCATGTAGGGTCTCACCTATTTTCATTAATTCAAGACAAAGACCCTTTAGGTTCCCAAGTCAAGACATCACATATTCATATAAGCATCAAGTAAGGGACCCAAGCGTACCTAAACAAGACACAACATACTTCCATATAATACAAATAGCCTATCTTCCTTTAGACTCTTAGAAATGACCCTTAACCTTTTTTATTCAACCTATTAATTATCTTAACATTATCAACCTAACCATTTTATACTCATCTATCCAATTTTGGATCAAACATGTATCAACTCTAAGACTACACACTTAATATAGAGCCATAACATAACTCGATTAACTAAATAGTATCAATAGTCAAGCACAAACTTTCTCATATAGGTAGATATGATCACACATCCTCAAATAAACCACAAAAATAGCCATATAAGCTCAAGTAGTGCCGACAAATCCATGATCATCAATATTCTAGAAAGTAACACCGACAAGGCCACATAAATTCATATAACTCCACCACCAAAGGTAGACCAAACCAATCATAACATATATGAAGTATAAATAACATCAAAATAAATGAAATGTGGCAGCATACCTCCACTCCATCATCAACACTTTAATTCAATGCTAATTTACTCAGTTCGATAACACAAGACCCTTACCTAACGCCATAACAAACAATTCAATGCAAAAACTACAATAATCCATGAACTAGGTAAAATAGATGTACATCATCAATCTAACACAACCCAAATCTCAATTTACTACAACTATTACGCCAATGAATAGCCCACATACAACTACATAAGAATTCATCAACATTTGTTCAATATCAAGTAACCCAAAACATAGCCAAAATCTAGGGTTCATCCAATTGATGTGTTAATAGGTAATTTAGATTTAAATCATAAATACAATATAAATTAGATCATAATTCAATGTTTAGAAATCATTTATGCAAGAACCCATGGTAGAAACATGAAATTTTGACAATTCAACTTTAGAAAACTTCTTGAGAGTTGGGCTCCTTGATGAAACAAGTTTCAAGGATCAAAATCCATACCTAAAAGATGATAATTCTTCACTTTAATGAATAATTTCCACTCAAAACGTCACCTCCAATTTGTTCCTTGATTTGGACTTCGATGGAGACTTTGAGAAAATTCTAAGGGATTTTGGGTGAATGAAATATTCTAAGTGTTAAGCACTTATATACTTGTTTAAAATACCCAATATACTCTTAATAAACAGCCAATACATTCATTTATAAGTGGCGTGAATTTACAATTCATCCCTTGACTTGGTAGCAAAACTGCAAAAAAAATTAGCTACCACTGATGACTGCCCTCGTCGGGGTGTCACCCCACTGACGGGCTGTGCTGGTAACCGTCGGTGGGTTCAGATACTTGAAAAGTATCTCTTCATTCCCCAAGGAAGTACCCATTTACAAAACCCATTAACGGGGCATCAACTGACCTACGAGTCGTCGACTGGTACGTCGTTTGGGGCCTGCCTTGGACAGCCTTCACACCAAGTTGGATCCTTCCTCAAAGACCCTTGGATGGTCCTTGGGAATAATTTACTGGACGTTTCAAACCAAAATATGATTTTCTATGGTTTTGCAACTCTTACATAAAATTTATGCAAAAGAAACTCATAAAACTCGATGAAACATGCCTAGATGCGCAAGGTCACTTTAAGGCATATCTTTCGAATGTCATGCACGTTCTTGAACATTTGACCTCCAAACATCTCGAAACTCAACAAACTAATTATACATGACTTAATAACTCATTTAAGGACCTTAAAACCTCATGAAACACACATAAACACATATAATCACGTATGAGGTATTTCAGTGACTTAGTCGTGAACGTCTTGGTCGTCCCTTGACGTTTGAATTCCAACACACCAAATATTTTAGCTACTGCATCTATAAAATATTTTAGATATATTTATGAAATTATAAAGTCAATACCAACATGTTAGGATCTAGTTAACCTAGATCATTTTCAGTGTCTTACAGTCCCAATCATTAGTGAATGAAGTAGGAAGTTTTTGAGGGTTTGGGTATAGAATGCGAGTTGAAAAATTCTTCAAACACATTTAGATACGGGCAGGCGTGGCTCGCTTGCGAAGTGCTTGTGTATTTCTTCATTCAAACAATGCCTTGTCTGGTGCGCCACCAGTGTGCCTGAATGAGGCCTCAGTCAATTAAGGCTGGTATAGCGTGCCACCAGCATGCACAACCCAACATTTTTCCTACAATTTTTGTTGTTTTTTACTTTTAATTCCTTTTAGATGGAGAGTTTTCATGGAATACCAGAAGTTGAATGCTTGGGCTGAGAAGGACCAATACCCTATGCCCTTTATGGGTTAGATGTTAGACAGACTCGCAATAAAAGGGTGGTATTATTTTTTTGATGGATATTCGGGCTACAATCAAATATTTATTGTCCTTGAGGATCAAGAAAACATGACTTTCACTTGCCGTTATGGGACATTTTATTTCAAAAGGATGTAGTTTGGGTTATATAATGCACCGACCACCTTCTAGTGTTGTATGATTTCGATATTCTCTGATATGGTAGAGTACACTTTTGAGGAATTCATAGATGATTTTTCTGTGGTTGGCGACTCCTTTCATTGGTGTTTGAGTAATTTGGTTGAGGTGCTCAAAAGATATGAAGATTGTAATTTGGTGCTTAATTGGGAAAAATGCCACTTTGGATCATTGCATCTTGGAGAAGGGGATAGAGATTGATAGAGCTAAAGTGTAAGTGATAGAGAGGCTTTCTCCACCCATCACTGTAAGAGGTGTGAGTTGTTTTTTGGACATATTGACTTTTATCGGAGATTTATTAAGGACTTCTCGATAATTGCACACCTTTTTTGCAAACTGTTAGAGAAGAAATGTAAGTTCTATTTTGAAGAATCCTATCTGGAAGCATTCAGAGAGTTGAAGGGGAACTTGGCATCCACATTCATTATTATTTCACCTGATTGGATTGAGACATTTGAGGTGATGTGTGATGCTAGTAGAGTTGTACTTTGTGTGGTATTGGGAAAAATAAGGGATAAAATCCTTCATCCAATTTACTATGCCAATAAATCTCTAAATGAATCTCAGAAGAATTACATAGTAAATGAACAAGAACTTATTGTGGTGGTGCTTGCATTCGAAAAGTTTTGCTCCTATTTACATGGCACGAGTGTCATAGTGCATACTGACAATTCTGCTTTGATGTATTTTATGGTTAAGAAGGATGCAGAGCTAAGGTTTATCAAATGGATACTGTTGTTGCTAGGATTTGATTTGAGGTTAAAGATAGAAAGGGGATTGATAATCAAGTTGCCAATCATTTGTCTAGATTGGAGGATGAAGCTATGCAGGAGTTAGGAGAAAATGCAGAAATTGATGATGAATTCTAAGATGAACATGTATTGGCCACATCACAAGATTTGATCCTATGGTTTTCAGACTTTGTGAAATATCGGGAGTGTGACTTGGTTCTGTCGAACTTCGATTTCCATCATAGGAAGAAGTTCATGCATGATGTGAGAAAAATCTGTTTGGATGAACCTTACTTATATCCGAGTTGTGCGTATGGAATTATCTGTCATTGTGTATCAGAGGTTGAGATGTTGAGTGTTTTGGAGGCATGTACTCGTCACCTATGGATGGGCACCATAGTGGCATTCGAACTATGCATAACATCTTGCAGGTGTGGGTACTATTATTCAACCATTCATAAAAATTCTCACGATTTTGCCAAATCATGTAATTGGTGCCGACGAAATAGAGGAATTTCGCTGAGGCACGAACTCCTTTTAAATCCTATTTTTATGATTGAGTTATTTGATGTATCATACATTGATTTAATTGGCCCGTTTGTGAGTTCTCATGGGGTGAAGTACATAATTGTGGTGGTGGACTATGTATCAAAATGGGTGGAAGCAATTGCGCTTCCTAACAATGAAGGAAAAAGTGTGACTGTGTTCTTGAAAAAGAATACCTTCTAAATATTTGGCACACCTAGGGCCATTATTAGTGTTGGTGGCTCTCACTTCTGTAATAAATTTCTGAATGGGATATTGGAGAAATATGGTGTTTGTCATAATGTGGCTACTCCTTACCATCCATCGACTAGTGGGCAAGTTGAGGTGTCGAATCGTGAGATCAAGCAAATTCTGGCGAAAACGGTGAATGCTAATAGACCGGTTGGTCAAGGAGTCTATATGATGCTCTTTGGGCCTGCCGCATTGCATACAAGACTCCCGTAGGTATGTCTCCATACAAACTTGTATATGGGAAGGCTTGTGTCTTACGGGTCGAGTTAGAGTACAACACAATGTGGGTTATGAAGAAGCTAAAAACGGATTAGATTGAAATGACAAAGCAAAGACTTAATGGGTTGAATGAGCTTGATGAGTTTTGCCTTAAGGCCTATGAAATTTCAACTATCTAGAAAGAGAAGATGAAGAAGTATCACTACCAAAGAATTGAAAAATGAGAATTGTGATTGGTTATTTGGTGCTTCTCTTCAACTCTAGGCTACGCTTGTTTTCGGACACACCAATTTGCCAAGGATTTTGAGTCAAGACTTCTTCAAAACTATCTTCGTTAGCTTCAACTTCAGCTTCATCTAGACTCAGCTAGATACAGGAAGAGTCCAATAAATCTTTGAGAACATTTGAATTTGGAAGGATTTCCTTATTTTTATACCATCATGAAGAAGCTTCATCAAATATCACATTCCGAGAAGTGTAACATTTTCCCGTGCCTAGGTCACAAAAATGCCACCCTTTTCATACACTGTCATACCCTAAAAATATACAGCTAACAACTTTTTATGCATCTTGCTACGTAAATGGTGAGGTAAGAATACATGGCATACAAATCTGAGAACACGAAAATAGCTTACTGATGGTTTCATATTCCATAACTTCTCAAAAGGTGAAATAAAACGTAACCTTTGTTGGGGAATTCTATTGATCACAAAAGTTTCAATTTTCATAGCTTCCGCCCGAAACTAGCCCATAATATTTTTTGCATGAAGCAAGCTTTGACAAATTTATGCTAGAAGTCTATTCTTTCATTCTTCTACACCATATTGTTGTAGCGTATTTGGACATGTGAGCTGATGAGGTATTTTATGCTTTTGAAGGAATTCAGAGAATTCATATGCGGTGTATTCCCAACTATTGTGAGTTCACAGGCAAATAATCTTCTTACAAACTCCTACTTCGCCAAATTTTTTAAATTCTTTGAATTTTGAAAATGTATTAGACTTTTCCTTCAGAAAATAAATCCATATATACTTGGTAAAATCATCAATGAAGGTTAAGATATATTTCATCGCACCAATAGAGAATTACTTGACATGTCCGAATACATCAGAGTGAATTAACTCTAATGGTTCCTTAGCCTTATATTTTGACTCCTCATATGGTAACTGATGTGCTTTACCATACTGGCAACTAGCACATATAATATCTGTCCTTACTGAGAGTTTTGGAAGACCCTTCAACATTGACTTTTCCATCACGACACTTAGATTAGAGTAGCTAACGTGGCTCAACCGCATATTCCATAAGTCTGCAGTTTCATTCTTCCTTATCTTGTCTATATATGTAGTTTGTGCCGACATTACATAGCCGGAGTTCAATCTTTGTCCCTTTATAACTACATCTTTTTTAATCTCAAGATCATGATATATTCTAACATCTTGTGGACCAAACAGAATAAAATGATCCTTAGATGTTAGATGTTCTATTGAAAGGAGATTTTTCTTCATATTTGGGACATGATAAACATTTTGAAGCAACATCATATCAGCACTACTATTCGGTGAAACTACATCCTTACCGATATGAGCTATCAATAATTTTGTATCATCGGCTGTCACCACCTCACGACTTCCCTTGTACTTGGTCAGATTTTGTAACTTATCCTTGTTACCAGTCATATGGTTTGAGCACCCTGAGTCAACAATACAATCATTCTCATAATCAATTTGTTTAGAGGTTGTTACTGCAAGAGCTAACTCCTCTTGTTCTACATAAAAAAATGTCTCAACATCCCAATCATCTTCACTCTTTTTGTTTGGACTAAAAGTTCCTGCAGCGTTGCTCTCAACAACTTTATTATTGAAGCAGCAAACCGTTGATTTATAGCCCTTGTTTCAACAGTGATGACACTTCCTTCGAACCTTTTGTTTTACCCCAATAGTTGTTTGAAGCTCCCTATGAACGATAATTCTCCAGTCCTTGATGAATTTTTTCCTTATCATCAATTTTTTTCGTCCCAGCTACATCGTACTTCTTGGAGTTCCATCTTCTTTTGTTTATATAGAGTGTTTCCTCCTTGCCTTTTTGTGAAACTCCACCCATTTGCTTAGCCATGGCTTCTTAGTCAGCAAGCATATTCTCAAACTCCACAAATGATGGTTGAATTTGTTATCCCTGTACTACAATGACAAAGTTTTTGTACTCAAATCTCAAACCGTGAATGATTTTTCTTTTCATCCTGTTTCCCCGATTGGAGCTATTTGTTCCAATTCTAAAATTTCACATCATATTGACTTTACTTTGTGAAAGTATTGTGCGATGCTCATATCATTTTGAGATATCGACAATAACTCACTTTTTAGAAGTTGTAATCGTGTGTCATTTCTCTTTGAAAAGAGTGTTTCCTTTGGTGTTCCAGCAACTCGTATCTGTTCCAACACGTCTTATTCGATGGTCGTGTTGAGGGAAAATAATGCTTTTCTGCTTTAATCTTCTATTTTTGGGATGCACCATTTGGTTCTTCTTCCCCTAGTTTGACTTCACTTCCATTGACGACCTCCAAAAGATCTTGACCTTCCATGTGGAAAGTCACACATGTCATCCATGTTTTGTAATTCTTATGGTTGAGTTTCTTAAACCCACATATGACTTGTATATCAGTCATCATAATAGATGTGTGACTTCTCTTCTCTCTTATAAACATTGCTTAGATACCAAATGACGAAGACAACTTTAATAGAGAAATCAATAGTTGAAAAAGGAAATAACAGGAAGAATAAAAGATAGCCAAATTCTTTTGCAGAGATTATTACTGTATGATTTTATTCAATAGGTCATGTAGACTTATATAAGTTTAAATGTTATGGAATAATATTCCCACTAAACCACTACTGTAATTCCACTAAACCAACTGAACTAAACATTAGGAACACAATTCTGCAAATACTACACAATAGGAAAACTATCACATCAAAAGAAAATAACTACCAAGTGAAAGATAAAATATAGTTATACTGCACAATTAGTGAAACTAAACAATAGAGGCTGATGTTGTACAACTTTTAACATTGAATTAATCTTCCATGTTCTCAATCCACCATTTTGTTCTTCTTCTCCTTGTTAGACTACACTTCCATTGACGATCTCCCAACATCTTGACCTTCCATGTAGGAATTCATATATGTCATTCATGTTTTTTAGTTCTGATGGTTGAGTTTCTTAACTCCACATATGGCTTGTAAATAAGTCATCGCAATAGATTTGTGGCTTCTCTTTCTCTCTTTTAAACGTTGCTCTAATACCAAACGGTGAGTACAACTTTGATAGAGAAATCAATAGTTGAAAAAGGAAATAATAGGAAGAATAAAGGATAGCCAAATTCTGTTGCAGAGATTGATACTAGATGATTTTATTGAATAGGCTATGCAGCCTTATATAGGTTTACATGCTATGGAATCATTTTTCCACTAATACAATATTATAATTCCACTATAAAAACTCACCTAAACATTAGGAACACAATTTTTCAAATACATCTAAGTAGGAAATCTATCTCGTGAAAAGAAAATAACTACAAACTGAAAGCTAAAATATAGCTATACTGCAGACTTAGTCAAACTATACAATAGAGGTTGATGTTGTACAACTTTTAATAGTTTTGTACGTGGTTTGATATATTTTAAAAATAGAAAAATAAGGCCGCACAAAATTATTCGTAGGTTTAATATATTTCTTTTTCAAAAAATGTTGGTAAATTTAAAATTTCCATAGGATCCACTAAACAATTAGTGAGATTTACCTAAGGATTTTGGAATGATACTCAAAACACTTATAGTACTATTAAAAAAGAAATTTTAATTATAGTACTATGTATTAGAAAATTTAAAGATGATTTAAAAAATAAAAAGTTTTTTAATTAGAGTTGACTGCGAAGCAGCCAAGGATGTTTAGAAAAAGAGTGTAAAAATTCTTGTTTCAAAACAAATATTCGCCAGATGGCAAGCTTTATTATGTAGCTTTGATTTTCAAATAGAAGGAGAAAATAATTCTCTACCTGACTTTTTTACAAGAGATTTTTTACAGGGAACTAATGAAACCAGGAGTATCAGGAATCAGGTTCCCCAGGCTCCCAAAATAAAAATTTTGGGTAGAGTGACAGAAGGGTGCAAAAGAAAAACATCAAGAAAATTTGAACACGAAAAGAACAAAAGCAGTAAATAAACATAAATTTAAAACTTTAAAACATAAACATAATAATTAAAATAATTGGAAAATAGTTACAATAAAAACATTTTATTGATAGGGAAAGAGAGAGAACATTGATTGGAGAATGGAAAATATAGGGAAAATGGAGAGAATTGTAAAGGGCATTCAATGTTTATCTTCTTTTGTTGAAAGTTTATTTTCGAAACATATATCTTGTTACTTGGTCCTTTTGTCATTTTATAGCTTTTGACTTTGTTCCTGCAGGGTCCACTTGTTTGCTTATTTGTTGACATAATAAATGTTGATATAAGCTTGATACTTTCTTGTCTTTATTGAAGATGATACATATCCTCATTACTTTTTTCACTTGTATGTGAGGATGTAGTGTCTTATTGTCCATAATCTTTTCATGATTGGTAGTTTTACCAAGACTTTATTAGGTTTTTTCAAGCCTTTCTTAATTCTTAATTTGAAACGTCCGATTTCCTTTGTGATAAAAAGTCGATAACAAACTTGTAATCGTGATCTTTCAGAGTCCATCCTTTAATCTTGATAATCTTGCTAAGATACTTGATCCTTTAAATTTCATGAATATCAACTAACAAACTTATAATATACGATATCCTTTTGGAAATAAAGAACTTACACCATTTAATATTTTCAGGGAGTTTGGAGATATTTCTCTCTACCTTAAACTTCTGAAACTACAATAAAAATAGTGGTGATAATACCTATTTATTTCCTCTGAAATAGGAGGGTTCATCCTGGTAAAGTCTCTCAATCGAGATGTCATAGTGCTAGCATGATGAGGCACACAGGGTCCAACTTCCCAATCAACTTGGGCCGTAATGGTTTGGACTTAAGAAATATAGCGTTAGCTTGTGAAGTAATGGCTTGAGGCAAATTGAGAAAAGCTGCCCTTATCTCTCCATCAGTACTCAGTGGAGGAGAAACCGAGACTTGATCACCCATAGAAACTTCTTCAAGTGGAGGGACTTGATTGTATTGCGAAAGAGCTTGGTTGTCGTGAGCCCCCCCATTAGAAATCCCTTTCATGTTCCTTGATGCAGCTGCTCTTTGAGTATTCATACCTATAACCATAATAAATGTCTCAGGTGAAATCACACATAAAATAGACTCTAGAGGAACTGCATAGGATTACAAGAAGATGAGAATTTCCTAAGAATCATATAGTCTCTCATTCATAAGTGTGGTACGCTTCAACATTATAATTGAGAATCTACATAGACGTTGTTTAATGAGACATCCATATTAAAGATATTCAACCTTATGCTCTGTTACAAAGTTTATCATATCCGAGAAGCACCCCTTAGACGTAACCGACATCGTAATCATCAAAGAGGATTTAGACTAGCCTCTTAGCATTCGTCATAACATATAATAGGTCAAATTGCAGAAAATTTAGAACTTTTTATCTACTTCTACACTGAGGTTTACTTAGACTCTCGCTTACACATAATATATATAGGGAGTTTACGTAAACTCCTTACATAGGAAGCACTAGATAGGCTTCTACTTTTATTTCACATAACAAAGATAGAAATATAAATTCATAAGAAATCTAGGACATGTCTCATATTAACACCATATAGAATGAGTACAACATTGGGCATGACCCATACTTTATGGCTATAAAAGCCATATACAATAATACTCTTCAATGAGAGGGAAAGAACAGAAGTGTATTTAAAACAAATAATATCCAATAGAAAGATAGTGGCATCGTCCTCGAAAGTGAGGACCTACCAAACTTGGAGAATGAGTATCAAAGTCTTCTTCAATGTCCCTCTAAAAGCTCAACGGCTTGAACCTACATTTTGTAGTAATCATAGAAACATGGGTTAGTACACTTCGTGTACTAAGTATGGAAACATGCACATAAAACACTCTAAAGAATGCATGAGAAAGGGACATTTACTTTAGAAAACATGCTAAGTCATTTAAGAGTCTTTAATGCACATTCAAGAAACATATAAGCCAATAAGAACATATTCATTAAGACAAGATAATATATATCACAAGACCAACATAATTTAGTATAATCAAGTAAACATGTATAATAGCATTGTTGAGTACATAACCAAACAACGCTAACATCAAGTTATAACAAAAAAGCATGTACAAGAGTTCATAACCTAACATTACTTACAAGACATGTACTCATAACCCACATAAATCCTACATGTGCAATGACCAAGAAAAGCCCCATACCGTTACTCAATCAAGTAAATGAAACAAAGGATCACAATTATTGTCTAATTTCACATAACATAGCATCATGAGTAACTATAATCATATTTGATAATATACACCATTAGCATGTTCATAAGTGAACTAAAATCATATTGGATCATCAACATGTAAAGTCAGCATATGCATAACATTTACTTTATGTAACATAACTACAACCTTCTAGAACTCCCCTCAAGGACAACTAGTGCAATGTATAGGTAGAGTCCCATACCCCTACCTAGACCAAGTCAAACCCTTTAAGTCACCCTAGTAAGTGTTCACTTCATTACTTCATTTTACTTTTGGGAACACTTGCTTTAACTGACATAGACCAAAAGAGCTAAGTGTGGAATCTGGTGTCATAAAACCCTACACCTGAAGAAGGTGGACAACTTGACAATGTAGTACAAAAACATGAACATAGAATTCTGGGTTGATCCACTAGCTAGTATTCCTATGGGGGCAACATAGTTCAAGAACTAGGAGATATGCTTGGGATCCTCTTTATGTACATTGAATTATAGTCTCCAATCTCATCCGTACAATAGTGATCCTACCTTCCCTACTTGGGAAGGGACAATCCTCACTACTAGTTCACTTGGTGCTATGCTAGAGTCCCTTTTTTAAATTTCTTTAGCCCTTTATTATTCATCATAGCTTAGTTTAGGTAATAGGATACTAACCCTTTGTATATCATAGTCATTTAGCTCATTAGGTATTTCATGAGAATGTGCTTTCAATACAACCCTTATATGTGAGATCAACACATTATCATAATCATCATGTCATTTTAATGTGCATAGGCAATATATAACCAACCTTATATTATTACATTTTAAGCATAATCTCACAGTCACATAATCAAGATATTTCTATTTCATTATCATACAACACTTAACTAATTCAATTACAATACATGCTTCAGTTGAACTTCATAACCAAGTAAAAGCCATCACAATTGAAGTAAACGTTTAAAATCACAAAGTCTTACCAATTCTCCTTCAAAAGCCATCATCATTGATCTTACCCTCAACCAATAAAATTTCATCATAAATAGGTTTAATAACATCATTCAATAGGAATTAACACAATAAATAAGTCAATTGCATCACTACTAAACAATCAACATAAGTTCATAACCTAGGGTTAGGGAATTTGGCTCAATTCTTGATCTATTCCACATAATACGTTAATTCATCAAGAACTAATATAAATGAAAAATAATACATAATAATATAATCATAATAATTAAAGTATAACATAAACAATACAATTTAGAAGATCAAATTCTTATTAGGAAGCAACTCATATCAAATCATCTTTTTAAAAACCAATTTTGGAAGAACCCTTTGGGGAAAGGAATCCCAAAGCTGAAAGTTTTCCATACCTTGATATTTTTTGAAGATTTATGGAGAAAAATGACCTTATTTATTCCCTATAACCCTCAGGCCTTAGTCATCTATGGAGACTTCTTTAGGATAGTGAAAAAGTAGAAAGAATGAAGAACAATTTGGGTTTGGGAATTTATGAAGTGATAAGTTGAGTTTAGGCGTAGGGTAGTTTATAAAGTCAATTAAATAAGTTAATTTATCTAAAACTTAATTAAACCCCTTAATAATTAACAAATTAAATTAAATCAATTAACTTTTGACAGAAAAGTTGTAGGCCTGAACTACGAGACCTCAATCTAAGATCAGTAGGGCAGTCGACGACCTTGCCCCCCACCATTTTGCATAACCGTCAAATTGCTCAGAGATTATGAATTTCATACATTTTTTGGAAATGTATAAGTGTTGCTAAGAAGAGTCATCGACTCCCCGTCGATGGTAGGAGTAGGTTGAGTTGTCATTTGATAGTTTTTTGGTCATTTGGAAAGGGTCCTCCTCAAGGACCCTTAGGATTGTCCTTGGGGTGTCGTACCCGTATATTTCGACCCTAATCGTACTTTAATAATATTTTGACACCCTTCGACAAAATTTCATCAATTTGCGACTCTTAAATCCTTGTGAAATAGGCACTGTAGCACCTATTTTACAACTCTGTGGACGTCATGGACGTTTCTTGATGTCTTGACTCTAGGACTTCCTAAATAACTTTAAACATTATGTTTGACTTCAAGACAGTATTTCAACCCTCATACACTCATGTGAGGCTTTAGATTAGGTCTTGGACTTTAGATGATTTGGAAAACGGTTCAAACCAGAAAAATTTAATAATGTGAAGACCTCTTTCATACAAGGAGTCTTACCAAATCTAGTTGGAGTGCAAATGGTATCAACGGAGCTCTGGTTAATGACCTTCAACAACTGAATAAGAATCATAAAAAGATGAAAGTCGAATAAAGTCAGTAAATTGAATGTACGTTAATATCACTAGAGCCTAAACGTATGAATAAAAAGGGTAAAAATGACACCCCAAATTTTTAGTAAACCATGTATGGTTTAGATGGTGAATGGGGTCAAGGCCATGAGGCAAGTGCCATGTCTAAGGGAACAAGCCAAGGACAAAAAGGGCAAGGGTTCCTAAAGACATTTTCTACTCATTTACCCTTCACAAAAGGTTCCAAGAGTTGTGGTCCTCACCATGGCTCGTAAAGTTGACGTGGCCTTGCCTTGGCCACGAGAAGTTTGCTAAAAAAAATCACATCCACTGCCTCACAAACAAGGGGAAATACCACGGACTCCAGTGGACCACACGAACCATGTAGGTAGTAGTGAAGGTCACTTGGGACCAAGGAACTAAGGCCTTGCCAAACAATATCAAGCCATGACCATGACCATAAGCATGGACAGTGGTCCCTACCACATATTGTTGGAGGCTTCGTGGTCTTTCATATTCCATGTGTTGGCTTGGAAACAAAATAAATGTACTGCCTCAAACAAAATGGGAAACACCACTGTTCGTGGTTCTCTTCACAGACCATATAATTTCCTTTGTCCATGACGGGGACCATTAAATGAAGGTTCAATTAGACTTTTCCTTTTTAAGTCCAATTAATGGAGGGGTGTTTTGGATATTTTAGGTGTGAAATATATATTGTTTTTAATTCATTTTTCACCCATTGTAAAATTAAAAATACAAACACTCAAATATTCTCCCAAAATTTAATTCCCTCAAATATTTCTCTGTACAAATATCCTCACTTGAAGAACACCAAGCTTTAAGGGTAGGAATCAAGATCAAAGGTTTTTAATCCATATTTGTAGACATAATTCAATTAAGGTATGGATGGTCTTCAGTCTTGTGATCTTTGCCCCACGAGGTCCTCTCCAAGTTTGATTTCAAAATTCCCCAATTTATAAGTTTTCACTCATATTCGTGGATCTCTTTATAAAATCATTTCCATTGATCTATAAACGCATATATATGACGATTTATGGATGATTTCATGTAATGTTTATCGCGTTTGAACAATTTCCCACAAAAACCATGCTTTCCCCTTCTTTCTCTAATCTAAACCGTAGTATTTGTTAATTGTTGAATGAAGGATGAGAATCTAGTATGTTTTTGTCACGACCGTGGAGCACCCGGTAGAAGCGATATCGCGTACCAGTCCTCTCGGAGGTCTTGTAAAAACACTTAGACATCTTTCATTGCATATAAATGAAAAGTACTGTAAAATTAAAACTTTTCATTATAATAGTAAAACATTTTATACAATATGAGAAAACTGAGTCTCTTCATAAGCCATCTTAGACACATATAATATCATAAGGTCACGACCCTTACATAAATTTCAAAACAAACTGTAGTCTACTACAAAGTCTTCGAAAGAGGAAACCAAACATAGCCATGTCCTCGCACATATAAGGACATACCGATCTTGAGAGAATGTTATTTCCAAGCATTCACTTCTAAGAATATCCTCACTTGCCACCTACACTTGTAGAAATAGAAAAAATATGGAATTAGCACATTGAATGCACTAAGTATTGTGACATGCAATACTTAGTGCATGTCACAATACTTAATCTTATAATAAAATTAACCTCATAAAACAAGTATAAGGACCATCTTTAAGTAAATATTTACATATAAGACATAATCAAGTAATCCACAATATACAACTATCATCACTTAGAAACCATATAAACATATAGACCTCCTACCAAAGGTAATCCTAAGATTCACCTAAGTAAGATATAAAGCGGCCGCCCATACAACACATTCACACACACCTAAGTGATCCTCAAGACTTCCCAAAGTAAGATTACTCTGTTTTAATAAGTGGAATCCCTATCTAAGGTTACTCTAAAACACACCTAAAGAGATTTTCCATACACCCTATTCAAGACAACCTAAGCAATCTTCAAAGTTACCCTAGATATGATCAATTCTATTAAACTTGCATTGACTTAACTCATCATTTTTCTGTAAACCATATAATAACATGTAACATTTAGAGAACTTCACATAATGTTTTTTTGCATGACTTAGGAAAATCATCCTAGCACCTTCAAAGCCTACTCGTTCCATGGATAGATAGCATCACATTCCACTACCTACACGTTGTAGAACATCTCAAATACTAGAATGAACATACCATATGATAGGAATAGGAATTTATCGACATACACAACAATATCTAGGTATGGAATCAAGTGTCATAAAACCTTACACCCTGGAAGGTATTTCACATGCCTAAGGTAGAACTTGTAATCATCTCATGTTGGCACATGGTTAAGGAATATTAAGGTTTCTTTGTACTCTAGACTCATCTACACTAGATCTACTACTTCAAGCATATCCACTCAGTTCTTTCCCTTCATTCTCATAGAGTAATCCATACTAGTATTTGAGAAGGTACAATCACCAAGTCTTACCAACTCATAATACTCTTTCTTCCAATGATGGGTACACTGGGTATACCAACCAAGGTCTATTAGGATAGATCTTATGACTTCGTTAGAGATGGTTTCATGTCGTTCTAGCCAACCTACCCATAAGTCCATTATTAAACACAAGAAGTACAATATTATGGTCTTTCACTTCAAGGCTTCTATTAACCTTCTTTTCATTATTCAAGGTTTCACATTCACTTAGGTTTCTAGACTTATAAAAAAGGGGAACCATGCTTAGCTCTACCGGTTCAAGACATACTCTAGAATACCTCATTTAGTCATTCAAGGAAGAGCACCAACGGATGTTTACCGATCTTATACTTTCATTCTTTTGCTCATTCAATAACATTGAAGTATCATGTAAGTCCAACAATTCCACCACACAAGATACCACATTATTCTATAAAGTCTCTCCCTAGTCCTCCATATCATATATCATCAGCTAGAGAAGCAACATATCAAATCATTGCATTATTGAATCATACCAGATCATATAGACATTATATGAAAACTTCACATTATACCTTTTCATATACATTATGATCATCATGTCATACTTCTCATTAAAATGACAATAAGGCCATGTTCATAACGATCATATCAAGTGAACACCGCCGATATTAGTGGAACATACAAAACAACAACAATTCAATATCAATTAAACGCTAAATGAAGGAATTGGGTAAAGTCACCACCTTCCCATAACCATATTCATCATCCATTAGCCGTTCCGATATACATTCACATAATATAGATTCCCATAACAATATACATAATATTAAGAAAATAATTCAACTAAATGAATGATCCATAGGTTCTCAATAAAGATATCAACATTATAATGCAGCCATTAACAATTCTAACATTAATCAATGCACAAGTCAATAGCCCAATACAATCTACACATGAATTCAATATAATTAAGTCATGATCAATACATACACTTTAGATCCAAGACTAGGAATTCATGAAATACATGGGTTCATAGGAGTTTATCTAAAACTTGCAATTGACATCAATTACTTCATAAAACATTGATTTAAATTTTTTCATGCAAGAACCCATGTGTAAATTTATAAATAGAACTTTATGGTTTTAGAAAGTGTTAGAAAAGCCTTTGGAATTTGAGTCATTTAATGGAAGAAGAATTAAGGAAAAAAACACCATACCGTTATTGAAAAAATACCATGAAATTGGTGGACAAATCAATGAAACAATCCAATCGTAGCTTCAATGGAGTCTTGAGAGAGAACTTAATGTTGATTTTGGGTTTTAATTTTGAATAATAAACTGTAAAATAGGTTTTAGGATTATAAACTAACTCAAATTACCTAAAAATATTAAAAATAACTGGCTATGACTTATTTATTATGCTATGTGAATTTCTCAAAACAACTCCACTTGGCTGAGACACCTATTAAAAATTGCAGGTGTCAATCGATGGTTGCTACTGACGGAGCGTCGACCAATAATTGAACCGTAAAGCTGGTCTTTGGTTTTGGATAGAGACTTTACAAAGGGGCTAAACTCCCACCACTAAGTGTGGGGATACTCCCCCAAACGAAGGGGCGTCAATTGTTCAAAGATGCATCGTTGGTGGGGCGTTGTTTGGACTTTTTTGGTAGCTTCTTGCCAAAGTTTAGGTCCTCCTTAAGGACCCTTAGGGTGCTCCTTGGGGAGTCCTTCCCGGAAGTTTAGACCCTAAATAGGTTCATTTATATGTTAGGGTTCTCTCCTATAAATTTAGACACCAAACAACACGTAAAACATGATAAGTCACACTAGAACAGACAAGGACTACTTTCCTAACAACTAGGACATGCATCGCCGTTTCACATCCAAACTTTTAAAAATGACTTCTGTCACCATCTAAACTCATGATGCACATGTTAGTATCTATTTTAGTCTAGTTTGTTTTGAGGGTTGTTACATTCTCCCCCACTTCGACAATGACATTTATCCTCGAATGAAACTAAAACACTTCCAGGAGATAAGTACTAAAGCCTAGAAGCTCATTAATATACCACATATTAACCAGTACACATAGCTAGGAGGATAATCAACTCCATTTAATGAAGAGACTCATAACACAACAAGAAAGTAGGAACATCATCAATGCATTATCATGGATTAAAACTCTACCTTGACGTTTCTCGTAGGATGAAGTTGTTTCTCCCCATATCATCATATTCTCATAAAATTATTTTTAATCACATTTTTTCAAAACTTATAAAACATAATTATGCAAAATTTTCAAGGAGCTTACTGTTAAGCATGCTTACTAGTTCATTTCTACAACTTTTCTTTTAAACAATTTAATAGTGATGCACCCCTCATACAGATTCTTGTAATATTACTATGTTTGGACTCTTTAATGGTTGTGAGTACACCATAAGTCTAGATAAGTTCATGTCCTTATGGAGCATAGCCTTCTGACACTCTTTTTTCACAAGGTCGGCAACACCGATCACAAACCTACTCATCTCATCTCTATGGTTAGACACCAAAGATGGAACATACTTAGAAAATAGTGTAAATCTCATTGAATACTCCTCAACACTTATATTAACTTGCCTAAGGTTTATAAACTCCTCAACCTTCACTTTATCTTCTCACAACGAAAGTACTTTTTTAAGAAGGCTTCCTTAAACTCATAGTATTTTATAGAACCCGATTCAACCGACCTATTATTTTTCATTGTGTGTGCCACACTTGAGTAACTTCTCTCAATTGGTACAACACCTAATTCACCTTTCTCTCAAGAAGTCACCTCATAGCACTCAACACCTTATAAATACAATCTAGAAATTCTTGGGATCCTTTCCCACCCTAAAGCCAGGAAATTCTTGGGATCCTTCATCCTTACAAAGTCTCTAAGCCTAGAGGTCAGGGTACTCTCAAGAAAAATCTTTCTAGGCCTTACATCTTCATTTTCTTGAGTCGTCATGGCTTGAACTACGGTAAGAAAAACTAATGTAATCTCCTTATTAGTCATGTGGGGGGAACCATCGTAACCTCATTCCCTTGATTAGTTATAGGGACTTGTTTAACAAGAAGAACTTGAGCAACTTGGTAAACTTGTTCAACTCAGGGAGGAACTCTCTCATTCATCACTTCCTCATGAACTCCTTGCGGGCGTCCTTCTTGTATTTATATCCTTTAAACACAAGAAAAGAGAATAGGAAAAGACAATTATAACCTCAACTCTATGGCACGACACAAGAGTAAAGAAGAAATGGAAAATTTTATCGTCCTATACCCTCTCACTCATATATATGTCACGACTCACCAATGATGAACAAGACTCTACTAGACGTGAATTTTATGAGACTTGTAATTTTTAACACTACTTCATAACCTTAATCTCTAAAAAGTTTGACACAGCCGGTGAGCACTCCCTAGAAGCGCCACAACATACTTGACCTCTCGGATGTCCTGTACAATCCCTTAGGCATATTTCATCGTATATATATAGAAATATGAAAGGTAGTGTGAAATTAAAACTTATCATTATAATAGTCAAATTCTTTATAGAGTATAAGAAAACTAATTCTCACCATACGCCATCTTAAACACATATAATATCATAGGGTCACGACCCTTACATTAATTTAAAAAGAAATTATAGTAAAGAGTTTAAAAACAGAACTAAACATAGTCATTTCCTTGAACATATGATGACATATCGATCTTGAGAAAATTCTATTCACAAGCTTCAACTTCTAAGAATATCCTCACTTTCCACCTACACTTAAAGAAATAGAAAACATATGGAATTAGTATATTGAATGCACTAAGTATGGTGACATGCAATGAAATCATGCAAAAATAGAATTTCAATTTAAAGTATGCTTTTCATGCTCTTTTGATAAATAAAAACCTAATAAAAAAAGTATAATAAAATTCTTCAAGTCAATATTAACATATAAAACATAATCAAGTAATAAACAATGTACAACTATCATCATTTAGAAACCATATACACATATAGACCTCCTACCAAAGTTTATCCTAAGACTCACCTACGTAATATATGAAACAGCCGCCCATACAACCCCTTTACACAAACCTAAGTAATCCTCAAGACTTCCCTAAGTAAGATAACTCCCTTTCATAATTAGACTCCCTATCAAAGGTTACTCTACGACTTACCTAAGTTAGACATGAAGAGACCTCCCATACACCCTGTTTATGTAAAAACCTAAAAATGACTATGCTAAGTAATTTCTAATGTATCAAGAATGCCTAGATAAGACCGGGTTCAGAAGTATTGGTACGCGTAGAACAAGACCTCTAAAATTCTGTAACATCCAATCCAACTAACTTAGTGAGTTTTTTTAGCTAGGAAAGGTTGGGTCCAGCCATTTAGGACACCTGAATATGAAGATTTACCCAGATGAGTCTTAACCGGACTTAAAAAGGGGTAATTTTAAGTTTGGAGGGTCTAGGGGTAAAATGGTCTTTTCCAAGATAATTTATCATTTTAATTATCCTAATTAAATAATTAATTAATATGGTTAAGGGGTATTTTGGGTAGAGGTGGCCCAAATTGACCCTTTAACCAAAATCTTGCTCCACCCAGGTTCGAGCCTTGGTGGAAGCAATGCTTTAATTGATTTATTGTATTTAGTGAATTAGTTAAATTAATTAATATTTAATTTGCTGATTTAATTAAAGGAAAATCAGATTTTTAATAAAATAATAATAATAATAATAATAAATAATGGGGAGTCCTAGTTTGACTAAGTCTCCACCTAACTCTTCTAATTCTCATCTTCTCATTCTCACGTCTCTCACTCTCATTCTCACGTTTTTTATCAGCAAAATAACTGAAAATAATAGTTCTTCGCTCTTGAAGAACTAACACACAAAAACTCAAACGAAAAAGCTAAGCTAAAAATGCAAAACAACAACATTCTTCTCTATGGATTAGGTTTTGGATTTTGGTGGTGAGGCAGTGGTGTCGTGGGAATAGGCAGCATTGAAACAAGTGTTAAACGACATTAATATATGAGCTTTCTTTTCTCTTGGGACATTTACCAAGAGATCCTAAAGTTTCAATTTAATCGTTGTTGAAAAATTAAGGTTGTCCCCATTGCATGCCCCTATCATTAGATCCTTTAAAATATTCAAAGCATGCATTGGTATATCTTCCGGTAGATAATTTAGGTCTAATTGTGATTATGTGTTGAATGTGTGGTTGGAAATCATGTAAGGGATGAAAAAGTTTACTCCGGAAAAGCATATTAAGTTGACTGGTTTGAGCATGTGTGTGCTGAAAATTTAGTATATTTGCTGCCTGAAATTTATATGTTAAAATGTTGTGTTTTCCATGTATAAAAATGTTAAAACGTGACGTTCATATAAGGTTAAGGTGTATGACTTAATTTCACTCAAAATACTACAAAAATCAACATAAGAACGAGACAAAATGGATTGGTAGAGACAAAATTTCCAGCTTGCTAGAAATTGGTGGTCTCGACCAAGAATTGAAAAAAATGCTATATTTCAGAATATTTTTTTAAAACTTGTCAGGTCATTGGGAATTGACCCCAAGACCTCACCAAATGTAAATTACATAAAAATTTGAAGAGAAAAATGAAAGGAAAATTGATGTGGTGAGTGGGGATTGAACCCATAACCTCTTGAATATATGAGAGAGTTAGAATAATAATAAAGGAGGAAAAAATAAATGTGGTGAGTGGGTACTGAACCCACAATCTCTTGAATAGATGAGAGATTTAGGAGAAAAATAAAGGAGAAAAATAAAATGAGGTTAGTGGGGATCGAAACCACAACCTCTTAGATGGGTGAAAAAGATAATAGAAAAATAAAGAAAAAAAGAAGGGGAAATTTCATATATGGAAAACATATTTTATGAAATTACATTTTGTGGGTATAGTTTAAATAATTACATTTCATGGGTATAGTTTAGTTTGTTAAGTGACTTCAAATTTGTATAAAAAGTTTTTTTAATTAAATTTATACAAAAAATTATTTTTTAATAAATGGTAACAGTAGCACAAAAGATGGTAACAATAAATTCACATAATTTCCATGATTTAAGCAAAACATTCAAAATCAAGTATTTTCCCAAAAAAAGAATTTTAAAGCTATAGAAAGACAATATCAGTTCAAAGTCAAATATTTTCTCAATATTTTCTCAATTTCTTTTAGGAATTTGTAGAATGTACAATAATTTTGGTATATATATTACAGTTACAGATGTGCAATTGTGATTTTAAGTTTTTTTTAAAAAAAAAATATTAATGATTAAATTGATTGTATAATATTCATTTGTTAATTGTATATATAGTAAGCTTGAAATCTGTTTTTACATTTGAGTGTGTAACGTTTATATATACAATATTTTATTAAGGTTCATAATTTTTTGTATATATCGACGAATTTGTATAATGTATATATTGCCTTAATATACAACCCCCTATATACTTTGTATTTTGTCTAAACGACTTTGTATATACTACATTAATATACAAACTTGATATATACTTAACTCCAGTATTTTGTATATAACTACTAAAATATAAATTACAATATACAATTATAAATTAGGCATATTCCTATAACAAAATACAATTGATTTTTGTATATATATACAAAAACAAAAAAAAAGAGCCTTTAAGATACAATTCACTACTACCCCTTATTAACTTAGTATACTAGTCACTATATACATAAATTAAGGAATCTGTATAAACTAATCGAATATACAGATCCGTACAATAACTAATGGAATACACATATAACTAAAGGAAGATACATATAACTAAACATGTGTGTATTAAACATGCAATATACTATATACAATTATGTGAATGTACAAACATTACTTAAACAAACAATTTTCGTATATCAACACATAAGTAACAAAATATTCTATCTAAAATTGTGTTTTAAGCCACTACCTCATGATCTTGATGTTCTTCGGATCCGTCAATTTTAGATTCAGTCTCCTCTGAATCACTGGTTAGTCTTTTCTTCTTTGTTCTTTCTTCAACAATTTTAATACCTCTAGCTATGACATTGTTAACAACATGCAAATACAATTGTTGAATAATGAAAGTTGAATAATGAAAAAATAAAAACAATTGATACACGCCTAGATTTTAGGGGTTACCTGCGAAAGTTGAATTGAGAAAGTGATTTTTTTTTGTTTGAAATTCAAAATTGGATAGAAGGAGTGATTATAGGAGAAAGGGGGTGGAATATAAATAGGAGAGATAATATTGATTTATATAAAATTATATATAAAATCAAAATAAAGATTTTTTACGGTTGATTTAGGAATAGGTGATGGATCCCATTAATTATGGCAAAAAAAGAAACTATAATCATAGAAAGTAAATAAATTAAACTATATCCTTATTATATAATTACTTAAGGATGTTTGCCATCCTATGTAATTTTCCCAAAAAAGAATGATATTGTGGGGGATTGATCCCACAAGCTCTTTGCTTTAATCGAGAAAGAGAATAGGGAAAAGAAAGAAAATATTATTGGGTGATGGGGATAGACCTAGGGTCCTCCAAATATGAATAATGCAACCAAGTTCAACATAATATTGAGTGTTGCTCAAGGGATTTGAAATCGAGTTCCCTTTCCCAATTTAGTATTGACACATAAGTCGTACGTGAACAAATAAAAAATTAATGCTTATTCTAAGGATTGAAGTCAAGATCTTGGCATACTAACAAGATGCATAAGTCTTGTAGCACATAATCTTGGGTAAGTATCAGTCACTAGATGAATTATGAATGAATCATCATAGTGTGTGTATGGATCCATAAGTCCAGCATACGTTTTAAAGTAAGCAAACTTAAGATGTATGTAATGAACGGATGTGCACCTAGGAGGTTTTAGTAAGAGTGTGAAACATAAAAATAAGGCCAAGTGAATTGGTATATGACGAAATGAACATTCATGTAAGGGGAGTGTAGAATGATGTAATGTCAAATCTCAAGCATACTCCAATATAAATTGTTAAAAATGAATTCATAGTTAATATGTAAAGAAAAGAATGACTTCATGACAATAGGCTAGTTCAAGTGAAACAAGCTGCATCTACGCCTAATATCAATGTTAATAAATGAAATGACTAAGAGAGTATATTTATGCTAAACAATTAACAAGAAAAGAAAGAGTTGATACATGAGGACAGGCTAGTAAAAGTTAGACAAGTTGTATCCACGTCTAAAATCAATGTCCCTCAATGTGAACTCCAAGAGAGCATATATATGTTATACGATGAACAAATAATGAAAGGTGAGTAAATATGAAATGAGAAGATGTTAAAAAAAGAACAGGGTGGCATCACAATATGAGGCTAGTGCAAGTGAGACAAGTTGTACCTACACCAACTATAAGGTCACCAAAAGTACTCTCCTAAGAGAATGTTGAAAATTAAGAGGCAAGTCTCAATAATAATCTATATTTAAGTGGAAGGACAATTCACACTTAAAACGTAATGATGAGATGAGAAATCATGTAATGAGCTATGACGCCTAATGCTAGAATAGAGCTTCTATCAAGTATGAGATGAATGTAAAGTAACTTTATACTGAACACCGATAGTCTAGCTAAGAGTTGTATAGTCTCATCTTATGAGAATAGAGCTTGAACCCTATATTAGCAGAGGTTCATGTAATTCTCATAAGATGAGACTGTCAATCCAGACAGGTATAGGTCTCCTTATATCTCCTAGTCTTTGAACCTATACTGCCAATATAGGGTTCAAGCATGGTTTGACTCCATATATACGCTAGCATGTTTTGGTTCACATTGGCCGGTGATTCCACATCTTTTTGGTGTGGGGTTAAACTCTGAATTTCATGATGTTCACATTATCTATGTCGGCTAAGGTTAAAGTGACCAAAGAAAGAATGAGGCCGGCCTAAAGTAATGCACATAATGAAATGAACGATACCAGAGGTTTTAGGATAGGATAATCAAGAGGTGATCTAGACTTAAGTAATGACAATAGGTCAGTTTTGGTCATTGCACAACGAACCCGATTAAAGTCTTAAACTACATCCTAGGTATGGTTGGTGCTTACACTAGCTTACAAACGAATGAAAATGAAGTACATATGAATGAATAAAACAGACTTTCTGTTTGCTAAAGAAGGCTCCCTAGTTGAGGTCCCATATATTGAGCCCTCAATTTAGGAAGTCCTAATGTCAAGTCCATGATTCCAAGGTTTCATTGCATATGGATGAATGATATGAAATATGTTATGTGCTAATAAGCATTATGTTATATGTTGTCTGCAATATGTTACGTATGATGATGCATATTACTCTTATAGCATGACTTTCCTAATCCGATTTTGGCAAGTCAACTAACTTGACTTCAATAATTCATATCGTTAGGAGAGAGATCTTATTAATCATGCATGTCCTTGGTGTTTGCTTGCATATACCCATACTTACTACAAGTGTGTACTAATCCCATACAACTCTCTACATTTAGGTGCATGTGCAGGTGAACGCTAGAGCATTACGAGACTACGCTGAAGTTATCCTGACATAGAGCATTCATTCAAACTTTGTAGGCACTCTTTATTTTGAGGATGATATCTTTTATATTCTAGTTTAAATGTTGGCATGAGCTAGTGGAGGATGTTCCACTAGCGTTTCTTTCTCACTTGTTTTAGATATTGTATTGGTGCCATTTTGGCAACTCTATATTTTATAATTATATTGACTATGTCTTTAATTTGATTATCGTGGTATTAGATGGTTGTTGTGAGCGCTTATGAGTTTATGTAGATAGTGTTATGCGAGTTCAATGTTTCTCAGTATGAGCTCTAAGTAAACAAAAAGATCAAATTTTCCGCTAAAATTAACCTAGATGATGTAATAATGACGTATGTAGGCTTGTCTGCGAACTCTTAGAGGTCAACCACGCCGGTTTGGGCTAGGGTGAGACTCCGGTTGTGACATTTCAAGACTACCTAAGCAATCTCAAAGCTACCCTAGATAAGAACATTTCTATTCAATATGCATTAACTTAACTAATCATTTGTCTTTAAGTTATTTAAAAGACAAATAACGATTTAAGGACTTCACATAATGGTCTTGGAGGACCTAGGAACTCATTCTAGAACCTTTCAAAGCCTACTCGTGCAATGTATAGATTGTGTCTCATTCCAATACCTACACGTAAAATTTTTTAATAACTATAATGCACATCCCAAATGATTATAATAGGTATTAACCGACATACACCAAACTATCTAGGTATGGAATCCTGTGTCATAAGACCCTACACAATGGGAAGAGTTCAACTTGCCCAAGGTAGAACTAGTAATCATCCCATGTTAGTGCATGGTTAAGGAGTATAGAGGGTTTTGTTGTACTCTTGTCTCATGTAAAGTAAATCTACTACCACAAGCATATTCACTCGGTCCTTTTACTTCATTCTCAAAGAGTAATTATTCACGAACTAGTATTTGAGAAAATACCATCACTAAGTCTTACGGACTCATAATACTTTTTCTTGCAAGGATGGGTCCACTAGGGATGCGAACCAATGTCAATTAGGATACCTCTTATAACTTCCTTAGAGATTATTTCATGTCGTTCAGGACAACCAACCTCTAAGTTCATCATTCCACTCAAGAAGGAAAACATTATGGTTTTCCACTTCAAGTCTTCTATTAACCTTCTTTTCATTATTCAAGGTTTCACATTCACTAAGGGTTCTAGACTTATCAAGAATGGGCACCATGATTATATCTACCGGTTCAGATTTACTCTAGATTATCTCATTTCGTCATTCAAGGAAGTCCACCAACTTAGGTATACCGATCCTATACTTTCATTCTTTCAATCATTAAATAGAATTAAAAGTACGTAGTAGGGAAAACTAGTGTACCACAAAAGATACCACATTATTCTATAAAGTCTCTCCCTAGTCCTCCACATCATATATCATCAACTATATAGGCAACATACCAAACCATAGCATTATAGACTCATAATTTATCATATAAACACCACATGAAAACTTTACTCCATACCTTTTTATATACATTATCATGATCATGCCATATTTCACAATATAATGCCGACAAGATCATGTTCATAACGATCTTATCAAGTAAACACTACCACCATGAGTGGATGATACAAAACAAAAACAATTCAATATCAATTAAATTCAAATTCAAGGAATAGGTCAATTCACCACCTTCCCATGGCCATAGTAATCATCCTTTAGCCTTTCCTATACAAATTCACATAATAAAGATATTACCCATAACAATAAACTTAAGTCTATGACCATAAATAAACTAAATAAATTATACATCAATACTCAATATAGATATACACATTATAAGGCATCCATGAACAATTCTAAAATAAATCAATAGATAATTCAATATCGTAATACAATGTACATATGATTCAACAATAATTAAGCAATGATCAATTTACCACTTTAGAGAGGAAACTAGGAATTCATGAAATACATGGGTTCATAAGAGTTTTGATCTTAAAACATTCAATTATCATCAGTAACTTGCAAAAACATCGAGTTAAACCCTTTCATGTAAGAACCCATGCTTCGAATTCAAAATAGAACTTTATGGTTTTAGAGAGTATTAGAAAAACCTTTGAAATTTGACTCCTTCATTGGAAGAAGAACCAATAATGAAACACCGTACTATTTATTGAATAAAAGACACGAAATTTTTGGAGAAATCAATAAAGAAATCCAATCGTAGCTTCAACTTGAGTTCTAGCTTCATGGAGTCTAGAGAGAGAACTTAGTTTTGATATTGGGTTTTAATTTTGAATAAGGAATTTTCAATTTGGTTTTAGGATTATAAACCAACTAAAAATACCTAAAACACGTAAAATAATCACCCATTACTTAATTAGAACGTGAGGTGAATTTCACAAAACACCCTCCACTTTGCCGAGACACCTGTAGAAAAGTGCAAGTGTCAATCAACGGTTGCTACTGACGGAGAGTCGACTGGCCAATAGACCATCCTTAAGGTCCTTGGTTTTGTTAAGAGACTCCACAATAGGGTATAAGCTCCCACGACTAAGTGTGGTACTACGGCTCCAAATTCGATAGGACGTCGATTGGCCAAAGGGGCGTTGATGGTGGGGCGTCGTTTGGACTTTTTTGGAAGCTTGTTTCCAAGGGTCGGGTACTACTCAAGGACTTTTACAGTGGTCCTTTGGAGTCGTGACCATATTTTTCAAACCTAAATAGGTTAATTTAGATGTTAGGTACTCTCCTATTAATTTAGACACCAAACAATATGTAAAACATTTAAAGGCGTAGTAGAACACAACGACTAGTTTCTAAACGTGTTTGACGTCTTTTATGTATTACTTCCAGACACTTCAAACATAATTATATTGCTATAATTCATCATTTTTTACACCTTATAAGCTCATGACATACATGTGAGGCTCTAGTTTAACCGAGTTCATTTTGTGGGTTGTTACATTTTCTATGTAATTCATCATTGTATTTTGATGTTATACTATCTAATATATGAATATAAAGAAACTAATGTTGAATCTTTCAGAAATACTTGAAGTATATGATTGAAGGTTTTCAATTTCATGAGTATTCTTATATTGATATGTTGATCAACT
This sequence comes from Solanum lycopersicum, assembly GCF_036512215.1. NCBI lineage: Eukaryota > Viridiplantae > Streptophyta > Magnoliopsida > Solanales > Solanaceae > Solanum > Solanum lycopersicum. The sequence continues at coordinate 23,657,274 of NC_090803.1, read as the reverse complement.
TATGGAGGAGGTTCTTACTTAACTTATGAATTTTTGTGTTGAGAATTGATTTCCTCTTCCCTAAAGCACAAATTTTGATCGGGTTTTTTGTGATATAATTATGTATGTTATGCCATGATATGAACATGAATGATATACTATTATTTAAACATGAATGTTATGCTATGATTATTGTATTTTCGGTATGTTAAATTAAAGGAAATTCTCACATACGCTATATGATAATGATATGAATAGACATTCTCACATGTTATTTGTTTTATGATTGAAATATTATTCTCATCATTGGAACCATTGAGCTATATAATATATGAGTGGTTGACTACTTAAGGCATTCTTATGAAAAAATGTATAAATAAAGGCTTTATATTTCTTTAAAGGAACTGTATTTAGCACCAAGTGAACATGAATATAAGATGGAGGGTTTTATGTTTAGCAAGTCTAGCTTCCCATATGGGTTTCTTCTAGGTTTAGAAAGTTTTGCTTCCCGATATATATGTGTTATCTCGTAAGATGGAAACATTCTATGTTTAGTAAGTTTAGGTTTCTTGTATAAATCTCTTTGTTCCTTTACTATGTGTCCTCGTAGGCTTTACCTAATGGATCCACCTTATAACTAGGTATGTCTAGTTTCACCTTAGACACCCTTGCTTGACACTATGTTACCGACAAACTCCACCAAGTTGAAAAAAAAAACTCGCATTTACTAAAATTTGTGAACAATTAGTGATCTTTGAGGGTTCGAAATACAATCCTCAAATGACTCATATTATCATCCTAGGTTCTAAAATATACACAGATATTATTAATAAACACAATGACAAACAAGTCTAGATATTTCTAGAAAACCTTATTCATGAGATCCATAAATGTCGCCTAGGCATTAGATATACCAAAAGACATCACAAATAAAACCACAGTGTCAATACCTAGTTTAGAAAACCATTTTTTGAATGACAACTTCTCTCACCGTAAGTTGATAGTAGCTCGAAGAAAGGTCGATTTTTCAAAGGTGACTAGCCCCTTGAAATTGATCAAACAAGTCATCCATTTTCGAAAGACGATACTTATTCTTCGTACTGAACTTTTTCAATTGGTGATAGTCAATACACATTCTTAGGGACCTGTGTTTACGTTTTAAAAAAAATATTTAAGAACCCCATAGAGATATGTTTGGTTGAATCAAACCTTTGTCTAGAAAATCATTGAGTTAAGCTTTCAATTCCTTCGATTTGGTTAGAGCCATCCGGTAAGAAGGGATAGATATGGGGTTAGTATACAAAAAATATCAATGTCGAGATCTATCTTCCATTTGGGAGTGATTCTGGAAAGTAATTCAAAAAGACTTTAAGAAATTCCATTACTACGAGGACCAACTCAAATGAAGAGAACTTAGATTCAACATCTTTTACCCGAACAATGTGATACACGCATCCCTTTGCAATCATATTTCTAGTCTTTAGTCATAACACACTTTACCTCTAGGAATAGAATTATTCCCCTTCTACTCTACAATAGACTCATTAGGGAATTGAAATACACTTACCAGAGTTCTATAAATGGAAAAATAACATTCATACAACCAATACATACCAATATTTATATCAAAATCAAGCATGTTTAATTCTACCAATTAAACCAAAATGACTATATGATATAATGAAATAGCACAACTTCTATCAAATCTTTTTTATATAACCAAGTCACCCACCGTGGTAAACACCAAAAAAAGTTCATCTAAGATAATGGGAAGTACATTAAATTGCCTTGCCACTAAAGGTGTTACAAAATACAATGTGGCACCAGGGTCTAACAATTCATCAACATTAATATTAAATACTTGTAAAATATTGGTAACAACATTCGGAGACCCCTATAGATCACTTCGAGATTGGAGAGCATATAAGTGATTCATCTTAAGAGCATCCGGAGTTAGGATCACTTGCTTGTTCTTGCTTATTCTCCCTCCTTGAACTTTCAACATAGGGAAATCTCTCCTCATATGACAACTTTTCCCACAACCAAAGAAATTATTTGTGCCAACGAGTCACTTGCCTTCATTCTTCTTGCAACAGTTTTCACAACTAGTTCATTGAACATCAGAACAACCATGTCTTCCTCCTTGTGTCTTAGTGTTAGACACATTACCTTTGTTGACCCTTGGAGCATTGGAAGTACCTTGGTTGGAAAATATCTTCTTAAACCTTTGATTATCTTGAATCTCAAGTTTACTCTTGGAAGAACCTCCATCATTCAATCTTGCCCTTGTGTCATCCCTATTATTCTTTCTAAGACTTGTCTCCTAAACTTTTTATGAATACACCATTGTACGTGAAATGTCCATATTATCATGAAGCATTTCTGCATGACATTCTTTCTCAATGGAATCAGAAATTCAAGTCACAAGGTGAATCATTTGATATATAGGATTAGACATCAAACAGGGATCATACTTGTAACTGTAATGAACTTCAAAGAGAACTCTTGGACACTCATATGTCCTTGAAAAAGTTTGATGAATTCTTTAACTTTGTCCTCCATTTTCTCCCTAGGGAATATTCTATCAAGAAATCTTTTCCTAAATACCTCCAACTAATGGGAACCACTCTTATAACTCTATTATCTCTTAATTGATGGTACAATAATTGAGCCACATGCTTTATTTGATATACGGCTAATTCGGCCTTCTGATGTATTGTGGTAACGCAATGTTTTCAATGCATTTTGCTTAAGAGTTGTGTGTGTCTAGAGCCTTTCTGTAATAGTTTTAACATGCTTAAATGTTTGTTTTGTAGGAAAGATGTTCAGTTTTAAAATGCAGAAGGCAGACAAAAAAGTGTAGAAGGCGAACTACAAAGGCCATAGACATCATGTGGTTCAATTGATGGTCTATAGGTGGTGACCATCGATGTGCAGTTCAAGAAAAGGGAGAAGATCACAAAAATTTTACTAAAGGTTGAACTACGAGAGCAAACAACGATCATCGATTGACTATCCTGGTGAACCGTTGACTTGTTTAGAGAAGGTTCTAGTTAGTAATTACCATGCAATGTCCATCATTTTTAGGATTTTGAATGGTAATACTAGTAATAGTGCCTTGTTAGCCTGGGGTCACAGTAGTAGAAAATTGGGCCATGTGTAACTTAAAATGCCTAATCGAGACCATATGTGCATCCACTTTTGCCCAGTGTTATCTAAATCACCTCTCAATTCCTTGGCATGCTCATCACTAAGATCAAACCTCCTCCTCATCTTTTACAACATATCATTAACTTGTGTCATACTACCACCATCATTCCTAGGAGAACTTCCTGATTTTCAGTTGGAAATCCTATTAGCTATGGGTGTGACTATGGGTGAAAAGGACGAGTTGGCTTCCTCTCAACTGAAAGATGTGGCAAAAACTTGGTACACCGAATGGAGAGATAACAATGTTCTAAGAGATGGTCTAGTGACTTCGGAGATCTTCAAGAGGGCTTTCCTTGATTGATTATTTCCTAAAGGGTTTAGGGAATCTATGGTGTAATAATTCATCAACCTTCATCTAGTAGATGTGAGTGTACTTGAATAATCCTTAACTTTTACAAAAATTTTTATGTATGCTCCATCCTAGGTTTCTAACCCAGGGAATGATAGTCTCCATAACATAGTGAAACAATATCATTCATCCATGCTTCATGATTATATGAATATTTCCCATTTAATGGTTCATTCTCGACAAGTGGAAGAAAGTAGACTAAGGAGAAAGAATAGAGAGGCCAAGAGGGCAAGGTCAAATGAAGGTTGTTCTTCAAAGGGTTGGTTGCAAATTCAAGATAATCCTAGGTTTAAGAAGAGGTTATCCAATCATGTCCCTTCAAAATTTTCCAAGCCTCGTGAAAATAGGGTGTCTAACCCTAAGTCCCAGAAGGCTAGAGGTGGAAAGTCACCAAGTGATAAACCAACTTGTTTCAAGTGTGGTAAGATGCATAAGGGTGAATGTTTAGTTGAGACAACAAATTGCTTTAGTTGTGGAAAATATGGCCACAAGGTTAGAGATTTTCTTAATGTTAAAGGGCAAGACAAGGGTAGTTGATAAGCAAGTGGTTCAAATGTTGATTCTCCAAGGAAGAATTGCTTTATGCTCTCCTTTATGGAGTGAACAACACACTTCTCCCCATGTGGTGACCGGTGTGTTACAAGTTTTCTCAGTAAATGCTTATGCTTTATTTGATCTGGGTGCTACCTTGTCATTTGTTACTCCTTTGGTAGCCAGAAATTTGATATTTTACTGATCTTTATAATGCACCTTTTATGGTGACTACACCGGTAGGTGAGTCGGTGGTTCCAAAAAAGTATATGGAAATTGTCCTATAATGTTGACGGATAGAGTTACCCATGTTGAATTGGTAGACCTTGATATTATATATTTTGATGTCATTTTAGGGATGGGTTGGTTGCATGCTTGTTTTGCTTCCATTGATTGTAGGACAAGAGTTGTCAATATTAATATTCATAATGAACTCGTAGTAGAGTGGAAGGTGGAAAGTTGTATTCTAGAGGTCGTATAATTTCTTGGCTAAAATCTTTTAAGATGATCTCTAAAGGGTGTTTATACCATATTGTAAGATTCAAATATTAGACTCCGAAGTTCCTCCAATTAAGTTAGTCCTTGTAGTGAGGGAATTTGCGGAGGTCTTTCCTAATGATCTTCCTTGAAATCCTCCCGAATGGGAATTTTGTTTTGATGTTGACTTTATACGGAAACAAATCCTATTTGATTCCTCCTTATCGGATGGCTCCAGCCGAATTAAAAGAGTTGAACTCTCAACACAACGATTTACTTGACAAGGGCTTCATTCAACATAATATTCTCCATGGGGTTCTCTATTTTATTTGTGAAGAAGAAGGATGGGTCCCTTAGGATGTGTATCGATTACAAGCAACTTAAAAAAGTGAACATTAAGAATAAGTATCCTCTCCCTCGGATTGACGACTTGTTTGATAAACTCCAACGAGCAAGCTACTTCTAAAAAATTGACTTAAGGTCGGTATATAACTAACTTAGGATGAGAGATGAATTTATTCCAAAACATCCTTTCAAACAAGATATTGTCATAGAGTAATGTCTTTTGAGTTGACTAATACCCCGGTGACATTTATGGACCTAATAAATAGACTGTTCCGAGACTACCTAGAAGCCTTTGTGATTTTCGTCATAAATGACACAATTACCTTAACCGACATTGATCACATGAGCTAAATGTGGAATTCGGTGTCATGAAATAAAAAGAAGGTGTCCTCCTTGCCAAGGTAGTACAATAACATGAACATAGCATTATAGGTGGATCCACTATCTAGTATTCCTATGGGGGCAACATAGTTCAATAACTAGGAGACATACTTGAGACCCTCTTTATTCACAATAGAATTGTTATCTCTATCTAATGAGAATCACAGTGAACCACATATGTGTTCCTTCTACATTTATCAAGTTTGGGTTCCTGATATATATTAGTTGTCTCATGAGATGGAAACCTTCTAATTTTAGCAAGTCTGAGTTTCTACTAGAGAAATCCTTGTTCCTTTTTATATGCACGCATAGGTCTTAGATAGTGGATCTACCTTATATATCGGTGTTTCTAGTTTCACCTTAGGTAAGTGAAACACTTATTTTTGCTTGGGGGTAAACACCGGATTCCATGTAGCTCAAATGGTCTCTGTGGTTTATTGTAAATCTCCCTATGATGTAGGAATATGAAATAAGATATGACTATGACTTGCATATTGGAATATGAACTCTAACTTGGGCTTCTTGAGGGGTAGTACTTAGTGGAGGTAAGGGTATTGGGATAACCTTATGCATTGCACAAGTAGGTCCTTTGAGATGTTCTTGTGGGAGCCTTTTATACGTGATGACTTATGAATGATGTTAAGGTTGATTTAACCTTTTATTATGGTTATTTTGTAGGTGACTACTCTTGTATTTTCTTGATAACTTTACTTGGTATGTATAGGGGTACGGGACTTTATACGTACATTGCATAAGTGAACTTGAAAATGGGATCATGGATGGTGTCTTTATTGTATGATTTTAATTTAACTCAAATACGTAAGATATGAATTATGGCTATGTATAATGTTACTTATCATCATAAATGTCTCTTTATCTTATAATGATATGTATTATGCATCGATTTCAACATGTTTTAAGTGGTTTTAATTGCATGGCTTCCATACTTAGTACAACTTGATTGTACTTACCCATATTTGTATCATTTTTCTACTAAGTATAGTGTCAGGGTCGTAGGTTCTCTTTGTGAGGAAGAGAAGGCTTGGATTGCATTCTCCAAGAATTTGGTATGTTCATCAGTTTTGAGGACAAGCATGATACACTTCTGGTTCCTTCTATTGTTGTAGACTAATATACTACTTATGTACTTCCTATTATGAAACAATCTTATCCTAAAAAGATGTGGTACCTATATGAGACTTATATGTTGTACTAAGATGGTTAATGAGAGGAAGTCTAGCAATTTAACTTTCTATTATGAAAGAGTTTGACAATGATTGTTAAAAAGTTTGTGAATTCTTCATCATTCAATGCCTTATGAAATGATGATTATGCTAAGGGTTTGATGAGACCCCTTCGGGGTCAGGTACGCCGTGTTACGACTACGGGGTGCTCTCGGGTCGTGTCACATATGTATAGTTGAACGGATCACCTGGCAAGTTCCCTCTACAAGAACTAACCCCATATAAAATGGGATCCTTTGGACGGGAGTGCTTGGATATGGAACTAGGGTTCACCTCTCTCGGGCTGAACCTCATGTCGACCCACCCATTAGGTAATCATTCTAGTGGTGCTAATTTCACGACCTCTCTCTCAAGCAAGCCAAAGACACATCAGTGTTTTGTATCTTAAACTAAAACCCATTAGATTAAACTACAACCATTAGGTTAAATCACCATTAAAATACAATCTAAGCTACAAGAAAGAAAGACCCAACAAATTAATCAACCCATAATTGCTAAATCACACCCCAAGAATGGGGTTTTTAGCCACACATCAAGGAATAATAAAATATGCTTAAAATGATAAAGAATTCAAGTAGGAATAAGAGATTAAACCATAAAAGTAGTAAAGTAAGGTAAAGGGAGAAGTTTCACTTCCAAAATAAGAAGAAGAGCTTCTTTCTTCAAACTTCCACAAAACACTCTCAAAACTTTAGAATATACTTCATAATAAAGTTTATAAAATAAAAATATCAACTATTATTGTTTCACACTCTAATCTTCCATATCTAAATAAGAAAGAGTTCAATATTTGTAGACTTCAGAATTGTGTTGGCTTATCTTTTCGGCGCAGCTAGTCATTATTCATTGAGTATCCCTTTGTTCAGTTTGTCACCGCTTGCATGTTTCCTCCCTTTTATATGTGTTCTGCATCGAATGGATGAGATCTTCTGCTTTGTAGAAGTGAACGGCAAAGCGCCGACTACTCTTTGTCATTTCCTTTTGTTCCACTTCCTTTCGGGATCACTTGTTGTAACAAAAGGAGGAACTTTTCTATACGGAGGACCACCAAGTGTGCTTGGCGATGCGCACCTTTGCATCTTCAGCTCTTTTTCACCATTTTGTTACTAAGTGTCCATACTCTAGCCAAATCCTCAAATATCTGAAATTTTGAAATTTTTATCAGATATCGAGATAAAATAAAAAATTGAGTACACCATCTATATTATAATAAAGCCCTAGATGAGTCGAATTTGAGGACTCATCACCTCACCATCAATCCACAACATCCCCCACTAGGAGAACTCACACTAGATCTTTCAAAGATCACCTCCTCCTATTCTAAGGTCGAAGAAAAACAACATCAAACCTTTTTAATCATAACGCCTATACATTTCTAACACCACATTTCATCATCTCTTTCAACCTACGTCAAAAAAACAAAATATCTAAGTCGGGTTTTAACATCAGTACTCACCATTATAAGGTAACTTACCCAACCAAAGGTCATCATCACAACCTAGCATATCACATCTATCAAGTCACATATAGTATTTTCTCTCCCTCAACCTTCAAAAACAAATACCTTATAAGGGAACATACACAAAGTAGCATCAGATAAGGAACAAGGGAAATATTTCATAGAGAAAGCTCTTAAGAACGATTAGAAGCATCAAGAAGGGATACTTTATTAGAATCTAATATCCTTCCATTCATAATATTACATGCTTCACATTATGAGCAAAAATCTACTAGATGTGGTTTTTCAGACAAGCTAAGGTCATTATATAACCTTATGCTCTGATACCAAGTTTTTCACAACCAGAGAGAACCCCCAAGTCCTAACCGGCTTATTTGACCTCTTGGAGGTCTTATACAAGCCACATCGATCATGCATTACATACGATACTTAAAAATAGATATGAATTTTAACATTCCTTCTGACATAAAGAACACTTTGATTAATAAACAAGCGGAAGAATTTCAAATATCTAGCTTTCTAATATGTCTCATAAAAGCGTATAATAAATTTTGGAGCACAAAATTTAGGGCTAACCCCATACAAAACTTAAAATAAAGATTAAAAGACAATAAAATAACATGTAGGGCCTTTCCTCAAATTTATGAGAACTCATAAAATTTATCTTTAACTATCAAACCTCCAATTCCTTGAGTTTAGTCAAAAGTGTATAAGAAGGGGTTAGCATATTAAAACAATACTTATGGAATCCATTAAAAATAATGAAAAAAAAGGTACATTTAGCATAGAAACATGGTTCACGACATTTCTATCACAAAAACCTTCATCATAAGAGTTTAAGAGATATAATAGAAATCAACTTTCATACATAAGATGTATTCAATTTGCATCAATCATATAGAACTTAATTACATACTCAACAAGTAATACTTTTCATCATTTGACTCTACCTAAGTTTACTCTTAGACCCACCTAAGTAAGACATGAAGAGACCACCCATACACCCTCTTCAAGCACACATAAGTTTCTTCAAAGTCAACCTAGATAAGAACCTTTATAATTCAATTTAATTTTACTAAGTGAACATAATTCATTACATACATTTAGGAGAAAACTAGACAAATCGGTTAATTAATATAATGGTCTTCTAAGACCTAAGGAACTCCCTTTTGAATCTTCAAAGCCTACTTGTGCTAGGTATATATAGCATCCCATTATACTACCTACATGTAAGACCTTGAAAATGACTAATATTGTTATAATGATGGTGTAAGGTCCTAAATTTGTATATTATATGGTATTGAGGCAATGTGTAAGAGTTTAGGTGCATTGGAAGTCAAACGTCACGGGACAACTACGATGTTCGACGACTAAGTCACCTATGTTCTTCACATGTGATTTTATGTATTTATGTGAAATTCATGAGTTTATAAGGTAATTAAATGATTTATTAGGTGCATATAGGAAATGTGTCAAGTATCGTGATGTTTGGAGGTCAAACGTCCAAGAACGTTCGTGACGTTCAAATGGTTTGCCTTGAAAGGACCTTGTGAGCCTAAGCAAGTTTCGTCTAGTTTTACATATATGTTTTTGGTTAAAATCATATACAATAATTTTTGGGTTGGAAAAATCTGGGAAAACATCCCCATGGACAATATAACGGTCCTTGAGAATGGACCCAAAGTTGGTGCCAAAACATTCCAACACAGCCCAACCAACGGTTGGAAATCAATGCCTAGTGGGACATTTGACGCCCCTTTGTTGGGGTGTTTTCAATTTACACTTAGTCATTGGGGAGAGGAGGCCCATGACATGTCTCATTTCCTGACCACAGACTAATAGGATGGTCTGTTGGTCAAGTGACGGACCGTCGATGGGGTGTGCACCCTGCGCAGGTTCACTGTAAGTTGAGGGGTGAACTTGTAATCTTACACCACTTTCAAATAAGAGATTTTGAGGTTCATAAGGGTTCTTTTTAGGTATTTTAAACATGTACATAACTCTTTAACACTTAGAAGATTTCATTCTCCCAAATAAAACCCCCAAATCCCTTAAAATTCCCTAGATTTTCATTGTAGTCAAAACTCAAGAAAGGGCTTGGATTGAAGAATTTAGTGGAGATTCTTCATAAAATTTAAGAATTAGATTCATCAATTATGTATTTTGATCCTTGAAAATCTCTTAATAAAGGAGCTCAACTATCAAAGATGTTTTGTAAAGTTTTCAAAGTTTAATTGTCCAATTTAATTATATATTTCATGGGTTGCATTCATGGTTTCCAAACAGTGAATTGTTATTGTATTGATTATTTTAACCTAAATTATGAATGAACCCATGAATTGGATGAACCCTAGTTTTTTACTAAGTTATGGATTACTCGATATTGATCTTCTGTTGATGAATCCTAATGTAGTTTTATATAGGCTATTGATTGATGTAATAATTGTAGTAAATTGATATCTAAGTTGTAATATATTGATGAATATGTAGTAGTTTGATCTATTTTCATGAATATTGTTATAATTATGTTGAATTATTTGTTGTGGCCATGGTAAGGACCTTGTGATATCAAATGTAGTTATTTGGAATTGGATTGAGGTATAGAGGATGGAGTTGTGGTAAGATACCCTATTTCCTTTATTTTATGATTTTTTATAAAACAATTATATTGTGATTGGTATGGTCCAATTATGGTGACGGTGTTATGTGCTTTACTTGCAATTAATGTGGCCACATCAGCGTTATTTTAGGTAGTATAATGATCATGGCCTTGTTTGAAAACTATTGGAAGTAATATGAATATATGTGTAGTTGATTATGTGAATTATGATAATGGTTATCTAAATGTTAAGTAATGTAAAAGTATATGTGTTCTATTGATGTTATGTAGGTAATCGTGTTAGACTATGAATGTGGCTTTGTGTATATTGTCTTAGGGTTGATGTGCGTTAATCCTACTTTACTATATGATTCTATGATGGTCATATTTAGGTTGATATGATTGTATATACGATGAATTGAAAATGATAATGTTTTTATCTCTATGTGCTTCTAAAATGACATGTATTTTATTACTTAAAGCGAGGTATGTGGTGCCTTGTCTTCTTTTACTTCTGTCCTTTTCTTGAAAAATGTATGAAAGTCAATATGTGGTGTCTTGATATAGGATTCTAAAGTATCTTATTCTTGATTTTATGAATGAAATGTGACCTTAAATGAAGTTAAGAGGGTCTCTTCTGTGATACCGTGAACCTAGTGGTAAGGATATGAATGTTGAAGACGAAAGTCATTATCGTATCCTTCAAGTAAAGGAACAATATGCTTAAGATTAATTGTCTGGAATGGCATCATATTTATCCTTAGGAAAGTCATGATGAGCTTATTTTCCATTGTGAGGTAGCCCTAATGGACCTTCCTTTGGTAGAGTAAATGTGATTAGATTTTGAACTTTATATGGAACCCCTTTATATGAACCTTAAGTGTAAATTACTCAATGAGAACGAAGGATAGCACCGAGGGAGTATGGTAAGGGAGGTAATTCTAGTTAATGAATGAGACTAGATTACAAAGCATGACCTTCATATTCTTTAACCATGTGCCTAGATGGGATGTGTCAAAGTTCTACCATTGGCAAGTAGAACACCCTCATCGGAGTAGGTAAAAAACATCGGATTCAATGTTCTATTATGGTCAATGTTGCTTATTGCCTATTCTCATTATATGGAATACCTATTATCATTATAGAAGTTCTATGAAGTTTCAGTGGTTGTATGGGAGGCTATCTTGACATATCACAATAGGCTTTGAAGGTGTTAGTTGGAGTTCCTAGGTATTGTCCAAAATCATTTCTTTAATGTCCTTTATGTGATGAATGTATCCTAAATGAACTAATGAATGTAATGACTTAAGTTAAGAAAGTATGTTAAATGACTAAGTACTTATGTAGAGTAGTTAAGGGTTGTGTAGTTACGGTGTGAATGGGGCAAAGGAATGGTCACTTCGTATCTTACCTAGATGAGTCTTCAGAATGACTCTAGTTAGGGAAGATCTTGATTATGTGGACATGATCTAAACTTAGGAAGTCTTAAGGATTATTTAGGTAGTCTTGAAGAGTACAATCATGGATTTTATGTTCTTGATTTATTTAAGTAAGTCTTTTGATAGCATTTGGTAAGAAAATGTAATATTATCTATATTTTGATGTGTTGGATGTCTTGTAAGTGTATATATATATTATTATAAGTATTCTTGAGGTTCATTTAGGTATGCTTAGGGAGGTTGTGTGGGCGGTCTCTCTTTGTGTTTCTTAAGTGAGTCTTAGGATAGCTTTTAGTGAGAAGAGTACATTCTAGAAAGTGTTTAAGGAAGAAGTAGACAACTTCAATGTACCAGTGAATTCCATCATGTTACAGTGAGTTGCGCTCACTATTAAGCTGGCTCAAAAATGTGATTAATTGCTTAATTGTTATCTTATTTATTTCTAAGTTAATAAATGTTATTTTTATGATTATAATATTATTTTTAAATGAAAAGATGCATATTTATGATAAATGTCCATTTTCATGATTTTCATGCATTATGTCATACTTAGTACATGTGGTTGTACTAATGCATGCTTTTATCCATCTCTATAGATGTTGTTAGGTGAGGAGCATTTGGGAAGGAAGACTTGGACCTTAACATCGTTTTAGAGAAGTCGAAGGATATCCGTAGTTAATTCGAGGGCATAGAAGTCTTTTATGTTTCTTATTGAAGTATTGTAATAGACTATGTATTTCTATATTAGTATTGGGTATGGGTCGTGTCCTAAAAGTATTCTCGTGTCTTAAGTTTGAGGAGATTGAGACTTAGTATTTCCTACGACTTTATATGAAAGAGTTTTTAAATACTATTAAATGTTTTGTGCAAATTTTTAATTCTGCACTACTTTACATTATGTATATGCAATGAATGATATGAAGGGCTTGTACAAGACCTCCGACAGGTCAAATACGCCGATTGCGATCCATGATTGCCCCAAACTTCTAGGGTGTGGTTTTGGGGTATGACATGATTGGTATCAAAGCATAGGATATGAAAGTAGATTTAGGAATTGAAAAGTCTCATCAAGTCACGTCTTGTAGAGTCATGACCATCGGTGTGAATCGCAATACATCTATGCCGAGAGTCAATAGGATGATAGAGTTTCCCATCTTTTCTACTTCTATGTCGTGCCGTAGAGTAAAAGTTATGATTACTCTTTTCTTATAGTTTTCCATGTGTTTCTAGAAAGACGAATACCAGGTTGACATCAACTAAGAATGTTGAGGAGAATGAGGTGCAAGAGGAGATTCCTTCTCAAGTTGAGGAAGTGGAGAAAGTTCCTCAAGGTTCTCAAGGTGTAAAAATTCTATTGTAGGTAGAGGTGATGATATCACGGATTTGAGTAATCGGAATATTAGAGAGGCTTTGCTTGCTTTAGCCCAAGCCGTGACGAACCAATTGAATTTGAGTATGGTACCAAGGGTGAGTGTAGTGAATAAAATTATGACATCTAGGTTGAGGGACTTTCTGAGGATGAAAACTCCTATCTTTCTTTGCTCTAAGGTGGGAGAGGATACCAAGAGTTCCTAGAAGAAGTATACAAGGTGTTGAGTCTTGTGGGGGTTACATCTAGGGAAAAGGCAGAGTTTCCTTCGTACCAATTGAGGGATGTTTCTCAAATATAGTACACTCAATGGAAGGATAACAGGCCGGAGAAATCAGGTCCTATTGAATTGGAAGAATTTAAGGAAGATTTTCTTGGTAAGTACTTTTCCCGTTAGAGGAGAGAAGTTAAGGTAAAGGAGTTTATCAATCTCAATCAAGGCAATATGAGCATTGAGGAACACTCTTTGAAGTTCTCAGTGTTATTTAGATATGCCACATCTCTTGTGTTTAATCCAAGAGATGAAATGAGTCATTTTGTGACGTGTGTCGCCGAACCAATGAGGGAGGAATGACGTACGGCGATTACATGATGATATGACCCTAGCTAGACTCATTGTGTATGCCCAATCAATTGAAGAGTCTTAATTAATGAGGATGTCTACAAACATAAAAAGGAGTGGTTCTAATGACCAAGAGAAATCTAGGTTTAAGAAGAGGACTCAAAATCAAGAAGAACCTAGGAGTGCTAAGGTGAAATTGAAGAAAGGAGTTGGTTCTCAAAATATCAAACCTTCATGTGTCACTTGTGGAAAGAGGCATTATGGTGAGTGTCTAAGGGGTACCAGGAGTTGCTATGGTTGTGGTAAGGAAGGACGCAAGGTTAGAGATTTTCCTCACATTGCTTCTAGAGGAAGGGTAATCAAGTTGCTCCTAACATTCTAACGGAAGATGTTCCAAAGGTAAAGGATCGTTTCGATGAACTCCGGGTAAGAGAATCAAATCCGGATGAGAATAATGATGATGATGAGATTAAGCCCTTGCTTTTATCTTTTTAGTGGTATGAGTTCCTTCAAAGTGGGGGAGTATGGTTAGTAGATGGGTAGAAAATCCTAGAAGAATGTTGCATATGCATGATGGTTAGAAGTTTTTATTGAAATTAATTTTTCATTAACTTCTTGCATTGTGTATTTGATGAAGTGATGAGTATGTTGTAAGATATGTTGATATGACGTTACCTTGCATATTAGCATGGTTCTATCTTGAATTGCCTAAAAGTTGCATTTTTTCATAATTTGTTCAAAATCACTATAGAATTGGAAACCACTCACTGTTAATATTTTGGAAATTTGACTAATTCATTCTTTGGTCTAAAATTATTGTAATATGTTAGAACTGATATATATGTGTATGATGTTAATTATACAATCAGCTTTTATTATTTACAATGAAGAATGTGATTGTTGTGGCGTGATGAGTTACATGAATGTTTCCTAGTTTCTTCTTGCGTTGTGAACCTCTTGACTACGTAAAATTGATGTTTTGTTTTTGATTATATGTTATATGGAATGGTCATGAGCTTCTAGTTGAATCTCTATTCTTGGAAGTGTTCGTAGATTGGCAAGTGTCATTCGAGGACGAATATTGTCCAAGTGGAAGAGATTGTAAGACCTTTAAAATTACATACGTAAACTAGAACCTAATATGGTTTTCATGATGGTGTAAGTTCCAAAATTGGTCTAGTATATGGTATTGAGGTAGTTTCTATGAGTTTAGGTTAATTGGAAGTCAAACGTCAAGGGACGACGAAGACATTCGACGACTAAGTCACCTATGTGTCTCATATGTGGCTCTATGTATTTAAGTGTGATTCTTGAGGTTATAAGGTCCTTAAATGAGTTATTATGGTGTATATAGGAAGTGTGTCAAGTTTCGTAAATTTGGATGTCAAACATCCATGACGTTCAAATGGTTTGCCTTGAAATGACCTTGCGTGTCTAGGCATGTTTCGTCGAGTTTTATGTGTTCACTTTGGGTGAAATTCATGTGAGAGGTGCTAAACTGATATATGATCATTTTTGGTTTGGATAATTTTGGACAAACATCCCAAAGGATCATCCAAGGGTCCTTGCGTAAGGACACAAAGTTGGTGCGAAAAATGTCCAGTACAGCCCAACCAACGGTTGCCAATCGATGCCCAGTGGGTTAGTCAATGCCCCGTTGGTGGGGTCTCATCGATTGAGATAGGCGTGGGAGAAAGGAATCCCATAACAGGTCTCAGTCTCATACCACAGACCAGCAGGACGGTCCGTTGTTAAAGGGACAGACCGTCGATGGGGTCTGCACCCTGCGCAGGTTCACTGTATGTTGAGTGTTGAACTTGTAATTTGACTCCACTTACAAATAAGAGGTTTGGAAGTTCCTAAGGGGTCTTTTGGGTATTTTAAACAGACATATAAGTCTTTAACACGTAGAAGATTTCTTTCTTCCAAATTAAAACCCCAAATCCCATAGAAATTCCCTAGAACTCAATTGAAGTCAAAACTCAAGGAAAGTCTTGGATTGAAGAACTTTGTGGATATTCCACACCCAATTGAATAATTAGCGTCATCAAAGTATGTATTTTATCATTGAAACTCTCTTGATGAAAGAGTCCAACTCACAAAGATGTTTTGTAATGTTTTCAAAGTTCAATTATCTAATTTTATGATCTATTCCATGGGTTCTTGCATTAATGGTTTCTAAACATTGAATAATGGTTGAATTGTTATTTCATTTATTATTTTAACCTAAATTACCTACGAACACATGAGTTGTATGAACCCTAGTTTTTGAATAAGTTATGGGTTATTGGATATTGATCTAAATGTATTTTCCTATAGGCTATTAATTGATGTAATAATTTTAGTAAATTGATATTTATGTTGTATTAGATTGGTAAATATATAGTAATTTGACCTAGTTTCATGAATATTGTTGTAATTATGTCTAATTGTTGGTTATGTCTATAAGTACGGGCCTTGTGATATAGAATGTGGTGATTTGGCATTAGATTGAGGTATTGAGGATGGAGTGGTGGTAAGATGCCCTATTTCATTTATTTTATGATTTTTAGAATTCAATTTATTGTTATTGGTAAGGTAAACTTATGGTGGCGGTGTTATGTGCTTTACTTGTAATTGATGTGGCATTGTCGGCGTTATTATAGGTAATATGATGATCATGGCCTTTTCGGAAAACTTCTTGAAGTAATGTGATTATTTGTGTAGTTGGTTATATGAAGTATGATAATGGTTATATACATGTTAAGTAATGTGAAAGTATATGTGTTCAATTGGTGTTATGTAGGTGATCAAGTTAGATTATGAATATGGCTTTGTGTGTATAGTCTTAGGGTTGATGTGTGTTATTAATACTTGAATATATGAGTCTATGATGGTCATATTTATGTTGATATGATATTATATAGGTGACTTTAAGATTATAAGGGTTATTTGTATGTGCTTCTAGAATGACATGCATTATGAGTTAAGTGAAGTATGTGGTGTCTTGTCTTGGTTGACTTGTGTCCCTTGCTTGATGTATGTATGAAAGTGAATATATGATGTCCTGACTTAGGATGCTAAAGTCTGTGAGTCTTAAATGTATGAATTACATGTGACCTAAATTAGGTTAAGAGGGTCTCTGATGTGAAACCTTAAACCTAGTTCTAAGTTTATGAATGTTGAAGTCAAAAGTTGTAATTGTATCCTTCAAGTAAAGGAATGATAGGCTTAAGGTTAATTGGCTGGAAAAACATTATATTAATCCTTAGGAAAGTCATGACGAGATTCTTTTTGCCATTGGGAGGTAGCCTAGTGGACCTTTATTTGGTAGGGTAAATGTAATTGGGTTATGAACTTGACACGAAACCCCTTATATGAACCTTAAGTATTATTACTCTATGAGAACGCTAGCACCGAGGTAGTATGGTAAGGGAAGTAGTTCTAGTTAAACAATGACACTAGATTACAAGGCATGCCCTTCATATTTCTTAACCATGTGCCTACATAGGATGTGTCTAAGTTCTACCATTCGTAAGTAGAACACCCTTACCAAAGTAGGTTAGAACTTCGGATTCCATGTCTTGCTATCATGGCCTATGTTGATTATTGGATATTCCCATTATATCGAATACCTATTAGCATTAGATAAGTTCTATGAAGTTTAGGTTGTGGTATGGGACGCTATCTAGACATTGCACAATAGGCTTTGAAGGTGTTACTTTGAGTTCCTAGGTCTTGTCCAAGACCATTACTTGAATGTCCTTTATGTTTTGAATGTCTCCTAAATAAACTAATGAATATAATGACTTATGTTAAGGAAGTATGTAATTGGATAAGTATTTATCTTGAGTAGTTAAGGTTTGTCTAGTTAAGGTTTGAAGAAGGCATAGGAAAGGTCACTTCATATATTACCTTGATGAGTCTTAAGAATGGCTCTAGTTAGGGAAAATGTTGATTATGTGGACATGAAAACACTTAGGAAGTCCTAAGAATTATTTAGGTAGTGTTGAAGAGGTCAATCATGGACGTTATCTTCTCGATTTACTTAAGTTAGTATTTTGATAGCCTTTGGTAAGGGAATGTCATATTATCTAATATTGATGTATTTAATGTCTTGTAATTGTGTAGGTGTCATATTATAAGTATTTTTGAGGGTCAGTTTGGTATGCTTAGGGAGGCTGTATAGGCGGTCTCTGTTTGTGTTGCTTAACTGGTGTTATGATATCTTTTAGTGAGAAAACTACACGCTAGAAAGTGTTAAAAGAAGGAAGAGATACTTCACTATAACAGTGAAGCAATTCACTATACACTGAATATAGCTCACAGTTAAGTTAGCTTAAAATTGTGTTAAATCTTTTAAATGTTATCTTATGTGTTTCTATGTTGTGGAATGTTGTTCTTATGAATATAATATGATTTTTAAATGAAAAGATGCATATTTCTACTAAATGTTCGTTTTCATGATTTTCATGCATTATGTCATACTTAGTACATGTGGTTGCACTAATCCATGCTTTTATCTATCTCGATAGTTGTTGATAGGTGAGGAGCATTTGGGAAGTGATGACTTGGATCGTAGCATCATTCATGTGAAGTCGAAGTATGTCCTCATTTGATTCGAGGGCATAGATGTCTTTTATGTTTTCATTTGAAGTAATGTAATAGACTATGTATTTCTATATTATTATCTTGTATAGGTCGTGTCCCAAAAGTATTCTCGTGTCTTAAGTTTGATGAGATTGATACTTACTATTTCCTATGACTTTATATGAAAGAGTTTTTAAAGACTATAAAATGTTTAGTGAAAATTTTTAATTCTGCACTATTTTTCATTATGTATATGCGATGAACGATATGTTAAGGGCTTGTATAAGACCTCTGAGAGGTCAAGTACGCCAGTTGCAATCTAAGATTTACCCAAACTTCTAGGGTGTGGTTTCTTGATGTGGCACTACACGTTATAGAACCTATCCAATTGCACATCCTTATGATGAGAATAGGCATTAGCCAACATAGATAATACTAGATAGGTATAGAATCCGGTGTCATAAGATCCCACAACATGGGTACCATGCTAGGTCTATCTGATTCACTTCATGATAAACTTTCTTTTCATATTCAAGGTTTGCACAATTCACTCACATTATAGGATTCACGTCTTCATAAAAATTCACTCACATTACACAAGTTCACCTTCACATTATATTCATAGTATACAAGATCACATATATAACACATAATCCTTCAATTTATTTGTTCATATATGTCATAAATTCATTATACAAGGATATTGACTTCACATAACCAAACTAACAGTAATCATTCATGTATAACATAACATGATACTACTAAAATTCACATAATAATGTCGATAAGTCCATGATCACAATAAGAACAAGAAGTAAACACCGCCACCATAAGTGGACTATACCACACAATATCAATTCTACATTAGAAAGGGAATTATATCAACTTACCCTCTTCTAATATCCAATATCACCATTCATCAACATCTCCAACAATTCACAATATAAAAGAATAATTAACCATAGAAATCTTCATTGTTGTCACAATGCCATCAACATTGGATTATAAAAAAATAAACCATATCATTAGAAAAAATTGGGTTTTTATGAATATCAAGGGTTCATGGAGATTTTCAATGTAAAAAATTTAACACCAACAATATCACGTGTAGTGATTTTTAATGTAGTTTGATTAGGGTTATTTAATTATGATAGAATCATGTTAGAATTGTTAGTAATATGTTCTAAATTCATAAATTCATATTGTATTATCTTTAATTCATTATGTATTGTAATTATTGGATTGAATTGATGACTCATGGTCATTGGCAAGGGCCTTTGAGTATTGTGTTGGATGAATTGTCTATGGATTGAAGTTGTGAGGTTTGATCAATGGTATGTTGACGTAACTTTCTCTAAATTGTGTAATATATTCCTTAGATAGTAATGATGTTTTGCATGGTCCCTTATGGTAGAGGTGCTTATGTGCTATACTTGTGACTTATGTGGCCTTGTCGGCATTACTTTATGAATTGTGAAACAATGTGGCCTCGTTGGAATTTCTTTATGTATGATGGATTTATCATGTTATAACTTAATTACGTGAATATTATGAATGTCTTGATGACTTATGTGTTTATATGGAGTCAAAGCATGAGTCTTCTACTTGATGATATGTTTCTCTTGTACACTATGGTATAGTCATTATGTGAATTACCTGATGTTGAAGTATGATGTTTCTTGATAGATTATATGATACTTGTGATACTTAGATTTACGATTATGTAGTAGTGAATCGGGTGAACTATAGATGATATTAGTTATACTTATGTGCTTCCTGAATGATATGATATATGTAAAGTATATGTGTGTGTTGTTTTAGTAGACTTGTGTACCTTACTTGATAAATGTCGAATGTGAATATAACTTCTCGACTTAGTATGAAAAAGCTTCTCAGTCTTTTATGTATGATTGACATGTGACCTTGAACATTTTTAAGAAGGTCTTTATGTGGAACCTTCAACCTAGTTGGAAGATTCTGATATCCTTGAAGTTGAAAGACGTAATAGTATCCTTCTTGTATAAAAGGTGGACTTATTTTTGATTGGCTTGTATGGCACGAGTTCATCCTTAGAAAAATCATTAAGCTATCCTCTTAACCATTGAAAGGCAACCCCAGGGGACGTCTTTAGTAAGTTGTTATGATTTGGTTGTGAGCTGGATCTGGAACCTCTACATATATTTATTTATTGAACTATTCTATGAGAACAAAGTCTAGCACCGACTGGTTTCTCTTTGGAAGTATCTCAATTTGAAATATGAGAATAGAGAACAAAGAAACCCTCGATATTCCTTAACCATGTGCCGATATGGGAAGTTTCTTAGTTCTACCTTTGGCAAGTAGAGCACCCTTTATCGGAGTAGGTTTGGCTTTGTATTCCATTCTTATCTACCATGGGCTATGTCGGTTATTTCTTATTCTAATAATATAGGACACCTGCTAGTGTTCCTGAAGTTATATGATGTTTAGGTGGTGGTATGGGACGCTATCTAGACATTGCATGATTAGGCTTTGAAGATGTTGCTGAGTGAGTCCCTAGATCTTCTCCAAGGCGATTCCTTGAATGTCCTTGTGTGTTGAATTTCTCTTATTATATTATTAAAGAAAATTAATTAATTAAGAAAAGCATGTTAATGCATAAGTACTTACCTAGAGTAGTTTAAGGGTTCCCTAGTTAAGGTGTGAACGAGGCATTGGAATGGTCACTTCATGTCTTACCTAGGAATGTCTTAAGAATAACTCTATATAGGTAAAAAGATTGATAAAGTAGAAATTATATAAATTAGGTAGTCTTACGGATTATTTATGTAACAACCTTAAAAATGGGATATGCTAAGTAATGTTTAATGTGTCTAGAATGCCTACGATTAGACCGGGTTCACACGGATTGATGTGTGTAGAACCACACCTTTGAACCCTTGCAACAGCCAAGCCAACCAACTTGGTGATTTATTTGAGCTAGGAAAGGTTCGGTCCAGCAATGTGGGGCACCCAAATATGAAGATCTACCCGGATAAGTCTTAACCGAGCTTAAATAGGGGTAATCTTAAGTTTGGAGGGTCAGGGGATAAAATGGTCGTTATTCAGGATAAGGGTAGTATTGTAATTACCCTAAATATTTAATCAATTAATTAATAAATAAGGTGGAGGTGAAATCTTGCTCCACCCGGGTTCGAACCTAAGTGGGAGCAATGATTTAATTTGATTTATTTTATTTGATGAATTAATTTAATTCAATTAATATTTAATTTCTCATTTAAGAAAAAGGAAAAGTCAGATTTTTATTTATTAGTTATTGATTAATCTTAATTTGACTAAGTATCTCCCTTAATCCTAAGCCAACTCTCCCACACGTTTCTCACTCTCTTTTCTCTCATTCATAATCTTCCTCAACCAAAAGAAATAAGACCAAACGTGAATGCTGAAGTTCATCAAGAACTTGAAAGCTAAAAAATCAAAAGAAAACTAATCTTAAAAACGAAAAGCAAAAACCAAGTTCTCTATGGATGTGCTTGTGATTTCGGTGGTGAGACGTTGTCTTAGTGGGGGGGATTTTTACAACACGTAAGAACACTTTGAACGACATTAAGGTATGGGTTTTCTTCCCTCTTGGTCCCTTTCCCAAGTGACCCCTATGTTTAGCATAATTCAAGTCAAAAACTAAGGTTGTCCCCGTTGTATGACCCTGTCATTAGATCCATTAAAAGATTCAACTATGCATTAGTGTGACTTCTGGTAGACGATATTAGGGATGGTTGCAATTACGTGTTTGAATGTGTATTTGGAATTATATAGAAACGAAAAAAGTGTCTCCAAAAATGTGTGATATCTTAACTTGTGAGTGCACGTATGTACTGTGACTTGGTTTCAGCTAAGAGCATGAAATTTGGAATGATTAAATTGTTTTATTTTACGTGTATGAATATGTTTAAAATGTGATGTTCATATAAGTTCAAGGTTTCTGAATTAAATCAAAATTCTTGATTGAAAGTAATCATGAAAATGCACCTAAAGATCTACCCAAACACTACTCAAAATGTCTTAATGTTTAACGTGAAAGAGGGTGAGAAAATGGACTGCAAAAAGTTGATTAAATTCTCAAAAGTAACCATGAGAACTTACCGAAAGATGCACTAGATTTTACATAAAAATTTATTCTAAATCTAATATTTAAAAGTTGAGAAAAATGGACTGCAAAGATGGTGAACCAATTTCCAACATTCTGGAATTGTTTTTTTGGCAGCTTATTGTAAAAAGTCACGTTCATAAAAAAGATTTTTTAATGCTTGAGGTCTCTGGGAATTGAACCCAATACCTCACCATATACATGTTATAAATATTTTTTGAAAATGTGGTAAGGGGGATTCGGAATGGGGTAAAGTCAAGTGAAAATGAAGGGGAAAAAATGAAAGTAAATGAAGTGAGGCATGTGGGGTTCGAACACACAACCTGTTGAACGGATGAAGGAGAGAGGATAAAAATAAAAATAAAAATAAAAATGAGGTATGTGGGATTCGAATCCACAACATCTGTCCCGAATAAGAAGGTAAGGGGAAAATTTAATTAAATTAAGGTGAGGTTGTGAGGGTTCTATCCCACACCCTCTTAATCCAAACGAATGAAGCATGTAAATAAAGGAAAAAAGAAAGAGTCTGGGCGTATGGATTAGATATTGGGTCCCCCAGGCCGAATTATTTAAGGAAAAAAAAATAAAAAATGTAGTTGTGTGGAATTGATCTCGGATTCCCTAGCCAAAGAGTTTATGACAATGAAAAGCATAAAGAAAATTAACTAAGTGTTATACAAGGGATTTGAAATAGGGTTCCCTTGTCCTATTCAGTATTGACATATTTAAGACCTTGCCGTACTTACAAGATGCATAAGTCTTGTACAATATAATCTTGGGAAATATGAATTGCTTAAATGAAGTATGAATAATGTGTCATGTCTTCTGTATATAGACTCTTAAGTCCAGCATACGTTATAAAGAAAGTGAACCTAAGATGTTATATGATGAATAATGAGACCCCAGAAAGGTTAAGTAAGGGTGTGAAACACACTAAAAGTCCAAGTGAATTGGTATATAATGAAATGAACATTCACGTAAACCGGTGAGTAATTATGAAGAGTGAATCTACTAAAGTTAAAGAATGTGGAGAAATCATGATAAGAGGCTAAAGTGAAAGGTGAGAGGAATCTCAAATGAGTCTAAGTAAATGTTACCAAGACGTACTCACCTATAAGAGTGTAAAGTTGATCAAGAGACCAGTCTCTGTGAACACTCAAATGAAAGTATTGAAGTTAATGTATAATTAATACTAATAATGAGATGAGAAATCCTCTACTGAGATATGAGGCCCTCATGTTAGAAGCCAGATTCTATGATGTATGAGATGAATGTAAGGGAACTTTACGCTGAGTACCGATAGGCTAGCTATGAGTTGCAATTACTTCTTTTGGGAAGTCAGAGGTTCGTGTAATTCTCACGAGATGAGATTGTCCATCCAAATGGGTATGATCTCCTCATATTCGTGGTCATTGAACCTATACTCCCAATATACGGTTCTAGTATGGTTCGACTCCCTATATACGCTAGCATGTTTTGGTTCACTTTGGCCGATAATTCCACCTCTTTTCAGTTTAGGGTTAAAAACTGGATTTCACGATGCCCACATGATATATGTTAGTTCAAGTTAAAGTTCCCAAATAAAGAATAAGGCCAAACTCAAGTCATGCACATAATGTAATGAACGATACCAAAGGTGCTAGGATAGGATAATCAAGGGGTGAGCTACACTTAAGTAATGACAATAGGTCATTTTTGGTTGTTGCACAACGAACCTGATGAAAGTCTTAAACAACATCCTAGTTATGGGTGGTGTTTAAACGAGCTTACGAATGAATGAAAATGAAGTAAGTATGAATAAATAAAACAAACTCTATGTTTTCCAAAGAAGGATCCCTAGTTGAGGTCCTATATGTTGAGCCCTCATTTTGGGATGTCTAAATGTCAAGTCCATGATTCCAAGATCTCATGGCATATGAAGGAATGATATAAACTATGTGATATGATATGTGTAATATGTTATGTGCTGTTTAATAATTTTTCACTATCAACCATCTAACATTAAGATCATCAAATGAATCAAATAGTTTAATATAGCATTAAATGTATACTTGCCAAAATGGCACCAGTACAATGTCTTAAAGAAACGGAAAGAAACGCTAGTAGAACATACTCCACTAGTTCAATACTATAACTTATCTAGAATATAATGAGAAAGAATCCTCAAAATCATGAGGGCCTACCAAGTCCGGATGAATGATCCACGTCAGGATAGTTTCAGCGTCAACCTGTAGCTTTAGCGTCCACCTGTGCCTGCACCTAAAATTGTAGAGTCGTATAGGGTTAGTACACACTTGTACTAAATATGGGTAATTGCAACCACACACCAAAGACATGCCTGAGTAAGAATAGCTCTTTCCTAACAACATGATTATGGAAAGTCAACTCAGTGGACTTTCCAAATCGGGATTAGAAAAGTTGGTGAACTTTCCAAATATAGATTAGGAAAGTGAGAGAACTTTCCAAATTTGGATTAGGAATGTAATTTCATGAGAGTAACATGCATCATCATACTTACCATATGGCACACAACACATAACATCTAGCACATAGCAAATAACATGTTGCATTTAATACATAACATTTTTCATATTATTCATTCATATTCCATAAGACCTTGGAATTATGGACTTGACATCAACACTTCCCGAAAATGAGGGCTCAACATATGGGACCTTAACTAAGGACCCTTCTTTAGAAAACACAGATTTTGCTTCATTTGTTCATACGTAATTTATTTCATTTCATTCATAGGCTAGTGTAAACACCACACTAGCTATACCTAGGATGTAGTTTAAGAATTTCATCACTTTCGCAGTGAAATGATCAAGAATGACCTAATGTCATTATTTAAGTATAGCTCACCTCTTTATTATCCTATCCTAACACCTTTGGTATCATTCATTTCATTATATGCATCATTTGAGGTTGGCCTCATTCATTCATTGGGAACTTTAACTTTAACCAACATATATAATGTGAGCATCATGAAATCCAGTGTCTCCCCCACACCAAAAAGAGGTGGAATCACTGGATAAAGTGACCCAAAACATGCTAGAGTACATGGGAATTGAACCCCGCCAAATCCCAATCTTGGCAGTATAGGTTGAAAGACTAGGAGATATAAGGACACCCATACCCGTCATGCCATACAGTCTCATCTCATGAGAGTTACGTGAACCTCTGCCATTCCCAAAAGAAGGAATCACTGCTCATAGCTAGTCTATCGGTGCTCAGTATAAAGTTTCATTACATTCAACTCAAACGTCATAGAAGTTGGCTTCTAGTATGAGGAAATCGTACTTCAATAGATAATTTCTCATCTCATCATTAGTACTAAGCTTGTTAATCTTTCATAGAGACTGGTCTCTTCATTTACTTTACACTCTCATAGATGAGTATGTTTTGGTAAAATTTACTTAGGATTATTTGAGATTGATCTCATCTTTTACATTAGCCTCATAACATGTTGTCACCACATTCAGTAACATTAGCACATTTGCTCTTAATTATTACTCACCCCTTTTTACGTGAAGGTTCATTTCCTCATATGCCAATGCACTTGGACATTTCGTGTGTTTCACATTCTTACTTAAGCTTGACAAGAGGTTGTGGGTTCGAATCCCACTTCTCTAATTTCTTATTTTCATACATGATTTTCCAACCCTAAAACCATGGTTCGAATTCCCTTCACCACATTCCTTTTTACTTCATTATTTTCATGATTTTTATCATAGACAGATCACAGGTTTGACCCTCAGTGACCTCACTTCTTTTTCTTCCTTTTTTTTATAACATTTTAAACCATCATAACTTGACCACAATTCATCAATTATTGCTGGAAATTTTTGAAAAAAAAAATTCAGCATCTTTTTCAACAAGTTACACACTAGTTCTTAGGGAAACTTCATGGTTCATTGATAACGTTTTAGGTGCATTTTCATGTATTCGTTTAGACAAGAGTTTCTCATTCACATCAGCGACATAACATTTCATATGAATATCATGATTTACTTAAGTTTGTGCACGTAAAAATACAAACATAATACATCATTTTTTGAGCCTTAAACCCGAGGGATATGGGCCATAGTTCACATTTTTCACACAATTTCACATAGTTCGGAAAGCATGGGTTGTCATACATACATTGATGAACATATTCGTCATGAAAACACAACACATGCCTAATATCTACCAGCAAATATACCCAACCTAAGAATCATTGGGAGCTAGTGATAGGGACATCCAATGGGGACAAACCCTAGTATTCGAAATAGATTCGTCTGAACCATAAGAAGTCTCTTGGGAAAGTGACCAAGAGAGAAGAGAGACAATACCTTTTTGACAGTCAAACCTCGACTTTCTGGCCAAATAAATCCTCCAAACACACATCCAACACCAAAAGTTCACCACCAAACTCGACGGAAAACCTTCTCTTTGCCTACGTGATTAATTAGTTGTTTGTTTAAAATTTTCATTTGTGAGTTCATTAAGTGAGAAGAACTTTTGTTTACCTACTGTTCTTGAAACTATTTGGCAGAGAGAATCTTTAAATAAAAAAGAGATTGAACGTGAGAGTTGAGAGATTGACGTGAGAGAGTGAGAGTTTTATTAGGCTTAGGAGTCTACTTTATGACTTAGTCAAATAAGGTTTAATTAAATAAAAATGTTATTTCCCTTTAGTTTAAATCATATAACGCATAAAAATATTAATTAATTACATTATTTTAATAACTTGAATAAAAACAACTTTAATTCATTGCTTCCACCTAGGTTCAAACCCGGGTGGGGCAAGACTTCACTTCATGGGCACATTTTGGGCCCTCTCTCAAAAAAATTCGCCTCCACCTTATTAATTAAATAATTAATTATGTATTTAGGGTAATTACGATACTACTCTTAGCCTAGAAAAAAGTCCATTTTACCACTAGACCCTCCAAAAGTATGATTTGCTCTTTTTAAGTCCAGTAAAGACTCATTCGAGTAAATCTTTGTATTCGAGAGCCCTACATGGCTGGACCCAACCTTTCCTAGCGCAACTAACTTCCCAAGTTAGTTGGATTTGCTGTCGTAAGGGTTCTGAGGTCTGTTCTACGCGCATCAATCTGTGTGAACCCTGGTCTACTTAGGTATTCTAGACACATTAAGCATTACTAAGCATATCCATTTTTAAGGTTGTTGCACATAGCTTGACTTTCCTAATCCTATTTGGCAAGTCCACTGACTTGACTTTCCATGACTCATATCGTTAGGAGAAAGATCTTCTTAATCATGCATGTTATTGGTATGTGCTTGCATATAGCCATACTTAGTACAAGTGTGTACTAATCCCATACAACTCTCTACTTTTAGGTGCAGGTGCAGATGCAGGTGAACGCTAGAGCTTACGAGACTACGCTGAAGTTATTCGGATGTGGATTATTTATCCGAACATGGTAGGCCTTCTTGATTTCGAGGATGTCCATCTTTTATATTATATCTTAGATGTAGGCATGAGCTAGTGGAGTATGTTCAACTAGTGTTTGTTTCCCAGTTATTTTTTTATTGGTGTCTTTTTGGAAAATCTATATTTTTGTACAGATGTGACGATGTCTTTCATTTGATTATCTTGATATTAGATGGTTGTTATGAAAAACTTATGAGTTTATGTATATAGTCTTATACAAGTTCAATTTTCCTCACTATGAATTATAAGTAAACAAAAATTTCAAAATTTTCCGCCAAAATTAACCTAGATGAT
The DNA here is from genome assembly GCF_036512215.1 of Solanum lycopersicum. Taxonomy (NCBI): domain Eukaryota; kingdom Viridiplantae; phylum Streptophyta; class Magnoliopsida; order Solanales; family Solanaceae; genus Solanum; species Solanum lycopersicum. The sequence continues at coordinate 23,628,895 of NC_090803.1, read as the reverse complement.
GGAATGATGATGTATGTAGGCTTGTATGCGACCTCTAAGAGGTCAACAACGCCGATTTTGGATATGGTATAGACTCTGGTCGTGACAATGTTAGTATCAGAGCATTAGGTTAAATTCCGAGGATAATAAGTTCACATCAACCACATCGAGTAGTTTCTAACTCATGGTAGTAAAGTGCACCACTATCCTAAATTACAGACTGTATGATGCGTAGGAATTATTCCCTTCTTCTGATCATATCGTGCCTTCTCTAATGAATGATTTCTTAGTGTTATGAGTGTATCTTACATCAATTCTCATCTTTTTCAGAAAATGAATACAAGAAGGAACGCTGGTTGGGGAAGAAGAGAAGCAACTGTTGGGGTTAACCAAGTTTTACCCCAGGATCCAGCTGAAGAAGTGTCCATGCTGGTTAAACTAGTTGGGTTGATTGATGTAGAAGTGCGGACCTATTTGTCTTAGATGGCTCAAGCCATCACTATGAAGGCCCAGACTATGACGGCCCAGGTCCTTAGATAGGATGTTCAGTGGGAGAACCTACCAGCACGTAGCATGGCAGACAAACTACTAGACTTCACGAGGATGAATCCTTGGATTTTAACAGTGTCCAAGACTTCAAACGATCCTCAGGAGTTTATTGATGAGGTGCATAAGATTTTAGTGGCTATGGGGGCCACAGATACTGAAAAGGCTGAGCTGGCTTCCTACTAACTCTAGGATGTTGCACAGTCTTAGTGCAAGATGTGGCAGGATAGCCGAGCGTTGGGCGGTGGTCCTGTCATGTGGGAGTTGTTTAAGACAGCCTTCCTTGATAGATTCTTCCCCAAGTAGATGAAGGAGTCCAAGGTTGAGGAGTTTATCAACCTTAAACAGGGATTGATGCCCATTAGGGAGAATTCCCTGAAGTTTGTTAAATTGTCCAGGATTGTCACTTCCATTGTATCTAACAATAGGGATGAGACGAGTAGGTTCCTCACAGGAATCTCAGGAGATCTGGAGAAGGAGTGTAGGGCTGTGATGCTCCACAATAGCATGGACCTCTCGAGATTAATGGTATATGTGCAACAGGTAAAGGACAGTAAGAGGAAGAGAGGGGTCAGTGAGGTTAGGAGGCCTAAACCGTCTGATCAGGCAGGTCCTAGTTATGGTGGAGGCAGGAACAACTTCGGCGTCCGTGAACAACCCAGATTTAAAAATGGGCAACAGTGTTCAGGGAGCTCTAACTCTCAGAGAAGTGCAGAACCTAGAGGAGGCAAACCAGAACCCAAGAAGGGAAATGGAGGTGATGTGCAGTGTCATATAAGGGAGTGTCCAAGAGTGGTTGTACTAACAGTGGAGAGTGTAGACAGGGCATTAATGCCTGCTTTAGTTGCGGGAATAGAGGGCACATGATCAAAGACTTCAAATAGCACAGGGGACAGTCTAGGGGTAATGCTCATCCTAGGCCTAATCCACAGGGTGCAGCAGCAGCCGAGCCTCCTTATAGGAATAGATTTTACGCCCTGAAGGTCACGGAGTAGGAGAGTCCACTTATGTGGTCATAGGTATACTGCAAGTATTCTTAACTTCTGTTTATGCCTTACTTGATGAAACGTCTACGCTTTCCTTCGTAACTCCTTTACTTGCTCTCACTTTTGAGATATTGCCTGATGTTTTTCATGATCCTCTAGTGGTTAGTAAACCTTTAGGAGAAAATATAAGAGTTGATAGAGTGTACAAGGATTTCCTAATAGTTGTATGTGGTAGGACTATGTGTGCAGACTTGGTTGAGTTACTTATGAACGATTTTGAGATTTTGTTCCCCAAATGATGTAGATCTGGTCTTGGGGGGTACAACTCGAGTCGTTTTTATCCCTTAAATTCAAACCTTAAAGCCAATAAAATGATGACCAATGGATCTTTGTCATCTTAAGAGTGTCAATGATCTAGATCATGAAATTCCTTTCATAGACTCAGTGCCTGTAGTGAATGAGTTCCCAGATCTGTTTCTTGATTATTTGACTGGAGTTCCTCCCCCTCGAGATATTGACTTCCATATTGACTTAGAACCCGACACTAAACCAATTTCGGTTCCTCCTTACAGAATTGCTCCAGTGGGATTCAAAGACTTGAAGTTGTAGTTAAAAGATATCACTAATAAGGGTTTTCTTCAGCCAATTGTATCCCCTTGTGGCACTACAGTGTTTTTTGTGAAAAATAAAGATGAAACCCTTAGAATGTGTATCAATTATCCGCAGCTCCACAAAGTAACTATCAAGAATAAGTATCCACTTCCCAGAATAGATGACTTGTTCGATCATCTTCAAGGGTCTAGTTTCTTCTCGAAAATTGATCTTCGTTCATGGTACCATCAGCTTAGGGTTAGGGATGAAGATATCCCAAAGACAACCTTTTGTACCCGTTATGGTCATTATGAGTTCCTAGTCATGTAATTTGGTCTCACTAATGCACTAGCTGCATTTCTGAATCTCATGAATAGGGTCCTCTGTGAATATCTTGACTCTTTTGTTATAGTATTTATTGCTGAAATTATCATCTACTCTAAGACTGAGGAAGAGCGTGAACAACATTTTAGACTAACCTTGCAGATACTTAGACAATATCAACTGTATGCCAAATTTAGCAAGTGTAAATTTTGGCTTAGATCAGTTAACGATCATGGGTCATGTTATGTTTGACAAAGGTGTGGAGGTAGACCCCAGAAAGACTGAGGCTATTAAATACTTGACAAAACCTCTTACTCCCACCGATATTCCTAGCTTCTTGGGATTGGATGGTTATTATCGTAGGTTTGTGGAGGGTTTTTCTTCAATTGATGCCCCACTCAAAGCTTTGATGAAGAAGAAAGTCAAGTTTGAATAGGTGGAGACTTGCGAGAATAGTTTCCAGGAGCTCAAGGATAGACTCACTTTATCCCTGTTTCTTACTTTACCTAAGTGTGGTGAGAGTTACATGTTTTATTGTGATGCATCTAGGATTGTTTTGGGTTGTGTTCTTAAGTACTGTGGTAAGTTGATAGCTTATGCGTCCAGGCAGTTCAAGGTTCATGAAAAGAATTATCCCTCTCATGACCTGGAGTTGGCAACTGTGGTGTTTCCACTGAAACTGTAGAGGAACTTCTTGTATGGAGTGTATGTGGATGTGTTCATAGACCACAAGAGTCTTCAATAAGTGTTCACGCAGAGAAAGTTGAACCTACATCAGCAGAAATAGGTTGAGCTGTTGAAGGATTGTGATATGAATGTCCACTACTATCGAGGTAAGGCTAATGGTGTAGCTGATGGTTTGAGCAGGATGAGCATGTGGAGTACATCCCACATTGAGGATGAGAAGAAGGAGTTAGTGAAAGATGTACATAGACTGTCCAGACTAGGTGTGCAATTGGTTGACTCTACTATTGGGGGTGTTGCAGTTCATCCTAGTTCTAAATAATACTTTGTAGTTGAAGTCAAGAAGGGTCAGCATCTTTATCCTGTGTTAATGGTGTTGAAGGACTCAGTGTTGGTAAATATGAATGAGTCTCTTGCTTTGGGAGGTGACAGCATACTTAGGTACCACGACAGGTTGTGCGTACCAGATGTTGATGATTTGCGGACAAAAATTGTTGCAGAGGCCCATGGTTCCCATTATTCAATACATCCACGTTCCACCAAGATTTATCATGACCTTAAGAAGAATTAAATCAAGAAGATAATGTCCATAGTGACCTCTTCGATATTACCTAAATAGTCCTTAAGACTGCCTAAGGCTTAGATCATGTCCACAAAATCAACAACCTTCTCTAACTAGAGTCATCCTCAAGACTTCGAAAGATAAGACATGAAGAGTTTATTCATTATGCCCTCTTCACACTTTAGCTAAGGAATCCTTATGTCACTTAATATTTGGTACTCATTTACTTACATACTCCTTAACATAAGTCATTAGTTCATTAGTAACATAAAGGACATTCAAATAATGGTCTTGGAGAATACCAAATAACTCTAAATAACACGTTCAAAGTCTATTGTGCAATGTCTAGATAGCGTCCCATACGACCACATAAATTCCATACACTCTGCAAATGCTAATAGGTATTCAAAATGATGAGAATATGCAACAACTAACATAGACCATGATATCTATACATGGAATCAAGAGTTCTATCCTACTCTGATTAGGTTGTTTTATTTTGCCAATGTCGATTTTAGAAAAATCCCATGTAGGAACATGGTTAAGGAATATGAAAGGCATACTTTGTATTCTAGTCTCATACTTCACTAGAACTAATTTACCTTACCATAATCACTCATTGCTAGCCTTCGTTCTCCTAGAGTAATTTATACACTAAGTTCACATAAAAGGGTTCCATAACAAGTTCATAACCCAATCACATTTATCCTACCAAGGAAGTTACACTAGGGATACCTCACAATGGCGACAAAGAGTTCATGATGACTTTCCTAAGGTATTATATGCAGTCGTGCCAGCCAATCAACCTTAAGTCCATCACTCCTTTACTTTGAAGGATACCATTAGGGCTTACGCTTCAACAATCCTAACAATTCCCTTAACTCAAGGATCCACACAAATGACCTTTGTATCATCATACAGAGTCTCACCAATATTCATTTATTCAATACTAAGATCCTTTAGATTCCTAAGTCAAGAAATCACATATTCACATAAGCATCAAGCAAGGGACCCAAGTCTACCTAAACCAGACACAACATACTTCCATTAAACACAAATTGCCTAAATTTCTTCATACTCTTAGGAATGACCCTTAACATTACTTAGTCATCCTATTCATTACCTTAACATTATAAACCTAAGAATTTTAGACGCATCTAGACAATTTGGGATTAACCATGTATCAACTCTATGACTAAAAACATAACACGTAGCCATAACATAACATTATAAACTAAAGTATCAATAGTCTAACACATACTTTCACATATAGGTAGATATGATCACGCATTATCAAATCAACTACGCAAATATCTATATAAGTTAAAGTACTTGCCAATAAGGCCATGCTCATAACATTGCATAAAGCAATGCCGACAAGGCCACGTCAATTCCAAGTAAAACACATAACACCTCCACATAAGTGGACCATACCAATCAAAATATAATTGAAGTATAAATAATATCAAATTAAGGAAAATCGGTCAAAATACCTTTACTCTCTTATCCATCCTTCAATTCAATGTAAAATCAACCAATTCAACATAACAAGGCCCTTACCCATGGGCATGAACAATAATACAAAGCAATAAGCATAAAACTCAATGAATCTACATAAATTCAATCTAGGTTTAAAAATAAACGATCAATTAGATATCAATTGAATACAATTCTTATATCATTAGAAAATCCATAAGAAACTACATAACAATTCATCAATATTAGTTTAATATCAAGTAACCCACATTATAGTCAAAATGAAGGTTCATCAATTTACAAGGGTTGATAGGTAATTTAGATAGAAATCGTAAATAAAATATCAATTAGATAATAATTCAATGTTTAGAAATCATTTATTTAAGAACCCATGGTAGAATTATGAAATTGGACAATTCACTTTTGAGAACTTTGAAAAACATGTTGACAGTTGTTCTCCTTGACAAAACGTGTTACAAAGATCAAAATTTATACGTCAATGATGATAATTCTTCACTTTGATGAATAATTTGGACAAAAAAAACCCTCACAAAGCTTCATCTTCAAGTTGGACTTCAATGGAGGTTTTGGGATATTTTCAAAGTGTTTTGGGTTTATGATTTTGAAGAACGAGGTCTTCCATGTGATTACCCCTTATATGCTTAATTAAAATACTCAAAATAACCCTTAATAAACCGTCCATGACTTAATTTAGAAGTGGGGTGAAGTTACCAATTCACCTCTAACTTGGCAGCAGCCTGCGCAGGAAGACAGGTGTGTGCGACGCCTGCCCTTGACGGGCCGTCACAGCCACGACGGGCCGTCACAGCCACGACGGGCCGTCACAGGCCTCCGTCGGTGGCAACAATGCCTTTCCAAGGTTCCTATATTAACCCATGGTTAAGTTCCTCATTAAGTGACCCTTTGATAGGGCGTCAACAGGCCTACGAGCAATCGACCGCTCCATCATTTGGGGTCTGCCTTAAGACTTCCATGCCAACAGTTTTGGGTCCTTTCTCAAGGACCCTTAGATGGTCCTTGGGGATAATTACCCAAACGTATCCAACCCAAATAAGACATTATATAATTTTAACACCTATCACATTAATTTCTTCCTAAACGAACACATAAAACTCGATGAAACAAGCCTAGACGTACAAAGTCGACTCAAGGCATATCTTTCGAACCCTTTGGACGTTCTTGGTCGTTTGACCTCCAAACTTATCGAAACTTTAACCACTGCCTATAAATGATATATTAACTCATTTAAGAACCTTAAAAAAATCATTAAACACCTACAACCACCTGTTATACATTTAGGTGACTTAGTCGTCAAACGTCTTAGTCGTCTCTTGACGTTTGACTTCCAACACCCCTAATACTTTAGCTACTGCCTCTATACCACATATTAGAGATATTTAGGACCCATCAATCCCAACATGTTAGGTTCTCCCCCAGTTGGACAACATTTGTCCTCGACTGAAACTTGCAAATCTCCAAACACTTCCAAGATTAGAGACTCAACTAAGAGCTGATAACCATTACATACAAACCATAATAAATAAGAAAAAATAAATTTCACATAGAAAGATTCACAACACAACAACAATTTCGCATTCAATTCTATAACTCACTATGCTACAAAGCTCACATTCTTCATTCCAAATAGTAAAAACTCATTTTATACTCAATACCATACTCATATAAATTAGTTCTAAAAACATTAGAATATTTTTAGGCAAACGAATCAATTAGTCATTTTCTCAAAAAATTGGCAGCAAGCCTAAAGCCACAGTGGTTTTTAAGCAATTTTTCAAAAAACCATATTTTACGCAATTCATTATATAAACATGGTAATATGCAAAATAACATCATATAAACACATATAACAACATAATCAGTGATTCATAGATCAAACAATGCAAGAATTTAATGAAATTCAATTTCAACCAAACTCCCAAACATCATGGAGAAGCAACAAATTCAAGAACTTCTATCCTATCTACTAATAATATTCCCCACTTAGAAGAAACTCATATCTTAACAATAAAATATACCAACATCATAATCACTCTCCTACTCTTCGGGATTCTCCACCCTAGAACGGAGTTCATAGAAATACCTTTTTGTTGAAGCATCATCTTTTGGAACAGTAGGAGCAACTTTCTTACCCTCCTGACCTCTAGAAGCAATCATAGGAAAATCTCTCACTTTGTGCCCATCTTTTACACAACCAAAGCAACTCCTGGTACCTAATATACACTCATCATAATGATTCTTCCAACAATTCACACAAGTAGGCATGCCGTCCTTGGAACCACCTCCTTAAAAACCTTTAACTTAGCACTCCTAGATTCTCGTTGGGATTAAACCTTCTTTTTAAACCTAGTTTTCTCTTGATCACTAGCACCACTTCTTTTCAAACTTCTAGCCATCATCCTAAGCTTAGAATCTTCAATTGATTGTGCATACACCATGAGTCTATCTAGGGTTATATCATCATGTAACATAGCGGTACGACATTCTTCCACCACTAGGTCGGCTACCCCCGTCACAAAACGATTCATTTCATCTCTTGGATTAGACACAAGAGAAGAGGCATACCTAGAAAAAGTTGAGAATTTTAAAGAGTACTCTGCAACACTCATATTGCCTTGATTGAGATTGATAAACTCCTCCACGTTCATTTATCTCCTCTCTCGGGGAAAGTACATACCATGAAAAGTTTCCTTAAATTCTTCCCATTCAATAGGACCCGATCCTTCAAGCCTTTTATCCTTCCATTGATTGTACAAAATTTGAGAAACATCCCTCAATTAGTACGAAGCCAACTCCGCCTTCTCCCTAGATGTAACCCCCATAACACTCAAAACTTTATACACTCCATCAAGAAACTCTTTGGGATCATCATTTACCTTAGATCCAAGAAAGATAGGAGGATTCCTCATCACAAAATCTCTCAACCAAGATGTCATAATGCTCATCACAACACTAGGCATCATATTAGATTTAGGTTGCATAGTTACGTCTCGAGCTATAGCAATCAAACCCTCTCTAATGTCCCAATTAGATATCTTCAGAACCTTAATATCTCCTTCAGCATTAGGAATAGGATCACCTCGAGGAGGCACTTGGGCATCTTGATCACCTTGAACTCCTTTCGCACCTTGAGGAAAATGCTCGACTTGGTCAACTTGAGGGGAACCTCCCCATTCACCCTCTCCTCTTCCAACCTTCTAGAGGCCATCCTTCTAGTATTTATCTCTTAGAAAACACTAGGTAACTCATAAGAAGGATACTAATAATATTTACTCTGCGGCACGACATAGGAGTACATATGAAGGGAAACACTACCGTCTTATAGCCTCTCAACAATAGATATGTCGCGACTCACACCAATTGTCAAGAAACTACTAGACGTGACCTGATGAGACTTCTTGATTCCTAATACTACTTTCACCATCCTATGCTCTGATACCAAGGTTATCACATCTCAAAACCATAACCTAGAAGTTAGGATACAATCTTGGATTGTAAATGGCGTCATAAAAATCTTGGAGTTCTTAGACAAGCCTCTTTCATATCATTCATTGCATATACATAGTGAAAATAGTGCAAAATTAAAACTTTTCACAAAACATAATATAGTCTTCAAAATCTCTTTCATATAAAAGCAATAGGAAATACTATGTCGCAATCTCACCATCATAAGACACAAGAATACATGGGACATGGCCCATACTTCAAAACAAAAATATAAAAATACTTACTCCATTACAATACTTTGAATAAAAATATAAAAGACATATATATGCCCTCGAGTCAAGTGATGACATACTTCAACTTCTCTTGAACATTTTTTTTAAGTCCAAGTCTTCACTTCTCAATTCTCTTAACTTACCAAGATTTATAAAGATAGAAAAAGCATGGAGTTAGTACAACCACATGTACTAAGTATGGCTATATGCATAAAAATCATGAAAATCGACTTTATTAGAAATATGCATCTTTTCATTTGAAAATCATATTATAATCATAATAACATCATAAATCAATTTAGAAACACGTAAGATACTTATATATGTAATTTCCTAACTTAAAGTCATCCTAAGATTCACTTAAGTCACATAAAGAGAGACCGCCCATACGCCCTCTCTAGATGTTCCTAAATGACCCTTAAGAAACACATAAGATACTTCTAGCATATAATTTCCTCACTTAAAGTCATCCTAAGATTCAGTTAAGTCACATAAAGAGAGACCGCCCATACACCCTCTCTAGAAGTGCTTAAACAACCGTTAAGATTACCTATAATGAGTCACTTACATACTTACAAAGAAATCATAAACATCATGGTAAGATTCTTCTACCAAAGGTGAACTCGAAGTCTCACTTGAGTGAATTGTGAAGGGACCGTCTATACAATCCCTTACAAACACACTTAAGAGATCCTATAGACTCCCTAAGATAGCATCATTCTCATTAAGTGACCAACACATAGATGATAGGACATTCTCTTCCCAAAGAATATCAAAAGACCTAATTAAGTAAATCAAGAATATAACGTCCATAGTAACCTCTTCGATATTACCTAAATAGTACTTAAGACTGCCTAAGGCTTAGATCATGTCCACAAAATCAACCAACTTCTCTAACTAGAGTCATCCCCAAGACTTCCAAAGATAAGACATGAAGAGATCATCCCTTATGCTCTCTTCACACTTTAGCTAAGGAATCCTTAAGTCACTTTAGATTAGGTACACATTTATTTAAATACTTCATCACATAAGTCATTAGTTCATTAGTTCACTAACACTCATACATCACATAAAGGACTTTCAGATAATGGTCTTGGACAAGACCTAGGAACTCCAAATAACACCTTCAAAGTCTATTTTGCGATGTCTAGATACCAATCCATACCATTATGTAAACATCTAAAATTCTAATAGGTATTCCATATGATGAGAATATGCACTAAAAGACATAGACCATGATAGATAGACATGGAATCCAGAGTTCTATCCCACTCCGATGAAGCTGTTCTACTTGCCAATGGTAGAACTTCGACACATCCCATGTAGACACATGGCTAAGGAATATGAAGGGCCTACATTGTATTCGAGTCTCATACTTAACTAGAACTACTTTCCATTACCATACTCACTCGGTGCTAGGCTTTGTTCTCATAAAGTAATTCATACATTAGGTTCACATAAAAGGGTTCCATAACAAGTTCATAACCCAATCACATTTACCCTACAAAGGAAGGTTCAATACGGCTACCTCACAATGGCGAAAAGAAGATCATGATGACTCTCCTAAGGTATGATATGATGTTGTTCCATCCAATCAACCTTAAGTACATCACTCCTTTACTTTGAAGGATACCATCACGGCTTACGCTTCAACAATCTTAACCTTTCCCTTAACTCAAGGTTCCACATAAATGACCTTCATATCATCATACAAGGTATCACCTATATTCATTTATTGAAGACTAAGATACTTTAGGTTCCTAAGTGAAGACATCACATATTCACATAAACATCAATCAAGGGACCCAAGTCTACCTAAACAAGACACAGCATACATCCATTTAACACAAATTGCCTGACTTCCTTTAGACTCTTCGAAATTCCCCTTAAGCTTACTTAGTCATCCTATTAATAACCTTAAAATCATCAACCTGACAATTTTAGAATCATCTAGACAATTTGGGATCTACCATGTATCAACTATAAAACTACACATTTAACACATACCCATAACATAACATTATTAATTAAAGTATCGATAGTCTAACACAAACTTTCACTTATAGGTATATATGAGAACACATAATCAAATAAACTACACAAATAGCCATATAAGTTAAAGTACTTGCCAATAAGTCCATGCTCATAATATTGCATAAAGTAACGCCGACAAGACCACGTCAATTGCAAGTAAAACACGTAACACCTCCACCATAAGTGGACCATAGCAATCACAATAGAATCGTAGTATAAATATTATCAAATTAAGGAAAACCGGGCAGCATACATTTACTCCCTTATCCATCCTTCAATTGAATGTCAAATCAACCAATTCAACATCAGAAGGCCCTTACCCATGGGCATGAACAAAAATTAAAAGCAATAACCATAAAACTCAATGAATCTACATCAATTAAATATATCTGAAACAATCTAGGATTAATTTTATATCAATTGAATAAAATTCTTATATCATTAGAAACCCCGTAAGAAACTACGTAACAATTAATCAATATTAGCTTAATATCAAGTAACCCACATTATGGTCAAAACTAGGGTTCATCAATTTACAACCGTTGATAGGTAATTTAGATTTAAATTATAAATACAAAATCAATTAGATCATAATTCAGTGTTTAGAAATCATCCATGCAAGAACCCATGGTAGAATCATGAAATTGGAAAATTCCTTTTAGAAAACTTTGAAAAACATGTTTAAAGTTGGGCTCTTTGATGAAACGACTTTAATGGATAAAAACCCATACCTAAAGGAAGATAATTCTTCACTTTGATGAATAATTTCGACACAAAAACCCCTCACCAAGCTGCCTCTTCAAGTTGAACTTCAATGGAGGTTTTGGATATTTTCTAAGTGTTTTGGGTTTATGATTTTGAAGAATGAGGTCTTCCATGTGATTAACCCTTATATTCTTTATAAAAATCCCCAAATAACCCATAAAAAACTTCCATAACTTAATTTAGAAGTGGGTTTAATTTACCAATTCATCTCTAACTTGGTAGCAGCCTACGCAGGAAGACAGGTGCGTGTGACGCCTGCGTCATAGGCCTCTGTTGGCAACAGTGGCTTGACAAGGTCCCTATATTCTCCCATGGTTAATTCCGTCATGAAGGGACTCTTTTACGGGTCGTCAACATGCCTACGAGCCATCGATTGCTCCGTCGTTTGGGGTCTGCCTGTGATTGCCATGCCAACAGTTTTGGGTCCTTCCTCAAGGACCCTTAGATGGTCCGTGGGGATAATTTGCCAGATGTTTCAAACCCAAATACGACCATATATAATTTTAATACTTCTTACATGAATTTCATCCCAAACGAACCCATAAAACTCGACGAAACACACCGAGACGTACAAGGTCGACTTAAAGCATATCTTTCGAACGCCTTGGACGTTCTTGGTCGTTTGACCTCCAAACTTCTCGAAACTTTAACCAATTCCTATAAATGATATATTAACTCATTTAAGAACCATACAAACCATGAAACACTCATAAACAGATAAAACCACATTTAAGACATTAAGATGACTTTGTCGTCAAACGTCTTAGTCGTCTCTTAACGTTGGACTTCCAACACCCCTAATACTTTAGCTACATCCTCTATACAACATTTTAGACATATTTAGGAACTTAGACAATCAATACCAACATTTTAGGCTCTATTTAACCTAGGTCATCTTTGGGGTCTTACAATCTCCCCTAGTTGGACAACATTCGTCCTCGAATGACACTTTCCACTCAACGAACACTTCCAAGATTAAAGAGACTCAGATAAGAGCTAATAACCATTACATACAACACATAATAAACAATAAAACATAAATTTCATATAGTAAAGAGATTTACAACACAACAAGAATTTCGCATTCAATTTTGTAACTCATTATGCTACAAACTCACATTCTTCATTCCAAATAGTAAAAACTCATTTTATACTCAATACCCTACTCATATAAATTAGTTCTAACCAAATTAAATATTATTAGGCAAACGAATCAATTAGTCATTTTATCAAAAAATATGGCAGCAATGCAGTCTTAAAGCAACAGTGGTTTTTAAGCAATTTTTCAAAAATCCACATTTTAAGCAATTCATGATATAAACATTCTAATATGAAAAACAACATCATATAAACACATATTACAAAATAATCAATGCTTCATAGAAAAAACTATGTAAGAATTTAATGAAATTCTTTTCAACCAATCTCCTAAACATCGTGCACAAGCAACAAATTCAAGAACTTCTATCATATCTACAAACAATACTCCCCCACTTAGAAGGAACTCATATCTTAACAAGAAAACATACCAACATCATAATCACTCTCCTTCTCATCCAGATTTTCCTACCTAGAACGGAGTGCATAGAAATACATCTTAGTCGAAGCATCATCTTTTGGAACACTAGGAGCAACTTGCTTACCTCTTTACCTTTAGAAGCAATCATAGGACAATCTCTCACTTTGTTCCCATCTTTAACACAACCAAAACAACTCGTGGTACATAATAGAAAATCACCATAATGCTTCTTCCCACAATTCGCACAAGTAGGCTTGCCATCCATGGAACCACGTCGTTTATTAACCTTAAACTTAGCACTCCTAGAAACTCCTTGAGATTGAACCTTGTTCTTAAACATTGTTTTCTCTTGATCCCTAGCACCATTCCTTTTCAAGCTTCTAGCCATCCTCATAACCTTAGACTCTTCAATTGATTGTGCATATACCATAGAGTCTAGATAGGCTCATATCATCATGTAACATACTGGTACGACATTCTTCCACCACTAAGTCGGCTACCCCCGTCACAAAATGACTCATTTCATCTCTTGGATTCGACACAAGAGAAGGGGCATACCTAGACAATGTTGAGAATTTTAAAGAGTTCTCTGCAACAGTCATATTTACTTGATTGAGATTGATAAATTCCTCTACCTTAATTACTCTCCTCTCTCGGGGAAAGTACATACCAAGAAAAACTTCCTTAAATTCGTCCCATTGAATAGGGCCCGATCCTTCAAGCCTATTATCCTTCCATTGAGTGTACAAAATTTGAGAAACATCCCTCAATAGTAAGAATCCAACTCCGCCTTCTCCTACATGTAACCCCCAGAAAACTCAAAACTTTATACACCTCATCAAGAAACTCTTTGGGATCCTCATTTAACTTAGGTCCAAGAAAAATAAGAGGATTCATCATTACAAAATCTCTCAACCTAGATTTCATAGTGTTATCCACAACCCTAGGAATCATATTAAAATTAGCTTACATAGTCACGGCTCGGGCTATAGATATCAAAGCCTCTCTCATTTCCCTATTAGACATCTCAAGAACCGCAATACTTCCTTCCACATTAGGAATAGGATAACCTCAGGGAGGTACTTGGGCATCTTGAGCACCTTGAAATCCTTGCCCACCTTGAGGAACTTTCCCAACTCGATAAACTTGAGAGGGAACCTACTCATTCACACTCTCCTCTTCCAACCTTCTAACAGCCATCCTTATAGTAATCATCTCCTACAAAACACAAAGAAACTCATAAGAAGGATACTCATAACATTTACTCTTCCGCACGACATAGGAGTAGAAATGAAGAGAAACACTATCGTCCCATAGCCTCTCGGCCATAGATGTGTCGCAACTCACACGGATGGTTAAGACTCTACTAGATGTAACTTGATGAGACTTCATGATTCCTAATACTACTTTCACCATCCTATGCTTTTATACCAAGCTTGTCACATCTAAAAACCATACCATAAAAGTTAAGGTATAATCTTAGATTCAATCGGCATCGTCGAACTCTTGGAGTTCTTAGACAAGCCTCTTTCATATCATTCATTGCATATACATACTGAAAAGTAGTGAGGAATTAAAACTTTTCAAAAAAACTAATATCGTCTTTAAAATCTCATTCATATAAAAGTAATAGGAAATACTAAGTCTCAAACTCATCATCTTAAGACATAAGAATACATGGTACAGGGCCCATACTTCAAGATAAAAAAAATATAGAAATACTTAGTCTATTATAATACTTTGAATGAAAACATAAAAGACATATGTATGACATCGAGTCAAGTGAGGAAATACATCAACTTCTCTTGAACAATCTTCTATATCAAAGTCATCACTTTTCAAAGCTCTTCACCTACCAAGATTTATATATATATATATATATAGAAGCATGGAATTAGTACAACTACATGTACTAAGTATGGCTATATGCATAAAAATCACGAAAACAGACTTTAGTAGAAATATGCATCTTTTAATTTGAAAATCATATTATAATCATAATAACATCATAAATCAATTTAGAAACACATAAGATACTCCTAGCATGCAATTTCCTAACTTAAAGTCATCCTAAGATTCACTTAAGTCACATAAAGAGAGACCGCCCATACGCCCTCTCTAGATGTGCCTAAACAACCCTTAAGAAACACATAAGATACTTCTGGCATATAATTTCCTCACTCAAAGTCATCCTAAGATTCACTTAAGTAACATAAAGAAAGACTGCCCATACACCCTCCCTAGATGGGCTTAAACAACCTTTATGATTAGTTATAATGAGTCACTTACATACTTACAATGAAATCATAAACATCAAGGTAAGATTCTTCTACTAAAGGTGAACTCTAAGTCTCACTTGGGTGAATTGTGAAGCGACCATCTATACAATCCCTTACACACACACTTAAGAGATCCTATAGACTCCCTAATATAGCATCATTCTCACTAAGTCACCAAAACATAGATAATATGACATTCTCTTCCCAAAGAATATGAAAAGACCTATTTAAGTAAATCAAGAATATAACGTCCATAGTAACCTCTTCGATATTACCTAAATAGTACTTAAGACTGCCTATGGCTTAGATCATGTCAACTTCTCTAACTAGAGTCATCCTCAAGACTTCCAAAGATAAGACATGAAGAGATCATCCCTGATGCCCTCTTCACACTTTAGCTAAGAAATCCTTAAGTCACTTAAGATTAGGTACTCATTTATTTACATACTTCATAACATAAGTCATTAGTTTATTAGTTCATTAGTTCATTAACACTCATACATCACATAAATGACATTCAAATAATGGTCTTGGACAAGACCTAGGAACTCCAAATAACACCTTAAAAGTCTATTGTGTAATTTCTAGATAGCGTCCCATACCACCACCTAAACTCCATAAACTCCTCAAATGCTAGATATTCCATATGATGAGAATATGCAATAACTGACATAGACAACGATAGCTAGACATGGAATAAGAGTTGTATCCTACTACGATGAGGTTGTTCAACTTGCCAATGGTAGAACTTAGACACATCCCATGTAGGCACATGGTTTAGGAATATGAAGGGCATACTTTGTATTCTAGTCTCATATGTAACTAGAACTACTTTCCTTTACCATGCTCACTCGGGTCTAGCCTTCCTTCTAATAGATTAATTCATACATTAGGTTCACATAAATGTGTTCCATAACGTTCATAACCTAATCACATTTACCCTACCAAGGAAGTTCCACAAGGGCAACCTCACAATGGAGACAAGAAGCTCATGATAACTTTCCTAAGGTATTAAATGATGTTTTTCCAGCCAATCAACCTTAAGTCCATCACTCCTTTACATTGAAGGATACCGTTACGGCTTACGCTTCAACAATCTTCACCTTTCCCTTAACTCAAGGTTCCACACAAATGACCTTCGTATCATTATAAAACGTCTCACCTATACTCATTTATTCAAGACTAAGACCCTTTAGGTTCCTAAGTCAAGACATCACATATTCACATAAGCATTAAGCAAGGTATTCAAGTCTACCTAAACAAGACACAACATACTTCTATTTAACACAAATTCCCTAACTTCTTTTAGACTCTTAGGAATGACCATTAACCTTACTTAGTCATCCTATTCATTACCTTAACATTATCAACCTAACCATTTTACACTCATCTAGCCAATTTAGGATCAACCATGTATCCACTCTAAGACTACACACTTAACACATAGCCATAACATAACATTATTATCTAAATAGTATTAATAGTCTAACGCATACATTCACATATAGGTAGATATTATCACACATCATCAAATCAACTACATAAATAGCCATATAAGTTAGAGTAATATCCAATAAGGCCATGCTCAAAATATTGCATAAGGTAATGACGACAAGGCCACGTCAATTGCTAGTAAAACACATAACACCGCTAGCATAAAAGGACCATACCAGTATAAATAATATCAAATTAAGTAAAACTGGGCAGCATACCTTTACTCCCTTATCCATTCTTCAATTCAATGTCAAATCAACCTATTCAACATCACAAGGCCATTACCCATGGTTATGAACAATAATTAAAAGCAATCACCATAAAACTCAATGAATCTACATCAATTATATCTAGGTTTAACAATCTAGGGTCAATTACATATCAATTGAATACAATTATTATATCACTAGATAGCCCATAAGAAACTACATAACAATTTATCAATATTAGCTTAGTATCAAGTAACCCACATTATAGTAAAAATCTAGGGTTCGTCAATTTACATGGGTTAATAGGTAATTTAGATTAATACCATCAATAAAATATCAATTAGATCATATTCAATGTTAACAAATCATTTTTGCAAGAACTCATGGTAGAATCATTAAATTGCACAATTCACTTTGAAAACCTTTGAAAAACATTTTGAGAGTTGGGCTCCTTGATGAAACGAGTTTCAAGGATAAAAATCCATACCTCAAGGATGATAATTCTTCACTTTGATGAAAATTTTGACCGAAAAACCCCTCACCAAGCTGCCTCTTCGAGTTGGACTTCAATGGATGTTTTGGAATATTTTCTAAATTTTTTGGGTTTATGATTTTTAACAATGATGTCTTCTATGTGATTACCCCCCATATTCTTAATCAAAATACCCAAATAAGACATAATGAAGCATGCATTACATAATTTATAAATGGGTTGAATTTACCAATTCAACCTATTTTTGCAGCAACCTGCGCAGGAAGACTGGTGTGTACGACGCCTGCCCTTGACGGGGCGTCACAGCCACGACGGGCCATCACAGGCCTCTGTCAGCGGCAACAGTGGCTTGACAAGGTTCCTCTATTCACCCATGTCAAGTCCCTCACGACAAGACCGTTTGGCGGGGTGTCAACAGGCCTACGATCCGTCGACTGCTCCGTCGTTCGGCATCTGCCTGGGACTGCCATGCCAACAGTTTTGGGTCCTTCCTCAAGGATCCTTAGATCGTCCTTGGGGATACTTACCCAGAAGTTTACAACCCAAATACGACCTTCTTTAGTTTTAAATCCTCTTTCATGAATTTCAACCTAAAATAAACACATAAAATTTGACGAAACACGGCTAGACGTACAAGGATGACTCAAGGCATATCTTTTGAATGCCTTGCTCATTCTTGGTCGTTTGACCTCCAAACTTCTCAAAACATTAACCACTTACTACAAATTCTATATAAATTCATTTAAGAACCTTAAAACACTATGAAACACACATAAACACATATAACCACATTTAAGTGAGTTAGTCATCAAACGTCTTAGTCGTCCCTTGACGTTTGACTTCTAACACCCATAATACTTTAGCTTACTGCCTCTATACCACAGATTAGACATATTTACCTTAGAACATAAATACCCACATGTTAGGCTTTAATTAACCTAGGTCATCTTTGGGGTCTTACAATAACACTTACGGAGCCAATCTATACCCAAAATTATATAAAAGTAAAGCATGGTTAATTCTATTAGGTCAGCATGAATGAATATATCAAGAATAGTTATTGTGCAATCTCTATATACTCTTTTATGTCTAATGATGTCCCCTATGAGAGTACTAACTAGAAAAGGTTCATGCAAGATCTTAGGAAGCAAGTCAAATTTAATAGATACTAAAGGAGTAACAAAAGACAAGGTGGATCCTGAATCTAACAATGCATACACAGGAAGAGAAAAGACAAGCAAGTTACCAGTGACCACATCAGCAGACTTTTTCTGCTCCTCTGTGCCTTTCAAAGCATAGAACTTGTTCATCTTGCGAGGCTCGGCTACAACAATTGGATTAGACAGAGGCTGAGTATCTTCCTTGGCCTGATTCTTCACATGTAAGTCCCTGATTATATTCCCACTCTTGCCAAACCCATAGCAGGCATTAGTACCTACTAAGCACTCACCTCCATGCAAATGACCACACTTACCACACAAATTTCTGTCACGCTGGGCATTTCTATCGTTGCCCCTCTTGAGGCAAGACTTGCCCTCTTTGGTATTAGTGTTCCTAGAAGACGTAGGATTACTTGAGTGTTGGTGACCCTTCTTGAACTTGGACCTGTCCTGGACTCCAAACGAACTCCTACCAGTGCTAGAACCAACCTGATACGAGGGCCTAGTCTTCTTGCTTTCTCGGCCTCTCTTTCTCCAATGACTATCCTCCACCTTTTGTGGATGTACCATCAACCTACCAAGATATATGTTATCATGCAACATGGCTGACCTACATTCCTCCTCCATATCCTCTGATACACCAGTCAAAAACCTGCTCATCTCATCCCTGCTATTGGACACCAGGAAAGAAGCATATTTGAAAATCTTAACAAACTTTAAGGAGTATTCCTTGAATGACATACCTCCCTGATGTAGGTTAATAAACTCCTCAACCTTATCCTCTCTCTGCTCTCTAGGAAAGAACCTCTCTAGGAATGCAATCTTGAGAATGTCTCAAGTGATGGGGACTTCTCTTGGTACTCGACCATATACCCACATCTTGTACAATAGCTAAGCCACATCCTTGAGTTGGTATGCAGACAACTCAGCCTTCTCCTCTTTATTAACACCCATAGCATAGAGAATCTTATGGAACCCATCCACAAACTCCTAGGGATCCTCATTGGTTTTGGACCCGAAATAGACAGGATAATTCATCATGGTGAAATCTCTTTGTCTTCTAGCCATGGTGCTAGCATGTGGGTCTCCCTAGGAACACCCTATCTAGTGTCCTGCGCTATGATATTCTGTGCCTGAGCAGTAATGGTTTGGGAACCAGTATTGTTATCACTTGTCCATCCATCAACGCGATAGGATTGTTAGGCACTGGCACTCCAGTAGCTGGGTTTTGAGGAGGAGCTTGGTTTCCCCCCAACAGCTGCTTCTCTAACTCTTCTGCCTGCGTTTCTTCTTGTGTTCATTTTTCTACATGTAAACACAAGAAGAATGTTAGATGCTAGAACGACACAAAATGTCAAAGATCAACATAGCACGATAAAGATTAAAAGAAGGGACAATTCCTAATATCACTAAGTATCTATGTCATGGTTGTGGTGCACTTCACAACCATAATATAGAAACTACGAAATGTGGTTGTGTTGAGCCTTAGTTCCTAGGTAATTTAACATCATGCTCTGATACCAAGTTTTGTCACACCCGGGTTTTAGATCCTAGATGAGACCTGCGTAGTCAACCTCTCAGAGGTCATAGACAAGACTTTTCTTAGATTTCATCACAATCGTACAGTTAAATTAGCTGAAAATTTAATACTTTTTAACTTTACTGAAGTGTACTTAGACTTCATATAATTTTTGCATAAAAGTGATTACTAATAGCTCAAACTAAACAACAATCTATTAATAAGTTGAACAATTGAAATGAAGAATTGATAGTAATAATAATAATAGTTGCCAAACCTTCCTTAATATAAAAGCTTGAACAAATATTTGAAAGGAAATGCTAGGGACAACATTCACTATCTATGTCTAATATACTAGAGCTAGAATATAAAACGTAGGAATCCTTAAACTAAAGAGGACCTACCAATGTCTGGAGATACTAATCCAAACAGCTTCAAGTGAATCTTCATCTTCTTCAAGGACCTGCACCTATAAAAATAGTAACAGTAATGGGTTAGTACACACTTGTACTATGTATGGTTTTATGAACATAAACACATAAGGACTATGCATTATCAAGGAAAGCTCATCCTATAGCTACATACCATTTTTGGACATTGAAGTCACTTTACTTTCCTAATTCGTTATTTATGAATTATGCTATGAATATGAAATATTTTCATGCATTTAAAGCACATAACTCATTTTATATATGAACATAATACCTTGGAATGATGCACATAATTTTAGAACAACTCGAGCAAAACTTTATATTTTTGCTCACCCTTAAGCCGAGAGCTCCTTTTCCAACACTTGGATTTTTTTTCAGTATTTTCTTTATTTTGTTGTTTGGTTCAATGATATCCTTTGATACTATGTTTTACTGACGAGTGCAATGATTCATCGTAGTCCCATTCCTACAATGAAACAAGTAAGTAGTCCAAAACACTAAGGAAATGATTTGACTACCCTACTCACAAGTTATTCTTTTCATTCTTGTTAAATTGGCATGAGTCTTTATAAGCCAGTCTTTATAGCATGTTGATGCATAAGTACTTACCTAGAGTTTGCGGGTTGCCTAGTTAAGGTTGAAGTGGTCATATGAATGGTAACTTCATGTCTTACCTAGGTAAGTCTTAAGAATAACTCTACATAGGGAAAATAGATTGATAAAGTTAACATGATCTAAACATAGGTATTCTTAAGAATTATTCAGGCAATATTTGAGGGGGTTATGGGCGTTCTCTTCTAGAATTACTTAAGTAAGTATTTTAATAACCTTTGGGAGGAGAATGTCATATTATATTATATATATGCCATTGTGTGTAATGAGAGTAACCTTATCTTTGGAAGTCTAAAGGATCTATTTGGTGTGTGTGAAGGGATTATATGGGTGGTCGCTTAATAACTTACTCAAGTGAGCCTTGAATCACCTTTGGTAGGAGTATCTCATGATTATATGTTTTGTATGAATTAGTGATGTGATATTGTGAAATGTGAATTATAGGTGAACTTATAGTGAAGAAGTCATTGTAAGCTTACTGTAGGTTTACTGTAATGTTCTTATAAATTGAATATCATTGGTAAGGTATTATAATGGTAATTTTTACTGCGTAAATGTGGTTCTTATACTTTTGATATGATGTTTTAATCAAAAAGAGAATATTTCTCATAAATGTACGTTTATCATCATTTTATGCACTAAGTCATACTTAGTACATGCATTGTACTAATTCCATACTTTTTTATATCTAAAGGTGTATGTGAAAGGTGAGAAGCGTCTTGAAGCAAATCTTGGAATCTACTTAACGTTCAAGCAACGTTGCAGTATGTCCTCAATTGACTCAGGGGCATGATTATCTTTAGACTTCTTTTATTCAATTTTTTTGTAATAGACTATGTATTTGTATATTCGTAATCTATGGGTCGTGTCCCAAATATTCTTGAGTCTAAGATTGACATATGTTGAGACTTAGTATTTTCCTAAGATTTTAATATGAAAGATGTTTTAAGATATTTTGTGTAAAATGTTTTAATTACGCACTACTTTTCATACATGTATGCAATATTGACAACAAAGGGTTTGTACAAGACCTCCGAGAGGTAAAGTATGCCATGTCGCACTCCGAGAGTGACATAGCTTCTAGGGTATACTCTCGGGATGTGAAAAAGTGGACCCCTTCCTGGTAGTGGTATTATGAGTTGGTAGGACATAGATATTGTACCTTCTCACATACTATTAGGTGAATAAGCTTACTCTATGAGAACCAAGGCAATCCTCCGAGTGGATATGCTTCTGCTAGTATCTCTACTTTAATTTT
This sequence comes from Solanum lycopersicum, assembly GCF_036512215.1. Classification (NCBI taxonomy): domain Eukaryota; kingdom Viridiplantae; phylum Streptophyta; class Magnoliopsida; order Solanales; family Solanaceae; genus Solanum; species Solanum lycopersicum. The sequence goes on along the minus strand of NC_090803.1, from coordinate 23,606,216 downwards.
GAGATTAGACTACAAAGAAGCCCTTGATATGCCCAAAACCATATTCCTACATGGGATTTGTTCTAGTTCGACCTTTGGAAATTAAAACACCTTCCACGGTGTGGGGTCTTATGACACCGGATTCCATACCTAGCTAGTATAGTCTATGTCGATAAATGAATATTCTCATCATGTGGGATGTGCACTCTAGTGATTAGATAGGTTCTACAACGTGTAGGTAGTGGAATGGGACTCTATCTACACATGGCACGAGTAGGATTTAAAAATGCTAAAGCGAGTTCCCCAAGTCTTCCAAGACAATTATGTTAAGTCACTCAAATGCATGGATGTCTCTTTTACGATATTTAGTAATGAATATTGACTTGTTGTGGTTGTGTTGTAAAGGAAATATATTTATTTTGGGTAGTCTTAAGGAACCCTTAGGTGTGTATTGAAGAGGTTGTATGGGTGGTCTACTCATGTCTCACTTAGGTGGGTCTTAGGATAACCTTAAGTAGAGGATCTATATGGATAAATGGGTTACTAAATGAATATGGTAATATATTGTGGATTATGGGAGTATTATCTTGTATGTTGATGATTGACTTGTAAGATGACTTGTATACTTGGTATGAGATTCTATCAAGTAGTATGAAAAATAGGTTTCAACTAAAATGTCCCATTTTCACATGATTTCTTGCATGGTCATCATACTTAGTTATTAATCGTACTAACCCTATATTTTCTCCTTTTTTTCCTAAACAATGTATGTTTAGGACGTTGAGGTAATTCAAGGTCACATCTCAAGAAACTTGAATTTTCTTTCTACAAGTTAGTGAGTCCTTAAGTCCGAGGACACGAGACCTATTATTCTTGCTTTAGTTCTTTTGTCTATTAAGTGACTATGTTATAGTTCATATTCTAGACTTTCTATTTGATGTAAGGGTATTGATCCTATGGTAATGAGATGTGTCTAAGATGACCTGTGAGGTTACTTAGTTCCTCTTATGCTTAAAAAAAGAGTTTCCATAATGACTTTATTGAGAAAATTTTAAATTTTGCACTACTTTTTATATATATGTGATGAATGCTAAGAGGTTTGTATAAGACCTCCGAGAGGTCGAGTACGCTGTGTGTGACGACCCGCAAGTACTCCCTAGAAGTTAGAGCATCCTTTTGTCCCCCCCCCCCCATGGCAAATGAGACTTCAAGAAGACTCAACAAAGCTAGTTGTATCATTGATTGCATAATAAACATTAAAAACTTTCTTCACACACGAAGAACTCTTTCCATAATCAATACAAAAATGGAAGACTTTCATTCAAAACATTAAACCTTTACAACATCTCATTGAACCATCTAAACTTTAGAGTATACAACCCTTGGGAATAAGCCCATACAAGACATAAAATAAAGACTAAGACATAAAAAACCATGCGGATATTGTCCTCGAGTCGATGAGGACTCACCAATACTTCATCTTCAACCCTTAGAAACCTATCCATCCTCCATGGAATATCAAGACTTCCAATTCCCTACACTTTAGTCATAAAGGGAAAAGAAGGGGTTATCAGATGCACTAAGTATGGAAGCCGTTCACAAACCATTAAAAAGGGACATTTAGTAAATAACATGTTTTTCATAAATTTTGATTAACACATCATACTATAAGCATAAGATCAACATTTAATATCTTAGGAACACATAAGAAATCCTTTAAGCAATTATTCACATTTTTTTAGAATAAATTCACAGTAAATAAGTTTACTGTACAATGAAGTCCATTAATTTCACATAGAACACTTGCTAGCATGCAATCCTTCCACTAAAAGCTATACTACGACTCACATAAGTGAGACAAAGAGAGACCGCCCATAGAACCTCTCTAGGCATACCTAATGATCCTTAAGACCACCTATAATAAGATACACACCAAGCACATAAACATGAGATCCTCCTACCAAAGGTGATTCTAAGTCTCACTTGAGTGAGTTGTGAAGTGATCGCTCATACAATCCCTTACACACGCACTTAACAGATTCTATAGACTACCTAAGATAGAATCATTCTCACTTAATACAACGACACATAGAGGATATGACATTCTCCTTCCACGGGCTATCAAAAGACTTACTTAAGTAAATCAAGAAGATAACGTCCATGATTGACCTCTTCAAGATTATCTAAATAATCCTTAAGATTATCTAAGGCTTAGATCATGTCTACATAATCAACCATCTTCCCTAAATTGAGTAATTTTTACGACTTATCTAGGTAAGATATGAAGTGACCATTCCTATGCCTCTTTCACACCTTAACTAGACAACCCTTAACTACTATAGTATTTATTTATTTAACATGCTTTCTTAACCTAATCCATTACATTACTTTGTTTATTTAAGACTCATTTATAACAAAAAGACATTCAAGTAATGGTCTTGGACAAGATCAAGTGACTCTATCTAACACCTTCAAAGCCTATTTTTCAATGTCTAGATAGCGTCCAATATCACCACGTTAACTTCATAGAACTTCTCTAATGCTAGTAGGTATCTCATATGATGAGAATAGGAAATAACCGACATATACTATGGTAGCTAAACATGGAATCCGGAGTTCTATCTACTCCAATGAGGGTGTTCTACTTGCCAAGGGTAGAACTAGGACAAAACTCATGTGGGCATATGGTTAAGGAATATGAAGGCCTTTTATGCTCTCTAGTCTCATTTTCAAGTAGAGCTAAATTGTACTCTAGTCTCCTTATCAAGTTGAACTACTTCCCATAACACACTCACTCGGTGATAGCCTTTGTTCTCATAGAGTAATTTACATTAAAGGATCACATGAAGAGGTTCCATATCTAGTTAATAACCTAATCAGATTCACCTTACCAAAGAGGTCTAGTAGGGCTACCTTGCAATGGTGACATAGATAGCTCATCATGACTTTCCTACGGATGATATGATGTCGTTCTAGCCAATCAACCCTAAGTCTATCATTCCATTACATGAAGGATACCGTTACGACTCTCGACTTCAACATTCATAACTTCACCACTAGGTTTAAGGTTCCACGTACATGACCTCTATATCATCATTAAAGGTCTCACATATCATTCATTAATATATGACAAGGGTGTACTAAGCCTACCTAGATAAGATATCTCATATTTAAACATATCATTCATACGAGTATCAAGTAATGGACACAAGTCTACCAAAACAAGACACAACATTCTTTACTTTATCACATATAGCATATCATTGTTTGAAGCACTTAGGAATGACCCTTATCATCTTTATGTCAACCTATACATTACCATATCATCATCAATATAACCATCAGACTCATATCGTCAAATAGGTACAATCATGCACCAACTCTACCACTACACTCATTAACACATAGTCATAGTCTAACATGATCTCCTAATATACATATAAGGAACACCTACTTTCACTTAGTCAAATGTATATATATATATATATATATATGCTCATATTTATGATGACTCAACTACACAAATCATTAAATCAAGTAGTCCCGACAAGGCCATGATAATCATAATACATAAAGTAACGCCGACAAGGCCACATCAATTGACATAGCATTGCCACCATAACTGGACCATACCAATCATCATTCTAATACAAAAGCTATACATAATATTAAGAGAGTTAAGGTAGCATACCACTCATTCAATCTCACAACTTTAATCCAAAGCTAAATCATCAAATTCAATACCATAAGACCCTTACTCATGGTCATGAACATCAATTCAATACATAAACTACAAGACTCAATGAATCTAGGTCAATTCAATATAGATTAATCAATCTAAGACCAATAACACTTCAATTGAATACAATTCTTACATCATTCAATAGCCCATTTTAAATATACTACAATTCATAAGCATTAGGTCAATATCAATTCAATAAGCTTAATATTCAATGGATCTAAGAATATACTTTACTCAATTGATCATATTGAAACATCCTATAAATTATACAATGATAATCCATACATAAATAGAGAGCCCATAACAATCTACACATGAATTGATTAATATTAAAGCATGATCACATTACCCATATCTTAGTCAAATTGAGAGATTTGAGAAGGTCAAGGGTTCATGGATAGTTTCATTAGAAAACATCAATTATACATCAATAATATCATATCTAAAGGTTTGAAAACGTTTCATGCAAGAACCCAAGACTTAAAGTAGAAATTGGATTTTTTTAACTTTTTGAAATCGTTGAAAATCATCTTTGAAATTGACTCTAAGGTGATAGAAACCCTTAAATGAAGAACTCACATACCTTGTTTAGAAGAATCCAATGATAATTGAAGAAAAAATCCATTTTCAAGCTCTATCTTAACCTTGAGCTCTAATGGAGGTTTTTGAAGAAACTTTGGAGGGGGGGAGGGGGGGGATGGGTTTTGATTTAGGTGCTAGGGTTTAAATTGACTTATATACTCTTAAAATACCCATAAACATCCAAAATGACCGTCCTCCCAATTCATAAGACTTGGGGTGAATTCCCAAAAACTCCGAAGTCTTAACAGAAAAGCTGGCAAATTGCAACACCATCGATGCCCTAACATCTCCGGTCCGTGGGTGTGACCACGCCCTGTCGATGGGGTTCATTGGTTGCACTTGAAACTCCTCAACCTACAGGCTGCATGGCTCCATCAACGCCATCCATCGACAAGCCACCGTCTGGCTTACTGGCCGTCGTTTTGGGGCAGTCGATTGCCACTGCCTGGCAGTGTTGAGCTCTACGTTGGGTCGTCCTTCTAGCGCCCTTGTGGGCCATACGTGAAGTCGTAACCGGATGTTAAACCTATAAACACCTTAGTATAGGTATTAAATACATCTCCAAACATGTTCAACATCAAACAAGCCACGCAATATGCTAAAACACATCCAAACTCACACAGATATCTAAAGGCAATCTTTTGAACGTCATCGGACGTTCTTGGACGTTTGACATATAAACTCCACATGATGACTCCAAACAGTGATATAAACCATAGAACAACTTCATAAACTCATTACACACACATAAGCACATGAAAACACATAAGGCACATAGGTGACTAGTCGTCCCTTGACGTTTGACTTCAAACTTAACCCAAATCTTGAGACACTGCCTCAGACATCATTTAAACCTTCTTAGTACTTCAAGACTTTATGTCACACACATTAGGACATAGTTCCACCTATGTCATTTTTGAGGTGTTATATTCTCCCCCACTTGGACAACATTGGTCCTGGAATAACAGTTTACACTCCCTGAACACTTCCAAGAGTAGAGACTCAAATTAACAGTTCATGACAATACCATACAACACATTATACAACAGACACTCCAGGAGAAACATCAATTTTTCATAAAAGAGAATCACAACACAAAAAGAAACAAGAATAAATTCTATAACTCATTATGTCATAAAACTCACATCCTTCATTCTAAATAACCAAAAATCATTTTATATTAATTTTAATGCTCATATACATCAGTTCTAACAATATTACAACAATTTTCCGTCAAAGAATGAACTGATCAATTTTTGCAAAAACCTCACAGTGAAAAAAAAACCGTGGAAGCTTTATATTGAACATGCTTCACAATCTAACAATGCAACAGTTAAGAAATTCCTTGTAAATGGTCAACAATTCAATCTCATATAATCATTTTGACATGCACACTATTAATCTTCATGAATCAATTAGCAATCTCCACTAGATGCACATGAACCATGAGGAACATACCATGCATGAAAACTCATTTTCTCGTTCAACAAAACTTCAACCAAAACATGTATATCATAAGGAGAATGTTTGGAATTTATTTTTCAGAAAAGACTCTTAGAGCCTGTTTGGCTCAGCTTAAAAGCTGGTCAAACTGACTTAAAAGCTAGTTTTTGACTTATTTAACTGTTTGGCAATACTCAAAATAGCTTATTTTAAGTTTAAAAAGACTTATTTTAAGCCAAAAGTTAAAAGCTGGGGTAGGGGTGCTTTTTTTTTTTAGCTTATAAGCTGTTTTAAGTTGACCATATTTTTATGTTTTTTTCCTTTAATATTTTTATACAATCTCCAAATTACCATATAACCCTAACATCTCTTTCTTCTATTTTTCCCTTATCACGTTTGGCATAACAACTTCAGCACAATTATCCAAACGCATAACTGCTTATTTTAAAAATAAGTTTCAGCACTTTCAAAAGTACTTTTTTAAAATTGTTTTTATTAAGCTCATCCAAACGGGATCTTACACCAATCAAGTTACTAAGAACTCTTTGTTTTAGGGTTGAATAAAGACTTAAAGAAAGGCTAAGGGTACCTCACTCCGATCAACCATACTCTTCACATACTCCCCCACTTAGGAGAACCCCATTCTAAGGTCAACATAAAATTTACCAAAATGTGCCCACTCTATTCAAATAGGGCGAAACAATCGGGTGACACAAAAAATAAACAATTGATTCAATTTTAAAAGAATTCTAAGAAAAAAATGAATTTTAAAAGGAGTCGCCACCTAATTTTAGGAAAAAAATAGAAAATGAATAAGTGATCTACGAAACCGAGAAATTCTATGTAAGGGGTTCAAGTTATTTCGAAGGGAAGGCGTTAGGCACCCTTTGAAATTCACAATTGTGGGTCCCGACTGAATTTATATTTTCAAATTGAGGAGCAAATAAAAAATAATATACAATTCTAACTAGCATGTAATATAAATAAATAATAAAATAAAATATTAATGTAAGTATCAGCCAAATGTTTGTCTAACATCAATTATATACACAATGATGCATATGAAATACATTTGAATTCCATTGGAATAGCTTCGATGAGAAGCAACTCGGGGGCACATGTAAACACAGTTAGTAAAAGAGTGAGTAATAAATTAATTATGAATAAAAATAATAACTTAAATAATAACTTTAAATAAAAATCCGTCTTATAAACATGGAAGGCCTTAGAAATCGATGGTAATTTCTTCATCGGCTATTTTTGACATACATGAACATATAATAAATTAGAAATATAACAAAACAATATTATAAGATAATTGTAATAACCCGTGTAGTCGGTTTGGGCACTAGAAATTTTTATGTTAGAAAATACTTTCTGATAGATTTAAATGGGTGTTTTGGACTATTCATAATTATAATTATGAAATTAGTGGTGTAGTTTTACTAATTTATTTAGTTAATGGTTAAGAAATAATTTTATAATTATTAGTGGGTAACTTTTATCACTATTATGATTATATCAGTATAATAATTAGGGTAACAAATAATCTGTAGAAGAAAAGAAAAGAGGAAAAAAGAAGAACAGAGAGAAAGACGGATTACCTGTGCAGCTACATTAAAGATTAAACGTGGATTCGTTTAGCGGTGATTGGTGGAAAGAATATATTAGTTCTTGTAAACATATAAATGTTCAGGTGTATGCTAAATTGCTACGAGATAGGTTTAAGTACAAATTGTTGATTGAAAAAGTTAGGCAGCCATTAATCATTAATGTGTAAACAAATTGGAAGATTAAGTTATGGATGTGCATGTGGAAAAGCTTACTGCCACTGGGTTGGCACCAGTAACTTAAAATTTTAGACATTAAAATATTTTATACCTTATTATATGTTATAATTTTAAACATTAAAGTATGAAATTAATTATGGTTGGATAAGAAGATATTAGATGAGAAGAATTCCTAAGTTGTAAAATTGGGTTAGACGTTTTGCCACTAGGGTTCGAAACCAGTGCTTAATCTTGAATTAAACTGCGTTCTTCCTCTTATAAATTGAGTTTAGTATATTAAAATAGGTAATTAAATATTAGGAGCATGAAATTATTTATATTTCATTAAAGTTATGTTAATTAGGGGAACTAAGACCTAACCTTAGTTTGAACTATAGGAATTTGATTTTATAATTAGGTGAGTTTTTGGGTCTAGGCTAAATATAGAATAATCTGAGTGTTTATAGACTTGTTAACTTACAAATTGTGCATATATATACTTGATAGATTGGAAAGGTTCGGAGGCAATAAGGAAAGGAAAGGCATTGGAGAAGTAGTTACTTGACTTCAATTCTTCGGTGGAGGTAGGTTATGGTTTGTGCTATTTGATAGTAAACTCTTAATATGTCTTGAATGATATTGTGAAGTTCTCTATGTACTTGACTGTGTGATTATGTGATTTGTTTGTGTGGTTTGTGATTGGTCTGAAATCCTGAAATCGTAGAATTTATATTCTCTAATCCTATCTATCGAAGTGATGCCTTGAATAAAGAAGGCTTGATGAAAATAATATATCAATGAATTGAAAGCGGTGATAATAAAGGATAAATTAATAGTATAATTGTATCAGAGTGTCACGTTCCGACACGGTATTCTTGGATCGGAGTGTCACATTTCGATACGGTATTTTTGGATCGGAGTGTCACGTTCCGACACGGTATTCTTGGATCGGAGTGTCACGTTCTGACACGGTATTCTTGGATTGGAGTGTCACGTTCCGAAATGGTATTTTTGGATCGGATTGTCACGTTCCGACACGATAAAATTAAAGGAAAAATATGTTGAATTAATGGAAGATATTCAATCTCAAAGAACTCAACTCCCAAAATGGTTTGGTTTGGAGGCATGAGTCCTCATGTGTGATCTTGATACCGTTGACTTAATATGTGCTTACTTTATTTTTATTGACACTTGTTCATGTTGTTTGTTGCTTATCACATGTTAAGTGCTATAGTTGAATTCATACTATTATTCTTTGTATATTACTTACTATTTTGGGTTGACCGATGATACTTACTTAGTACATGTTGCCTCGTACTCAGTCCTACTTGTTTTCTTCTTTGTTTTCCTTTTATGAAATGCAGCGAGAGTACCTATGACTTCTGATTTCCCTCAGCTCTAGCCAGGCTCCTGCATATCAAGTTATAGGGTGAGCTATCCATTCAAGCTCGTGTTGGATTCTCTCGGTCACGACATGATGTCCTATACTTTCGCACACATACCATTTTATTCTTTATTTGAGTATATTCGATATTCTTAGACTTAGTATTGGAGATTAGACGTCCTTGATGTGATTACTATCAGATTTTGGGATGATAAGTATTAAACTTTAGAAACTTATTTTAATTGGTTGCTTAGTATCTTTTGGAGCTTCCACATTATTTATATTATTTATAGTTAAACTATTGGTATATGTTGGGGTTTAGATGTGTTGGTTCGCCCACCTAAGGAGGTAAGTGTGGGTGTCATTCACGACCTGTTTTGGGTCGTGACAAACTTGGTATCAGAGCGTTAGGTTCGTTGATCTCATCACACAAGGACAAGTCTAGTAGAGTCTTGCGGAACGGTAAGGGGACACCTTTACTTTTCTTTGAGAAGCTATAGGACTTTAGGAAAGATCATTTCTTTCTTTCTTTCGTGCTACTACTTGAATCCAATTGGTATCTAGGTGATACAAATTGGTATCTGAACTTCTTCACTCTATTTCAAATATGGATACTACAAGAGTTATTTGAAGTTGAAATAGCAACAACAGAAAAAAAATATGTCCTTAGAAATAGATATAATTTCTCGATCGCAAAATGTGGTGGTAGTCTCATGTTGAGTGTCGGTTAATAAAGACACTACTATGACTTCATAGAGTGAGGGTATATTCAAGAAAGTCATCGATGCTTACTTGGTTAGAGTTAGGAAGTGTGTTATTTTGTTATTGAATTAATCTAAAAATTAAAACAAATTGTTTGGTCTAGAGAGAGAACATTTTCGATAATGTTTTGCAATTATTCAATGGGTAGAAATATGTGGGCTATTTGGGTACGATATTATGGACAGGTATGATGTGTTCTAGTAAGGTATCTAATGGACTTTCACGGTGTGGCAGTTCAAGGGTTATGTGGAAACAAGTACGTCAATTGTCAAGTATGAATATTAATTACTAAAGGAGTTACAAGTTGTACGACATGGTAAGATAATAAGATTTAGTGTTGCATTCACATTTGAGAAACCAATTAGTTTGTTACTACACGAACTTAGATTGAGCATTATTTTGAAGTAAAATTTTAGTGGTTGAGCATTCTTTTAAAGAAAATCTTTAGTGGTGGATCTTTGGTACAAATATTAACACAACTTAAACTGTGCAATGTATCTTGAGGGTTTTGAGTGAGGACTGGTGGTTTTATATTAAGCTTCAAAAGGTAGATTGATACTAGCATGACAGACTTATAGGGAAAGAAAATCCTAATGGGTATACTTTGGGTGAAGTAAAATGAAGATTTTAGTAAGAAAGTGAATATAAAATTTGTTAGTCTCTTCATTTTGATTACTATATCTGACTTTAAGGTGTCATGTCGAGGAAAAAAAATTGACTTTGTGGTGATGAAAAGGGGTTACAAATACATGATGGTGATAGGAGTAAGTGATTGATGGTGACGGAGATGCAAATTATAGAATACAAATTATTGGTCAACTAAATTTTGTATGGTGAGAAAAAATTTGTGAGTATCTAAGGTTGATATTTCTACTATTTAGTGAATAATGTGGTTGTATAATAAATTTTAGGAGGTTTAGGCACGCTCGAATATAATTTACAGGAGCTGGAATCATAACTAAAATAAGATAAAACTTGTGGGATGTATAGCCTTAAGAAAAATAAGTGAGAGTAGAATTATTTTCTCTGATTGTAAGAACTAAAAATGTATCTTCAAAGGGATCGAGAATTAGGTTCGAAATTGTGTGATTTCATCTATTTTGTTTTGGTTAAGGTAATAGCATAACAGGTTAATCAGCTTGGTTAAAAGCTATTGAATAGAACTTAAGAGAGGAGTGTGCAGACGTTCAACATGAGTGAGATGATAGGTTCTATTGTACTGTTGAATTTAGAAATGAGTAGGGTTGGATTTTTAGTGAAGCATATGGTATGGTTGGTGGAGAGGCAATCAATGATAAGCTAAGATAAGGTGATTCGTAAAAATCTTCAAAGTATAAGCAGATGGAGATAATTAAGGGCATTGTGTTACACAATTGGACTTATAATTCAAATTTTTCTTTTGTTATAAGTCTGAATTTCTTGTGGTATATTTTGTCAAGGTATGAATTAGTAAGATGAGAAACGATTGATTGCATCGTTATTGAGCACGTGAAAGAATTTATGCATGCTTTGGACCAAAAAGTTGTTACTTTTGATTTAGAGTGTGAAGTAAAATGTCATGGATTATTAGTACAACATGAGATCGGTAAGAAAGCTAGATAAACAAGAGTTTGATATATTGAAGGAGCGAGATGTTTAGAATTTTCACCATGAAAAGAATTTGAGAAGAGTGAAAGAATAAGACCTCTCGTATAAATCCATGGGGTGTAGTTGATGGTTGTTTTAATTTTTGCCTATGAGTTTAGATATAATTGTGAGATGTGAACTAGTTTGGTACAGAATTACTAGGAGTTTATCATCGACTTCTAAAAAAAAAGAGTTTTGATTTAGCTGACAAATAATGAGGTATGAAAATTTTAGTATTTTACGATGAGGTTAGATTGCTCAAGTTAGGATTAAAGACTTAAGAATGATGTAAAAGGTGAGACATAATTCTACATGGTTATTAAGAATAAAGTTGGGTTAATACTACTCTATTGATGGGACTTCATAGAATGTTAAGGTGTGTTACATGGACATTTGATGGTTAATAGAGGTTATGAGCTTAGAGTATACAGAATAGTTTGAGTGACAAAGAATTTTCCTAAGTGTTGGCATGATAGATATAATGGTTTAAAATGGTACCTTAAGCATGGTATGTGAAAGTGGTGTAGAGTGGACTTTAGGCGTGATTTAATATTTTTGTCTCAATGAAAAGGTACTATGACATTTGAAATTAGTGCTATAGGCCTTATTTGGGACTCGTATCTGTCAGGAAATGCTTAAATAGAAAGAGATAGCCATAGTTTGAACATGTATTTGATAAGCATACTTTGATACTGATGATGGTTTGAGAGTAAGGTAGATGATCGATGTAGTTATATGTTTTGTTATTATTAAGAGTGTTGACTTCAATGAATGTGGAGTTTGATAAACCAAGTATGTGTGCAATTATATTAGAGACATTCTATGAGGGGAGGTGTAGATCTCTAGTTTTTGATACTATTGAGATGAGACAATGGGTATTAATATTTTGGAATAATCATTGAGATAACTATCCTTTCTTGCCTTGCCTTCCTTTTATCGTTCGAGGACGAACGATGCGTAAATTGGTATCTATTGTAACAACCCATGCAGTCGGTTGGGGCACTACAAATTATTATGTTAAAAAATACTTTCTGATAGATTTAAGTGGGTGTTTTGGACTATTTATAATTATAATTATGACATTAGTGAGGTAGTTTTACTAATTTATTAAGTTAATGGTTAAGAAATAATTTTATAATTAATAATGGGTCACTTTTATCACTATTATAATTATATTAGTATAATAATTAGGGTAACACATAACCTGTAGAAGAAAAGAAAAGAGGAAAAAAGAAGAACAGTTAGAATGACGGCTTACCTGTGCAGCTACATTAAAGATTAAGCGTGTATTCGTTTAGCGGTAAGTTTCTTTATAAATTCATAACATACAGATTGGTGGAAAGAATATATTAGTTCTTGTCAAACTATAAATGTTCGGATGTATGCTAAATTGCTACGAGATAGGTTTAAGTACAAATTGTTGATTGAAAAAGTTAGGCAGCCATTAATCATTAATGTGTAAACAAATTAGAAGATTAAGGTATAGATGTGTATGTGGAAAAACTTACTGCCACTGGGTTGGCACCAATAACTTAAAATTTTAGACATTAAAATATTTTATATCTTATTATATGTTATAATTTTATACATTGAATATGAAATTAATTATGGTTGGATTAGAAGGTATTAGATGAGAAGAATTGCTAAGTTGAAAAATTGGGTTAGACGTTTTGCCACTAGGGTTCGAAACCAGTGCTTAATCTTGAATTAAACTATGTATCATCCTCTTTTAAATTGAGTTTAGTATATTAAAATAGGTAATTAAATATTAGGTGTATGAAATTATTTATATTTCATTAAAGTTATGTTATTTAGGGGAACTAAGACCTACCCTTAGTTTGAACTTTAGGAATTTGATTTTATAATTAGGTGAGTTTTTGGGTCTAGGCTAAATATAGAATAATCTGAGTGTTATTGTCACGACCCAAAATCGAGCCGCGACTGGCACCCACACTTACCCTCCTATGTGAGCGAACCAACCGATCTAAACCTTAAACATTTCAATATAATATCAACAGAACGTAATGCGGAAGACTTAAACTCATTAATAAAATCAATAACTTTTATTATCCCCAAAATCTGGAAGTCATCATCACAAGAACATATAATCCAAATTACTAAATCTAAGAGTTTTTAAGAAGCTAAAATACGTAAAAGCTAGTCCATGCCGGAACTTCAAGGCATCAAGACATGAAGAAGAAGATCCAGTCCAAGATAGAAGCATTAGCTCACCCTGATATCCGGAGTAATGAAGACTGGCTAGAGTTACTGTTTAGTCGAAGATGACGGCACGTTTGCTGCACTCCACAAATAAACAAGAAGAAAAACATAAAAGTAGGGGTCAGTACAAAACACGGGTACTGAGTAGATATCATCGGCAACTCAAAATAGAAATCAATATATACCAAGTAATATAATAAAATCAACTATAATACTCAACATGTAGCAACAACAAGTACTATATCATTAACAATTACCATCAGGTTCACACATGAGGACTCAAGCCTCAATACCATACTTATTTTGGAATTATGTTCATTAGATTGAGTATATTAACATCTTTCAAGATTCATTATCTTTATTTCTCTTGTGTCGGTACGTGACACTCCGCTCCCTCATATTCATTAATCCTCTTGTGTCGGTACGTGACACTCCGATCCCCTACTACTATGTGTCGGAACGTGACACTCCGATCCCCTAAATCTACGTGTCGGTTCGTGACACCCGATCCCCTAAATCTACGTGTCGGTTCGTGACACCCGATACCCTAAATCTACGTGTCAGTTCGTGACACCCGATCCCCTAAATCTATGTGTCGGTTCGTGACACCCGATCCCCTAAATCTACGTGTCGGTTCGTGACACCCGATCCCCTAAATCTATGTGTCGGTTCGTGACACCCGATCCCATAATCTCCTTCTATCAATTCATCAAGCCTTCTTTCTTACCAAGGCATCATCAATCTCATTATTTTAGTTCATCACGCCTTCTTTTATACCAAGGCCTCATCATTAACAAAGAAATTAGGGTTTTGCAAGATTTGGGATACAATAACTTTATCGTTCTTATATAATCACAATTATATAATTACATTAATGCAAGCATACAATTAAGCACATAGCAGGGTTTACAATATTATCAATACATATCATTCGCTATTAAGAGTTTACTACGAATATCGTAAGAGAAACCATAATCTACCTCCACCGAAGATTAGTGATCAAGCAAGCAATTTCCCAAGCTTTGTTTCTCTTCGTTTCTCCTTTTTCTCGTTCGACTTTCTCTCTCTTTCTCTTGTTCTTTCTATTTTCTTTATTCAAAACCCTCTTTCTTTTACCCTAATTAGCATATGATTAAGAATAAAAGATTGCAATAATAACCCACTAATTAACTTAAGGTTACCTCTTTTAACCCCCAAGTAATTAGAATTATTAACATTAACCCACTAACTATATAATTAAAGCAGGAATAGTAAAAAATGTCCCTTAAAACAATTGAGGAAATCCGACTCAGACTGGGATTACGCAGCCTGTGACGGCCCGTCGCGCCTGTGACGGTCCGGCCTGCTGCTCCGTCACAGACTTCAGAGACTCAATTTCTCTGAAGAGTCTGTGAAGGTCCGTCACACCTGTGACGGTCCGTCCTTCCATTCCTTTACGAAGTTCAGAGAGTCGATTTGAGTACCCAATTTTCAAATTTTCTAAGTGTTTTGAAACGAGACCCTGCGACGGTCCATCGTGGGGCCCGTTGTCTTTGCCAGTTTTTCCAGAATCGAAGTATGCTGCTCAAAACGACTAAATAGGTCGTTACAGTAGATACCAATTTACCCATAGTTCGTCCTCGAACGATCATAAGGAGAAAAACAAGGGCGAAAAGAAGTACCTGAATCTGTAAACAGGTGTGGATATCTTTCTTGCATATCAGCCTCTTTCTCCCAAGCGGCTTCTTTGACTGGTCGATTCTTTCATTGAACATTGATGGACGCAATCTCCCTTGACCTCAACTTGCAAACTTCACTATCCAAAATAGCAATAGGCTCCTCCTCATAAGATAAATTTTCATCAAGCACAACTGAATCCCAACGGATAATGTAGTTTCCATCCCCATGGTATCTTTTCAACATCGACACATGGAATACCGGATGCACTCCGGACAGCCCTAGAGGCAAGGCTAACTCATAAGCCACCTCCCCTACTCGCTTAAGTACTTCAAATGGACCAATATACCTTGGGCTAAGTTTACCTCGCTTACCAAACCGCATCACCCCTTTCATTGGCGAAACCTTCAACAAGACTTGTTCACCCTCCATAAACTCCAAGTCTCTAACCTTCCGATCTGCATACTCTCTCTGTCTACTTTGCGCCGCTAGAAGCTTTTCTTGAATAGATTTCACTTTATCTAACAATTCTCTCAGAAGGTCAGTACCCCAAGGTCTAGATTCAAATGCATCAAACCACCCAATGGGAGACCTACATCTTCTCCCATATATAGCCTCAAATGGGGCCATATCAATGCTTGAGTGATAGCTATTGTTGTAGGAGAACTCTGCTAAGGGTAAGAAGCTATCCCACTGACCACCAAATTCTATCACACATGCACGAAGCATATCCTCCAACACTTGAATCGTTCGCTTAGACTGATTCCGCATGCAATGTTTTCCAAAACTTAGAAGTAAATTGCGTACCTCTATCTGATATGATGGAGAGTGGAACCCCATGCAACCGAACAATTTCTGAGACATAGATTTTGGCTAACTTCTCTGCATTGTAAGTCGCCTTGACCGGAATGAAATGAGCAGACTTAGTTAACCTATCAATAATCACCCAAATAGAGTCATACTTACCCGTTGTCTTTGGAAGACCAACCACGAAATCCATTGCAATCCTTTCCCACTTCCATGCAGGAATGGACATTCTCTGAAGTGTTCCTCCGGGCCTCTGGTGTTCATACTTTACTTGTTGATAGTTTTGACATTTGGCAATAAAGTCAACAATATCATGCTTCATTCTACTCACCAAAAATGTTGCTTTAGGTCACGGTACATCTTAGTTGCACCAGGATGTATAGAATACCTTGAACTATGAGCCTCTGTCAGAATAGTGTTGATCAAATCATCGACGCGGGGTACACATACCCTTCCCTTGATCCTCAAAACACCTTCCTCATCGATTTGTGCTTCCTTAGCCTCTCTTCGCAATACCTTATCTTGGATTCTGCGCAGTTTCTCATCATCAAACTGTCTTTCCTTTATCTTGTCAAGAAAGGAAGATCTTGCCTCCACACAAGCCAACAATCCTCCCTTTTCATTTACTTCTAATCTCATCAAGTCGTTAGCTAGAGTCTGAACCTCTCTAGCCAATGGACGCCTGGAGACTTGCAAGTGAGCTAGGCTCCCCATGCTCCCTGCCTTTCTACTTAAGGCGTCTGCCACAACATTAGCCTTTCCTGGATGATACAAGATAGTGATATCGTAGTCCTTCAGTAGTTCCATCCATCTCCTTTGTCTCAAATTCAAATCTTTTTGAGTAAAAACATATTGTAGGCTACGATGATCCGTGTATACTTCACACTTAACCCCATATAGATAGTGTCTCCATTGCTTCAAGGCAAACACTACCGCAGCCAATTCCAAATCATGGGTTGGGTAATTACGTTCGTGCACCTTTAATTGCCTTGAAGCATAAGCAATTACATTCTTCTCTTGCATTAGTACTGCACCCAAACCCGAATAGGATGCATCACAATAGACAATGAAATTCTTACCTTCCACTGGCAAGGTAAGGATTGGTGCAGTAGTCAACAGAGTCTTGAGCTTCTGAAAGCTTTCCTCACACTCATCCGACCATACAAATGGAACATTTTGCTTAGTCAAGTTCGTCAGTTGGGAATCAATAGAAGAGAATCCCTTGACAAATCGACAGTCGTAGCTAGCTAACCCAACAAAGCTCCTTATTTCTGACACATTGGTAGGTCTTACCCAATTCTTCACTGTCTCAATCTTAGAAGGATCCACCATAACTCCATCCTTAGAAACCACGTGCCCCAAGAAGGACACTGCATCTAGCCAAAACTCACACTTAGAGAACTTGGCATAAAGCTTTTTCACCTCAACATTTCCAATACCATTCTCAAATGCTCCTCATGTTCTCCTTACTTTTAGAGTTATCAGTATATCATCAATAAATACGATCACAAAGAGATCCAAATATGGCTTAAAAATCCCGTTCATCAAACTCATGAACGCAACAGGGGCATTTGTAAGACCAAAAGACATCACTACAAATTCGTAATGCCCATACCTGGTTCTAAAAGCAGTCTTTGGCACATCCGTTGCCCGTATTTTCAATTAATGATAACCGGATCTCAAGTCAATCTTAGAGAAGACACAAGCACCTTGTAACTGATCGAACAAGTCATCAATGCGAGGAAGAGGATACTTGTTCTTTATGGTTACCTTGTTCAACTGCCGGTAGTCTATGCACATCCGAAAACTCCCATCCTTCTTCTTTACAAACAAAATCGGAGCACCCCAAAGAGATGCACTTGGTCTAATGAAGCCTTTGCTCAACAACTCTTGAAGTTGGGCTTTTAACTCTCTTAACTCCGCGGGAGCCATTCTATAAGGGGGTATAGAAATGGGGCGAGTACCCGGTTAAAGATCAATACATAAGTCAATATCCCTATCTGGTGGCATACCAGGAAGATCTGCAGGGAACACATCCAGAAACTCACGGACCACCGAAACCGACTCAATCGAAGGCACTTGGGTAGTGTCATCCTTGAGATGTGCCAAGAAAGCTAAACACCCTTTACTAACCATTTTCTTAGCACGAAGAAAGGATATGATACGCACCGGATTGGAAGTGTAGTCACCCTCCCACACTAACGGATCTGTCCCAGGCTTAGCTAATGTCACCGTTTTAGCATTACAATCAAACATCACAAATTGCGGAGAAAGCCAAGTCATACCCAGAATTACATCAAAATCAACCATTTCTAAGATAACCAAATCTACATAAGTGTTGCTCCCCACAAAGTTTACCAAACAAGACCTATATACCTTTTCAACTACCACAGACTTACCCACCGGAGTAGAAACACGAATAGGCATATCAAGTAATTCACAATGTAAATTTAGACCATTAGCAAATGAGGAAGATATATAAGAAAATGTGGATCCAGGATCAAACAATACAGAAGCCATGTAATCACAAACCTGAAGATTACCTGTGATGACAGCATCAGATGTCTCCCCCTCCGATCTCCCAGGGAAAGCATAACAATGGGCCCTTTCGTTTGTTTGTCCGTTGCCCCTACCATGTTGTGATATAGGCGCTCCTGTTTGCCCATCACCCCGTCCGTTTTGGTGACCTCCATTACCTCGACCACCACGTCCTCCAGAATAACGGCCTCTACCATGACCACCTCTACCTCTAGCTATTGGGGGTCTATAACTCTGTTTGGGACAATTCCTCCTAATATGTCCAGTCTCCCCACATCCATAACACTCTCTAGAGTCAAGCATAGGTCTCTCAGAGAAGTGTTGACCGGTCTGAGGTGGACCCCCAACTACACTCTGTAGTGAAGACTGAATAGGTCGAACTGAGTAACCTCCGGAACCCTGTCCTCTAGAGTAAGAACCATTAAACTCACCTCCCTTTCGAAACCTCTTTGATGTCGATGCCATGGTGAATTCATCTGGCTTCACTCCTTCCACCTCTACCACGAAATTTACCACTTCTTGGAAGGATTTTGCCGTAGCCGCTACCTGTAAGGCTGAAATCCGCAACTCTGACCTCAACCCCTTCACAAAACGACGAATCCACTCTTGTGGACTGAAACAAAGTTGGGTGGCATATCTGGATAGTGCACGAAACTTAGCCTCATATGCATTGACCGACATCCTACCTTGCTCTAGGCTCAAGAACTCATCCCTTTTCCTATCCCTCAATGTCCGGGGGATATACTTCTCCATAAACAAGCTAGAGAATGAGGTCCAAGTCATAGGTGGTGCCTCTATTGGTTGACACTCAACATGTGACCGCCACCACATTTTGGCATTCCCTTGAAACTGATAACTCACGAACTCAACACCAAACCGTTCTACTATACCCATCTTGTGTAGTAGCTCATGACAGTCAACCAGAAAATCGTAAGCATCCTCAGATTCAGCACCCTTGAAGACTGGAGGTTTCAATTTCAAGAACTTACTGAAAAGTTCATGCTGATCATTTGTCATTATAGGCCCAGTAGTCAGACGTGGAAACGTGCCTATGTCCAATAAGGCATCCATACGAGGAGCCATAGTGGTTGCATGTTGTACCTTTGAAATCGGAGGTGTTGGTGCAGAAAACACTGGAGGTGCTTGACCCTGATCAGACAACCCACCAAGATAAGCGAGAACCTGATTGATCATCTCTAGGGTAGGTTGGGGTGGCAATTCCTCATTTTGCACTTGTTCATTCTCCCCTTCCTCACGCTCTCTTACTACTTCCTCAGTCGGTGGAGGAGTCACCGCCCTAGCATTAGATGGGCTACGTGCTTGTCCTCTTCCTCTAGAGGACGTCCTCCCACGACCTCTTCCACGGCCTCTTGCCGCTACTCTTCCTCTAGCCACAGCCAAGTGGCTGGTTCAGACGCACCCTGTCCCGCCGGTGCATGTGTTGGCGCGGTTGTTGCTCTAGTTCTAACCATCTGCGAAATAGAGTGAAGATGGTCAGATACCAATTTGTATCACCTAGATACCAATTGGATCCAAGTAATAGCACGAAAGAAAGAATGAAAGAATGGAATTTTCCTAAAGTCTTAGACTCTCAATGAAAAGTAAAGGTGTTCCCCTACCGTTCCTTAAGACTCTACTAGACTCGTTCTTGTGTGATGAGACCAACGAACCTAATGCTCTAATACCAAGTTTGTCACGACCCGAAACCGAGCCGCGACTGGCACCCACACTTACTCTCCTATGTGAGCGAACCAACCGATCTAAACCTTAAACATTTCAATATAATATCAACAGAACGTAATGCGGAAGACTTAAACTCATTAATAAAATCAATAACTATTATTATACCCAAAATCTGAAAGTCATCATCACAAGAACATCTACCCCAAATTACTAAATCTATGAGTTTCTAAGAAGCTAAAATACGTAAAAGCTAGTCCATGCCGGAACATCAAGGCATCAAGACATGAAGAGTAAGATCCAGTCCAAGCTAGAAGCATTAGCTCACCCCAGTGTTGTGGACGGCGAGAGGCGACAAAAGGCGACAAGGGCCTGCCTCGCCACGCGGTGAGGCGAGCGGCGAGGCGCTTGCCTTTTTGAATAAAGGCTCCAATTAATACCAAAAATTAAAAATATTTAATTGCATATTTTATCCAAAGTCTTAATAGCAATAACACATATTAGCAAATATTCAATAGCAAATATTCAATTCAAAAACCAATAGAATGTCTAAAACTTTAAAGACCAAACAATTCAAATTTCAAAATACAATAAACCAAAACTTTAAAAGTCTATTCTTCTTCAAAAATATCCAACTCTTGAAGATCAAAATATTCTACATCATTATATTGCTCTTCATCTTCTTCCTCCTCGTATTCTTCATCAATTAGTGTCCGAGTCCTACTTGAGAACTTAAAGATGTACTTTCTACTCCTTTGCCCTTGTCAAGTACTGTTGATCTTGAAGAAAGTCCCCTAAGATGATAGATACTCTCGTCCGCTCCAATTGCCGTAGCAACACTACCCCAAGTAAGATCATCATCCTCATATACTAGTTCATCTTCTTGATCTTCGGGGCATCCAACTAACCATTCGTTGGAATCATCTATGTTATCCAAGCGAATTGGATCAATAAGATCACGAGCATCATAACGGCGTTTCAATGTTCTATTGTACTTAATGTACACTAGATCATTGAGACGCGATAGTGTAAGCCTATTCCTCTTTTTGGAATGAATCTGTGCATAAGTTATTGATATTAACTAGTTGATATTGATAATAATATAATATGAAAAATAGGATATAAATTTTTACTTACGTGTTCAAACACACTCCAATTTCGATCACATCCAGATGAGCTACAAGTTAGGCTTAACACTTTCATGGCAAACTTTTGCAAGTTTGGTGTTTCACTACCAAATAGTGACCACCATTCAACTATAATAAAATAAATTTAAAGGTTAGTGACTATAAGTAAGTCAAATAATATAAGTAAGTATGTAAGATCTAAATCAACCCACTTACCCGGTGACCTTGTGTCTCTAGCTCTTTTAGCCGGACCACAACCAAATAGTCCATCCGCCATTTTGTACTTAGGAAGCTTAGCGATTATTGCATCTTGTATTGTTGTATCACGGACCAACTTCTCAACACATGCATAATACTCCGTCCACAAACTCTGTAATAAAGTTCCCTCTTCTTCAGCTTTATAATATAATCCTGGGTTCAAAACATGGCCTGCAGCATGCAAAGGCCGATGGAGTTGTTCTGACCACCTTGCATCAATAATTTGAAACACTTTCTCATAATGCTTCTCAACTCCACGAAAACCATGTGCAATATCTTCTTTGGCTCTATCCATTGCCTCATAAATATAACCCATTGGTGGTTTTTTCTCCCCATCCACCAAACGAAGCACTTTTGTCAAAGGGCTACAAACTGTAAGTGCCCGAACAACATCATTCCAAAAGTGGATAGATAATAAGAAGATTGGCAACTTCTTTCCCCGAAGTTTCCTCTGTAAATTTGCTTGAATTCCATTCGGTTGAGAGGACTAAAGTTTTCAAGTTTTTTCTTTGAATGTACATAGCTCTCAAAGTTAAGAATGCCGTTGCAAATCTTGTCTTGGCCGGTTTCACCAAATTTCTTTCTCTGGTGAATTTTCTCATCAAGTTTAACAACAATGGCCTTTGACTAATGTAAGAATGGATTCTGATGGCCTTCTTAAAAACTGTTATAGAAAGATTAAATTAAATTAATTAGTAGCTAATAAATTATTGAGTATTGAGTATTGACTATGACTATAAAGAAACTTAATAAAGTTAAAGGATAGCTTGATTACCGGAAGCATATGGCTTAACCTTGAATATGTCACCAAATATCAACTTGATGCAATGAGCGGCACATGGAGTCCAATAAATGTGTGGATACGCACCCATTATCATACTTGCCGCTTTGACATTCTCACTAGCATTATCGGTGACAATTTGTACCACTTTTTCCTGTCCAATTCTTTCGATAGTGCTTTCAAATAACTTTTACATTTTGGTGGAATCGGTAGATTCATTGCTAGCATCAACCAAACCAAGAAATACACTACCGATTGGAGAATTCACCAAAATATTGATGATCATTTTGCCATTTCGTGCCGTCCATTTGTCCATCATAATGGAACAACCAAACTTTGTCCATTGCACTTTATGCTCCTCAACAATTTTTTCTACTTTATCCACCTCTTTTTTAAGGTGAGTGACTCTAACTTCATGGAATGTAGGAGGCTTCATTTCGGGGCCATGTTGTCCAACCGCCTCAATAAATTTATCGAACGATTTGTGGTTGACGCAATTAAAAGGGAGCCCGGCATCATACATCCAAATTGCAAAAGCACTTACCGCACGCTCTCTTAGAATTTTCTTTGTTTCTTCGATTCCACCTCCTTTTTCTAAGCCTCCTTTTTGTGTTGATTTTTGTGAAAAATAGAGGTTCAAAGGTCCTTTCGTCACACTCCGTGCGGTGGATGAACCTCCACTAGAAGATATCCATTGAGTTTTGGAGGGAGGCCTCATTTCCGCATAATCATCCATTTCATCAAGATCATCAATATCAACAAATTCTTCCGGTTGCCTCATTTGAAATTTGGGATTATTAGCTATTTTGTTTTGCATATAAGCCCTTATTTCTTCTCTAATTTCCGACGGACAAGCGGCACATTGTTTAACATTTTTGAAACCACCCACTAAATGTTGTTTGTGTCGCGTTATTCCACCATTGAAAGTACTCCCACAAAAGTTACAAGTGACCGAATCTTTCGTCGCTCCTTGAGTGTCATAATTCTATCCAATATCCCTCTTTTTCCTAGCATCCGCCATTGATTATCAAATTCAATTAATTCGCTGTTTAGGAATATTGGAATAAATAATTAGGTCTTAGGAAAAGAATTCTTAAAAAAAATTAACACTTACTGAAGTCCTTACTGCTGCTTACGCAGCTTACCAAAAAAATGAAGAAGAAATTTTCGAAGAAGAAGAACAAAAGAAGAAGAAGAAGAAGAACAGAAGAAGAAGAACAGAAGAAGAAGAAGAACAGAGACGCGACATTACCTGAAAACAGAGAGTCGCGAGGTCGCCGGCGACGGAGAAGACACGCGACAGCGAGGGAGAGCGAGGAAGCAGAGACGCGAGTCGCGACAGCGAGGGAGCAGCGAGGGAGCAGCGAGGGCCAGCGAGGGACAGCGAGGGAGCAGCGAGGGCCGGCGAGGGAGAAGAGGAGTCGATCGATCGAGAGAAAGAGAGAGAGTCGCGAGTTTCAGAGGTTTTCGAAAGTAAAAACAAAAACCCTAATTTTGACTAAAACTATTAAGTCAAAAAATTTTTAATCAAAAAGGTGGCGCCTTTATCTCGCCATTATCGCCATTTCAGTGCCTTTATCTCGCCTTTTTCACCTCGCCTCGCCTCGGCAGTGAATGGCGAGACACCCTCGCCTCGCCTCGCCTCTCGCCTTTGGCGACGAGGCGAGCGCCTTTCATAACCCTGGCTCAACCTAATATCCGGAGTAATGAAGACTGGCTAGAGTTACTGTTGAGTCGAAGATGACGGCACGTTTGCTGCACTCCACAAATAAACAAGAAGAAAAACATAAAAGTTGGGGTCAGTACAAAACACGGATACTAAGTAGATATCATCGGCCAACTCAAAATAGAAATCAATATATACCAAGTAATATCATAAAATCAACTATGATACTCAACATGTAGCAACAGCAAGTACTATATCATTAACAATTACCGTCAAGTTCACACATGAGGACTCAAGCCTCAATACCATACTCATTTGGGAATTATGTTCATTAGATTGAGTATATTAACATCTTTTAAGATTCATTATCTTTATTTCTCTTGTGTCGATACGTGACACTCCGCTCCCTCATATTCATTAATCCTTTTGTGTCGATACGTGACACTCCACTCCCTCATATTCATTAGGCCTTTCTTATCTTCGGTGCAGTATAACTAATTAATTCGTAATTTATGTTGTATTAATCCCCTCTTAGGGTAATAAATTTTAAAACATACACAATTATTGTCTTTTTAATTCTAATGACACTGATAGATATTAATGTTCCGAAAAGAAAAGACTAGTGTTTTAATGAAACAAAACAATGAAAAAGGACATCTTACAAATTTTAGAGAAACACAATAAATTGGTAAAAGAGGAAGGGAGGAGAAAGAGGAGGTTGAAGTATGTCAATACAAGCTACAAGTTAAATATTTAAAAAAAACACAAAATATATCATCCAAATCATGATTCAAATAGATTAGGTTATCAAATTTGTATGAATAATTTCATCAACGCATGAATACTACATACACTAGTCCACTAAAATTGACTAGAGAAATTTGGGATGAAAGTTTTGCATGCCAAATAACAAATAGAAAGAGTAGAAAAAGTAATTTTCAAATTTAGTAGCCAAATAAAAGTTTCTACCTTTTCGATAGATTGTTTGCTTAAAAATAATATATTTTTATGAAAGAAGATTTTGATTTTTTTTTCAAATAAACTAAAATTTAAATAATCAAATAATGAGACTGTCAAATTTATTCTATCAATATATGAGACAACAACACTAACATATCTCATCGTCTTGAGAATATTACAATTGTCACTAAAAAAAGAACATGTCATTCTTTAAACATTTTAATTTATCTAAGATTTCAGATACCCAAAAAAGATATGAAGGAACTAAAACATTATAATTTTTAGTCAGAGCAACCTAATGTTGCTTTAATTTTTAAAACTGTAGAGCTCAAAAGGTTATGAACAGAAGTCACTGCACTCTTTTGTTGCTTCAAGGAGATTGAAGCGTTGTCGGCATGACAAATCAATATTTGAAAAGCCATTGTCAAAATTGAACCATTTTGTGCATTTTTAGTAATGTATGTGTCCAAATTGTGGCGACCATCGGGACATATGATGAATCCTGAAGGCAAAATGGAAACTTTGTTGACATCACCTCCATTAAAAATTGAATTGACTGTTGACAAATCAATGGGTGCGTAGATTAAAAATGCTCCCAATTCATCAATGGCGGACTCTTGAAGAATCAACATGTTTTTCTCTTCTGGAACATAAGGCTGCATTTACATTACAATTATCATTAAAAAAAATACTGTAAGCAGTAAAAAATTACATATGTATATTTTTTCCCTTTACAACAAACTTTTCTTTCATTAATCTCATCTAACATTGTATTATAATGAAATGTTATTTTCTACATCCTTTTGGAAACCAATGAATAACAAAATTTATAGTTAATTCTTATCCTTTTATATACTGGAATATACTAATAATAATTAGTTTGATAAAAATATTGAAAGAAAAGAAAGTGGAATAATTAATCTAGGAATTGCATTTCATGTAATATTCAAAGATCAAATAGTATAGTGAAAAAAAAATTGCAAGTTATACATTGTGGTGTTATTACATGCCAAAGGAATATGAATATCCATTTTTTTTTAACAAGAAATAGTGAAATACCATTTTATTTATAGATTAAGAAAATAAAAACAAATTATAAACAATTAAAGATGATAAATACCTGAATGATTGTAATATTGTTTCCTGGAACACATCCTGTTTCTATTCTTGCTAATTCAGTGACAGTATTTTCACCAGCCAAAACATCCCACTGATAATAAAAAAAAGTCAAATATAAATTCAATAATAAACGAAACAATAATTTTATAGTAAAAATATTAGCATATGAGATGAGCATTGTAAGATCACATAGTAAAAATAAAAATAAAAAAAGTTATGTAAAATTAATGTCAAGAGATAAACACGTAGAAAACAACATGAGAGCGCAAAAATAAGTAGAATAGTTAAAATAAGGACTTTGACTTAATGGTTAGGAAGATTTTTAATAAATAACACATTATACATTTGAAATTATGAGTTCAGATTTTCATACTTATTGTTGCTTTTGCTGGTTTAATATGTAAATCTATAGTGGATCTGCAAGTTTACTAAGTTTTTCGTCGATTGGTTAAAAAACAAATTTTACTCAGATTAATAACTCTAAAAAATTTTACAGACGTTTGGAGCATAGTATTAAAAATTTAATGTACAATAAAAGGATACGTAGAAGAAGACGAATATATAACAACATTTCTGTATAATATCTATGTTTTACATATAAGACGACGACTATATAACAACATTTCTGTATAATATCTATGTTTTGTTTTGAACCTACGTGTATATTAAGGTTGTTATATTATATGATATTTCTAACGACATTTCAACGTGAACATCAAAAAAAATATTTGAACAAATCACTCTACTATCAAGATTATAAAACATACCTGACACCTTGAGTTATTATCTTTGAGGAAATTAAAAACATTTCGGCATGAAAGAGGAAGCCAGAGGGAAGTAGCAGCAGTGATAATGAAGCCTTTTTGTTGTGTAATGTCTTCATTTTTTCTTATAGAAACTCTATCTTCACTTTTAAATTTTGACGAAGTTGGAAAATCTAATTTTTCAGTCATGCTTAGGATTTCACAAAACCTCTTCACCATCCTTAGAGATATTTGCATTATATTTTCGAGGATTTCTGGATCATTGAGCACTGCAAATAAAAAAAACAAAATTAAAAAATATATTTAACTTATCATTTTAGACTGTAAATGGCGTCACAAAAGTCATTTTTAGAGAATAATTAACTACTTGAAAAAGTATTTATAAAAGATTATTTCAGATTGATCTTACTCATAATAAATTTATCAAAGTTGATGGTGTTTTGATGAAATCATCAAATTTTAATGGTGGTAATAATGTATAATTGTCATTAAAGTGTTGATATAATGCTAAAGTTTATATGATTGTGAAGAGAAAAATGACTTCCCCCAAATTACAAAAAAAGTAATCATATTTTAGCCACTTTAAAGAAATATCATTTTCTTTAATCAAATCGATAAATTACTTATATTTTAAGAAAAATAAAATAAACTTGTGAGAAAAAACACACATTAAAATATAAAAGAGAAATTCAGAAGTAATGTCATGTACATTTAGGCAAAGAAAAGGAGATTAATTTATTGTTGAATCTTTTAATCAAATAGATTAGTTTCTTATTTCCTAGTTTTAAGGGTACTTTTACTATTTCTATGTTACGTGAAACATGTGACTTAGCATGTTAAAGTTAATTTACTTGATGGCTTGAGATAATGAAGAATGTGCATTGCCAAGGCTGGTCATTGTTTTTTGTTAGAGGATTTTTTCTACCTCCCCACCTCTTTTGTGTTTATCTAGATTTTTTCCCAATTTTCTAATAGTTGTATACCCACATTTTTTTCTTTATCAAATTGGCCTTGAAGTCATTAATTTATTTTACAAAATCCTTACGTTGTAATATAAATTAAAAAATATAAAGCCGTAAACATATAAAGAAGGTACATAAAATAGAACCTTGTTTTGGATCATGCCTAGAAAGACTTGTTGCACCCACTTCAACACTATATCTTTCGCACATTCTTTGAAGTGTAACAATCCATCTTTTAGCTCCATATGTTTGACGGTCAATCAATAAAGGCAAAAACATATTATGGACTGGAATTTTTTCATCTACTTGAACATGTTCAATCCAAGTAACCTACATAAGAAAAAATTATTCAAGAAATCAAATAAATATTTAGCTAGATCATTAGTAATATTAACGACATGAAAGTATGTTGGAAATAATAATTTTTCAGAAATGAGATATAAGGTGAAGATTTTTTTAAAACAACACATAGTGAAAGTTATTCATCCATTTTTTTAAATTTGAACATCTTGACATGAACAACATAATATGGGTCAATGTTCAATATCGAACATAATGTGGATCAATGTTCTAACATCGGTAAATTAAGAGTAATACTTATAGGTCTAATGACTCTATTAACATATATTTTTAAAAATCGT